>NC_135487.1:77313140-77617614 GCF_052094955.1 Ictidomys tridecemlineatus | reverse complement strand
CAGTGACATTTGACAATGTTGGAGACATACTTAGTTGTCACAACTGAGAGCACTACTGCCATCTAATGGGTAGAAGTCAGAGATGCTGCTACACATGGCAATACACAGAAGAGCCCTGAGAATTATCCAGCCAACATGCCAACAGGGCTGAGGATGAGAAACTCTGCTCTACGTCACTGTTTTTCAAGAGACCTTTCAAAGCTGACAGATACATGTATATGGGTTTCAAGCATATGTCCCATGATTTGTAACTTTTACTTTCATTTTGATAATTTTTAAAAATTAGTCTAAGTTTATTCTAGATCATTTCTACCATGAGAGTTCAGTGCCCAAATTTGTACTTACCTTCTGCTGGCACAAAGTGGTTTCACTTAAAACTTATAATATGCCACAAATCTAGGTGTCTTGTGAATAATGGTTATGAATTGCATGATAAAATAAGTTTATTAACAGTATTAAAAATGTGCATTTCAAATGTATACTAATCTGATTTTTAAAATTCGTTTCAGATATTATATTTGTTCATGTTTCTACAATAACTGAATTAGATTTCTACTTAATGTAGGCATTCTTTACATGAGAATAACTTAAGCCAAAATATAATAGCAAAATTGAGCCTAAAAGATCTGAAAACTTCAGATTTTATCTTTCCATAATTAAGTTCCATACCAGTGGCTTACTCTCAGCAAAATGGCACAAATTCTAAATTGTGCTTAAGTTTTGTCTAAATTCAATTGGTGAATTTGTATTGGTAATGTAGCTGTAAAAGAGCTCTAAGCTTAAGGAGATCACACCTCATTTTCTGTCTATTCATGTTTAAATGTTATAAATGTAAACAATCATTGAAGCTGCATATAAACTTTTTTTCTTTTAAATAGAATTTGTGTTTTATAGAATTCATACAATTTTATGTAGAGACAGTCTATAACTAAAACATAACAGGAACCACATAGTCAAAATTACTAGTGAAAAGTCTCCATATCATATGAACAAATACAGACTATATGGTTTTATATATAAGAGAATACCACAAATACCTCTAATACCTACAAAAACTGAAAAGGAATGTGAAGAACTGCATAAAAATTACTTTACTAAAACTGATTCAAGAATAAAAAATAAAGCATTAAAGAAATGAAATCAGTAGTTAAAATCTTCCTAAAAAGAGGAATATATAGCAAATTCATTTTTTCATCATTACACTAATGCTTCTCAAACTTTCATGTGCATTTGAATCAGCTGGGGATTTTGTTACTATGTAGTAACAAAATGAGATTCTTCATTTCTAACAAACACCTAAACAATGCTGATGTTGCTGATCTGTGACCACAGTTTGATTAGTAGGAATTCATTATATATGTATTTATTTTATATATTTATACATAGACACAAACACACACATATACACACGTATCAAGTATTTGTATGTCTGTGCGTATATACATATATATATATATATGCGCAACATAACCTTTTTTATTTAATAAACGCTTTTTTAATATTTATTTTTTTAGGTGTAGATGGACACAACACAATGCCTTTTATTTTTTTATGTGGTGCTGAGGATCGAACCCGGGTCCCGCCTGTGCTAGGCAAGCATTCCACTGCTGAGCCACAATCCCAGCCCCTACTATAAACTCTTAAAGAACATGAATAAGATGTTAAAATACTCTTGTACCTCATTAATTTACAAAGAAACTGTAAAACAGAAAATGTTATTCTTGTTCTCAAAAATCTAACAGATGGTGGTAATTATTCACGAATGGCAGTGTAAACAAGACTCAGATTTGTTCACTAGAAGTTTGGGAAAATATTTCCCAGGACAAAGAATAAAATGGATACATTAAAAACTGCCAAACGATTACTATTGATCTTTCCTGATAAAAACTAAATCATGTTCAGGTGAAGTTAACTGAACAATCTAAGAAATGATCAGTTTGTTAACTCTTAGTGTAAGTAATGAGGTAAAGGGGAAACAGATTCAAACATTTGTTTACAATTCTTTAAGCAAGACATCATCTTTTGATAGCAATTCTGTTACTTACTAACTTGGATTCTTCTCTTTGGATACATATTTGGCTGGACATAGCAAATGGGAAGGGGACATAGACCCTCCAAGAACCTGTGACACTCACCTTCCGACAATGATTGTAAATGTAGCCTTCCACATCCACACTGACTGCACTTGTGCATTCATCCAAAATGGCAAACTGGGGTTTATGATAAAATAATCTTGCCATCTGAAGCACAAAAAAGGAAATAATTTGTGTAAACACATGCAAACTTAAAACTGATAAGGTAAATTTGTTTTAATTAAATATGCATTTTGGATTCCTATAAAGTAAGAAAATTATTCTAACTCAAAAATTCTACTTCCCAGAAATAGAAACAATACAAATAAAGCTAATTGTTTTTAATGTCATCTTAAAGGAGAAAATATAGTACATGGGGAATAATTTATTGCTAAGAGTGAAATAAAGTTCATTAAGCAAACAAGATTAGAGGGCAGTATACCTTAACCAAATCTTAGAATTTAGACAGTAGTTGACTTAAGAGCAAAAAAAAAAAAAAAATCTCTTTTTTAAACATTTGGTTGGTTGCTTAAATAATGATACAAATTGCTATTTCCACCTTTTTTTTTTTTTTTTTTTTTTTTGGTACCAGGGAACTGAACTCAGGGGCACTTAACAACTGGGCCACATCCCCATCCTCAGCCCTTTATTTTGAGACAGGGTCTAAGTTGCTTAGGGCCTCACTAAATTGTTGAGGCTGGCTTTGAACTTGTGATCCTCCTGCCTCAGCCTCCCAAACCACTGGGATTATAAGCATATGCCACTGCATAGGCACCAACAGTTTTTAGTGTGCCCATTTTATGTCTCTGTTGTCAATACTGGGTATGTTCATTTTTAAAAGCCTTTGATAATTTTATAAATGAAAATTAACATCAGGACTGTAATACTCTATATTTTTTAGATTATCAGGAATACTGAACACTTTCTCACATTTATTTTATTTTATGAAAACTGTTAATGA
This sequence comes from Ictidomys tridecemlineatus, assembly GCF_052094955.1. Lineage (NCBI taxonomy): Eukaryota > Metazoa > Chordata > Mammalia > Rodentia > Sciuridae > Ictidomys > Ictidomys tridecemlineatus. The sequence continues at coordinate 77,614,581 of NC_135487.1, read as the reverse complement.
TGATCCTTTGTCCACAGATATTTCAATTTGTCATCTGACCCCAACAATGATTTCCATGTTGCAAAACCAATAAACACCTTCCTATCCCTATCCAATTTCTCTTCTCAGCAACACTGTGCCCAGATGACTACTCCCCTCTTTAGAAAGTGACAGTGAAACCAATGGGCATCCTCGTGCCTCCTAGGCTGTTTTCTCAAGTTTTCTTTCCAGAACTTTGTCTTCTACTTGACCTTTAAATGTGGGTGCTCCTCAGGCTAATTCCTGATTTCCCTTCTCTTTTTCCTATGCTATAAACTTTCTGAGTGATCTCATCCAATCTTACAATTTCGAGTAGTATTCACATTCTGAAATCTCCCAATATATACCTTCCCTATACTTTCTAATTTCCAGATTAATATATAAATTCCAATTTGACTTTTCACTTAGATATCTCAAAGGACTCTAATCTTTTAAAGTTTAAAACCTGAAGGCATTTTCTAGATTTATCCCTCTAAAATTCACTCCTCCCCTCATATTTAACATTTCAGAAAATGGCACTAACAAAAAGTCACTCAAGCTAGAGAGCAGAAGTCTTGATCCTTTCCTTCTCCTCTTCCTCCCACCTATGCCTTGAACACCTATAGTCTAGTCCAGTAAGTTCTGCAGAGTTTAAGGTTCACTGTTGCTCATCTCCAGAGTCTGTCCTTGGTGTAGAACACATGCATCTCCTGCCTGGATGACCACAAAGAATCTCCTACTTCTTTTTCCCTCTCTAATCCATTCTCTTTAAAATTAGAGAGAATCTGTCAGAAATGTAAATCAGAACTTCACTCTGGCTTAAAAGCCTTCAAAAACTTCCCATTTAACTCTGAGTAAAATTCAAACTCCTCATGAGGCCTCCAAAGGCCCTACACAATCTTACTCCTGCCCATGATCTAACCTCAACATTCTAGCCATATTGTCTCTTCCCAACTGCTAGGAATAAGGTCTCTGAGGTCTTATAGGTTTAGCACATGTCATTTTCCCCCTATGTCTCAAATGCCTGCTCCTTACAACTTTCAAATTTCTGCCTAATGTTACCTTCTCAGACAAACCAACCCTAATCCCTGCATTTCAATCCAAGTGGGTCCCTTTGTATGTGGTGAATTGGAAGTTTGTCTTTGTCTACTCACCTAAGATTGGCAATCATTTTACTCCTCTCTAAGACTAAGATTCACTATAGTAGAGTCTATGATTTAACCACTACTATATACCCAACATTTACATAGGGACAACATTCAAATATCTGAAAAATGTATGACTAAAGCAAATAAACAGCTTTCTTGGGGTTTGTATTTGTATGAGGTGAGGACGAGGAAGCATCAAGTACACATTATCAAGAAGTTCAGCTCTGCAGAAAATGAAATGTACTGACCACAGGGAACCTTAGTCAAGACAAAGATTGATTTTTAGATTAAAAGAGAGAGAGAGACCTAAAAATGTCTTTCTGAAAGAAAGAGATTAAATTTAAATGGAGGCTGGAAGGGTACAAAACTGAAGGCAAGGGGAAGGCAAGGGGTGTGATCAAGTCAGAACAGAAGGCCCATAAAATCAGATGAAGATATTTATCCTTTCCCAAGATGGATGGCATATCTGCCATGGACAGCAGAAACAGGGCAGAGCAGATCAGTGCAAAGTCAATCAGAAGACATGGTTATCGGAAGGCATCCCACAAATGTCCTCTTCTCTGCCCCCACCTTCACTACCCATGCTCACATGGAAATTTTCTCAGGTATGTGTGCCCCTCTCTCTTCCATTATGCTGTCAGCTACTTGATTCCACAACACAAGAAAGCTATCAAGTCATATTGCTGCTTGAGTTTAATAAGCCCACCCCCTCTATCCATTTTAACATTCACTAGCTATGTCTGTTTGGCAAGCTACATAACTTTACTTAAGTTCAATTCCTCTGTAAATTGAGGCATTCACAGTTCTTGTTTCACAGAACTGTTGTAAGGATTAAATAAGATAACTTGTGTAATGTACTTGGAACAGTGTCTATCACCTATTAAGCAGCCAAAAATTAGCTATTGTTTAACTGAAATAATAGCCTCTCTTTTTCCTTTAAGTAGTGGTAGAGTGGTAGAGTAAACAATGGGGTAGAAAACTCAGGATAGGAAGTTCCTAAATGATTATCACAAAAAATGAGAGATGAGTAAAAATAAGTAAAATGATTGCCAAGCCACTCTGTGAATGCCTATGAACTGGAAACCATAAAAATGTGGCACTAATCCATACATCATCATCTCAATTTCTTCAGCCAGGCTCAGAAGCCTGGTAGAGAAACACTCAGGCAAACAACTTCTCTTGGTTTGGCGTTTAGAAGAAAAAGGAGTAGGAAAGAAAGTTAAGGGGCAAAATCACCTGTTCATCTCTTTAAGAATGTCTCTGGAGCATCTCCTATGCATTAGGCTCAGGACTATGTCCTTGTATTAGATAGGGAAGAAGGCAGAGTCAGAAGAGGACCAAATAACATAGAAAAGGAAAATATTCTGGAGAGCTCAGTGAGTCTGAAGAAGAGGGACAGTCATCAATTTAAGGCAAAATAAAAATAATTATTAAAATGAATTTTTAAAACACTAAAAATTTTGATATCTCTGATATGAGGGTTTAATTCCTTTCATACTTTTATCAATATTCCCACTTTTGTACCATAAGAACTTTTTCATAATTAAAGATTGAAAAATTACTAACTAGGGAGAGCAAGAATAGAGGAATAGAAAAGATAATTTTTTCTATTAGACAACCCAACTAATGATATCAGCTGAAACAATCCTGGCTAATGATGGGTGGCCCAAATGGGTGCAATGAAAAGGAAATGTCACTTTTGAGATTTCTAGGAACAATGAGAAGAGAACTGGTAAGGCAGCCCACCTGCACAGCAAGAGATACATAACGTACTGGGATTAAGAGCAAAAGCTCTGGTGCTAGACCCATCTCAGTTGAATCTCAGTTCTGCCTTTAACAGAGAGACATTAGAAAGCTGCTTAAGTTCTCCAAGACTTTACTCGGGACTGTACCTCACCTCAAAGGGATGCTGGGAGATAGGAACAGCCATTTGAAACCAATCTTCCCTCTTCATTATCCCAGTGAACTTTCTTCTTAGCTATAATTGAAGGCTGCCTAGTCAGTTGATAATATGGAACTCCTGATAGATTATAAGGGCAGGACTTAGCAGTGCCTTGCACAGAACAGATTTTCTCCTTTTCACTGCACCCATTTGGGCCCAGCCATCATTAGCCAGGATTGTTTCAGCTGATATCATAAATTCGGATGTCTTAAATCTCTGATCAACAGAGGCTTGCTTCACTGCTGAAATAATGAATTAGCCATCTTTTCCCCTACATATACACTATGCTCACTGGACCTCCCTGTGTTAAACATCACTCCATTTCCTCTCTTGTCCCAAATTCAAATCCGAACCTTCCTACCCAAGTTTTTTTTGGTTCATTTGTTTTACACCAACCTTCACTCTTAGAGATGGTTGTAGGTGGTTCTTAAACATTATGCCTTCTTTCCTCCTAACTTTTTTTTTTTAGCTTTAGGTGGACACAATATCTTTATTTTATTTTATGTGGTGCTGAGGATTGAACCCTGATTCTGCCCGCACTAGACGAGTGCTCTACCACTGAGCCACAATCCCAGCCCTCCCCGAAACTTTTTACTTTGACAATTTTTCAGTCCTACCAAGACAACTCAAGAACAGTAAAATCAACACACATATACTCTTTACCTCACTTCACCAATGTTAATACTTGTTGCTCTTTCTGCCCCTCTGAAACAAAACAACAAACCCTCTTTTAAACTTCACCTTCAACTCTCCAAACACTGGCCTATACAGATCACACCCTGCTTGGGGCTCGGTCATACTCTGGTCACACTGTACCACTGGATGAGCTTATATCTGTGATAGTTGTTCCCAAACAACTATTTATTGTAATAAATACCTGGTTTTAAGGGTTCTCCCTGCACTTTCTATCCCTTGCTTTCCCCAGATATCCTCTCACCCCTCTCTCACACCCTTGAATTTCTCACCTTCACAAAATACTACCCCAAATGTACCTTTATACCACACACACAGAATTTCTCAGTTAGGCACATTTGTCATTTTTTTCTGAGTTTCCACTGTGTCCATGAACTTCCTCCTTTCATTTTTTTTGAAGTTATAATATACAAATTTAAATTTGTTCTCAATTTGCAGTTGTTTCGATAGTCATCTTCTAAACTGGCTTCTAGAAATGCCCAATTATTTCAAACTCTCTCTCCTCCAGCCCAATTTCCATTTGGAATACAGCATATATCTCTTTTCTCTTGTGTTCAGGATTCATTCTTCTCTCTTGACTAATCTCATGTACTAGCCAGGCAAATAACAATATTAGGAAAATTAGGTAACTAAAGGTAGACTATAACCTAAAGATAACAGGTAAGAAATTCTACCATAAACCATTTCTTTTGCTTTTTTTCCTTAACCATAGTTTTCCCTAATTTCCATAAGGCTAACACTGAGGAAAGAAAATCCTCACTCTCTTCAAACTATGGAATGCATAGATAGAAGATGACCCTTTAGAAGTTATCCCTCTTAACAGGGTATCCAAAGTATCGTTGTTAACACATATGTTTAGCCCATATTTTTGTTTTGGGATAAGTTTTGTTGTAAAAATTAAAATAGTCCCTTCTACATGTTTCCTTATATTAGGAAAATTTAAAACTTCAAAACAACTTTAAGCAGTAAGTAAAGATACATATAATAGTGAAGGGAAAAGCAAGAGCAGAGAATAAAATGATAATAAAATTGAGCTGATGACTTCTAGTACTTTCAGCTATTTCAGGGAGAATAGCATAAATAAGACAAAACAGGCATCTGTGGGGAAAAGATACAGAAAGAGATCTTATAACCCAATTAGATTTATCATATATCCCAGGCCAATGCACTAGTTTCCCCCAACTTTGAGAAAAATACATTATAGTATACCACTGGATCTGCAGCTTTTCCTTTCAGAATATTATTAATCAATTTTTCAGAATTCCAAATTTACATGCAAGTTAAAAATTTCTAAATTTACCATTTAAACTAATCTTTATTGTAATAAATGCTAAAGAAGACAATAAAACTGTCTTAATTAATCAAAATGCTGAACTCTAGAACAACTTTCAAGCAAGCAACTGCACTTTGTATAAGTCTTCAGAGTATACTTACTGCCATTCTCTGTTTTTCTCCTCCACTAAGCACATCCATCCAATCCTGAATGCTGTCCCAGCCTCCTTCCCGTTCAAGGATATGACCCAACTGTACATTGTCCAGGTACTCCTTCAGTACCTTTTGGCAAATGATTAAAGACAAAGTCAAGCTTATGATAAACCAATATTCTTTATATTGCTTTATTTAAATTAGTATCTCTATAATTCGATTGCCAATGCCATTTAAAAAGGTACTCTTCAGGAAAAAAAAATGTGGCATAAAAGTAGTTCTGAACTTTTCAATGCCTATCTATATCAATCTTGACAAAACATGTTTAGCTGCTTAGAGAGATTAATACTATTGTGCATAATCAAAGGATGAGGGCAATTAGAAAAATAAGTGATAATGTAAAGACAGCTGTAAATGTGAGGATCACACTTAAGCAAACTGGTTATCACCTCACCTCAACTTAGAAAGTCATAATTAAGGGCTCAGGAAGGCTTCAAAGGGTGGAACAAACTACCCGGAATCTGAATACTTAACTGACTCAAAAAAAAAAAAAAAAATGTGAAAGGGAGCATTTTCAATGGATCTAGATTATGAATAGTCCTTACAAGATCAGATATCCCCTTCTTTTTCTGATCTTCTCTTCCATCTGGATATATCACTTGGTCTCGAAGCGTTCCAAGAGTCATATAAGGTCTCTGACAGTAGTATAGCAACATTAGAAGGTAAGTTTTTAAAACATAAATAAAAAGATCTTAAACATTACAAAACAACTCAAGATCATACCTGAGGAACATAAAATAACTTTCCTCTCTCTGGCTTAGTTAGACGTCCTCCAAAAAGAGGCCATAACTATAAAAGGAGAGAGGAAAGATGTCAGTCATGAAATTCACAACATAGTAGACAGTATTGCAAAATAAGGCTGAAAATTTGGAGACCAATTTGTACATACTTCACCAAGAACACGAAAGAGTGAACTCTTTCCACAGCCATTTGGACCACAAATTAGAACATTGGCCCCAGATCGAACCTGAAAGAAAATTAATCTATGAATTAATTAAATCAAGTAAATATATATGCAATAATCATTTTCTTAGAGACAAATAGCTCCTTGCTAATGATAAACCTTCTTTTTGTCTGTAAATGTGACATTAGATAGAGCAGTAGAGGGTTATATTAAGAAATATTTTACTTTTGCTTACTTTACAGTTTTTTTCATTTAAAAACCACTGATTGTTATCACTCAATTTGAATTAGAAACAAAGCTAAAACTTTAAAAATATCTGAGAATTCTTGAAAACAATGTGCATATCCATCTTATAAAAAAATAATTGTATATACAAACTGTTCCTATGACTTGCTTTTATTACTTAACAATGTATTACAAATATACATTATATTTGTATATTTAGATCCCTCTGTCCATTCTTTTAATGCTTGCAGTACAATCCATTGTAAGAATACACTAACGTATTTAAACACACTTCCTTTGGTTAAATAGTTACGGCACCTGCATTTTGTTTTGCTTTCTTAGATAAAACTGCAATGAACTTCTGTATCAGCAAGCAAATTTATGCACTAGTGAAAGTCTACAGATTCTTAGAAATTAGAAGTGTTGGATCAAACTTTATGTGCATTATGAATACTTACAAATGGCACCAAATTTTTCTGTAATAACATAAAGTGAAATGTAAAAATGTAAAGTGTGGTTACATTCTAAGCTTATGGCGTTTTAAGTATCTAATCACCTCTATGAGAAATGAGAAATGAAAAAACCCAGGTTATAATTCTAGTTTACAACATTAACATCCACATAGCACAGCAGGAAAGAAGTCTGATCAGAGAACCAACTGTGTAGCCTGGCTTTGACAAACTTTTTAAATTCGCTAGCCTTAGATTCCTATTATTTAATTCAATGAATATTTACTGAATGTTCTGTGTTAATCTCTCTTACAGGGCTGCATTAGTGAATAAAAGAGACAACAAAACCCCTGCTCTTATCTGTTAATATTCTAGTGGGAAGAGAAATACAATAGAGAATATGCATAATAAATAAGTAAATTAAGTTGTGTTAGAAAATCTCAAGGGTGGTGGAGGAAAAACAGGTCAGGATAAGGAAACTCTGGAGAGGGTGAGGGAAGTTGCATTTTTAAGGTCAAGAGCAGACCTAATTGAAATGGGTAGAACTTTGAAAGAAGTGAATTAGAATTTATCTGGAGAAAAACTCTTCCAACCCATCTTCACTCACAAAAACCTGGGGTAAAGGCACTGAAAAAGGAAGGTAGCTGTCTTTTTCAAAGAAACAGAAAAGAGGTTGATTTGGCTGGAGAAGAAAGAGCAGAAGTGAAGAGTAGTAGGAAAGTGATGGGGACAGGACGGGGCAGGCGAATCCTACAAGGCATTGTAAGTCACTGAAAGGACTTCAGCTTTTGCTATAATGAAATGGAGAGTCATCAGCATTATTTATATTAGCCAACAGATCGAAGCAACTAAAGCAGATGCATGAATCAACAAAATGTGGAATATACATTACTACTATCATGTGGATTTTGGGTGTCCCCTAAAGGGGAAACTTGGCCCTTTGGGTGGCACTATTGGGAGATAATAGAAACTTTAAAAAGTAAGGTCTAATGGGAGGTCTTTAAGTCACCAGAAGCATGCCCTCAAAAGAGACAATGAGACCACAGTCCCTTTCTCTTCCTCTCTTTCATTTCTTAGCCATGAAATGAGTACTTCTGCTCTGCCACAGGTTTCTACCATGATGTGCTGCTTTGCCACAGGTCCAAAGCAACAGTACTAACCAATCATGGACTGGAAGCTCCAAACTGTAAGCCAAAATAAATTTTTTCTTCTAAGTTAGTATCTCAGATGTTGTTACAGTAACATAAAACTAACACACATAAAATGAACTAGTACTCAAACTTTAAAAAATAAATTTTAATACATGCTACAATATGAATGAATCTTGAAAACACTGTATTAAGTAAAATAAGCCAGATACAAAAAAGACAAGCATTGCAGAATTTTGTTATATGAGATAGCCAGAATAATCAAATTTAAAAACAGAAAGCAGACCAAATCCCTTCTAACTTTGCTTAAGTCATATGTGTACCTATAATGTTAACTTACTTTACTTCTGGATTCAGACAGAAATAAAGGAAAGCAGCAGAAAGGACCAAGAGGCATTCTTAAATGGAGAAGTCCCATGTCCCTTTTTACCCTCAGGAAGTGGCAATAAATAGGCTTCTGGAAAACTGATGAAGACAGGGTTCTGAGCTGTGTTTCTGCTCTGAAAGCAAGTCTGGAAGGTGGCTACCTACTTGGCACAGGATGCACTAAAGGGACTGGAGTACTGAGGGCTAACTAAGGAAGCACTTCTGTGACCCTTGGAGCCATTTGACATTTACCAACCATATTTAGATTTTCTGTACTTCCTCTAGTGTTTCCTAGATTTAAAATGTGATAGTGATATAATTCTCATTGTTGGGCAAGTTCAAAGTACTTGTTCACTTTTACAGTTTTTTAAGAAGATAGGAGATGTACTTAATTACTAAGAGCAGAAAAACTGAAGGTCTAACAATTTAAAAACAAATACAATAATTACTCTTTATTTTGTAAAGTATTAGATAATGAAAGCAGCTGAAGAAACTCCCATATAAAACACAGATTACAGAAGGCTATACACATAAGCATGTAGAGAAAAATTATAGAGCTATGCTGTTCAATATAGCAGCCACTGGTCATATGTGGCTATTTAAAATCAAACTAATAAAATTAAATAAAGTTTAAAACTGAGTGAGTTCCTCGGCTGTACTAGTCACATTCTGAATGTACCTGACTATAGTGCTGTACAGAGTAGATAAAGAACATTCCATTATCACAGAAAGTTCTATTAGACAGAGGAGAGAGTCTGCAAGATAGTAATTTGTTACTAATCTTTACAAAACCATTCATACAGTCCCACAGTCACATAACTTAAACAGTAATCCTTAGATCCCCAAGTCTTAGAAATTACACAAAAATATTCATTGCTTTTTATTTTTAATGTGGACTATCATATCCTGTTTCACTAAGAGCATACACTGAACCAGCATCACTACTCACTTGGCCTGGAATTCTACTTTTTTGAGGGATAGCTATTTGTAGTGCAATTGGGCTGCTCTCCTGCTGGTTTATCAGTAATAAAAAAGCCTATGTCTTATTTTTATAGGTATAAATCCTCCTGTATAGTCAAAACAATACCTAACCATAATTTCTTTTTTAATTTAAATGAAATTAAAATTATATTCACATATTTAAATTATCATTCTACACTTTCTGCAATGATGGAAATGTTCATATCTGCTCTGTCCAATGCCACAGCCAGGTGTGGATACTGGTCACTTAAAATGTGACCAGTATGACCAAGGAACTTAATTTTAAATTTTGTTTAATTTTAATTAGTTTGATTTTAAATTAAGTAGCCACATGTAACTAGTAGCTATTGTACTGAACAGCATAGCTATAGAATTTCAATTAACTATATCTTCTATGGCTTTCTTGGTATGTACTTTATTTGCAAAAAAAAAAAAATATTTGATACAGTAGTAGTACTTGAAATTTTAAAGTCAGGTCAAAATTAGATTTCTAAGTTATTTAAAGACTTAGGTGTGTTGTTTTTTATTTTTTCCAATTTGTTCTTTTTAGAGATACAGTAGAGTATATTCTGACATATTGTACATACATGGAATATAACAGATCCTAATTAGGATCCTATTCTTGTGTTTGTACATGATGTGGAGTTACCCTGGTCATGTATTCATAGGATACATTCAAGGATAGGAAAGTTATGTCCAATTAATTCTACTGTCTTTCCTATTCCTCTCCCTCTTTCCTTCCCTTCATTCCCCTTTGTCTAGTCCAGTGAATGAGGATTTAGTTTTGAAATAATTTCTGTGAACTTAGATATTAAATCAAGCCTTAAAATTAACTTAAATATTCAGACAATAATTTTTCAGTTCACTTTTTAGGCTTTTATGTAAGCATTTTAAAACTTACTTCAAAATTAAGATCTTGGATTAAGATATCTCCATTTGGTGTTGCTAAAGGAACATGATCAAACCTGTAGAGGAAGTTAATAAAAGAGAATGATTTTAAAATATATAAGGAACTTGTACAATTTAATACCAAAACCACAAATAACCTGATTTTAAAAATTGGGAAAGAACACAAATAGAGACTTCATAAAAGAAGAAATTTCAGGTGGTCAACAGGCATATGAAAAGGTGCTCAATACCTCTAACTACAAAGGAAAATGCAAATCAAAACCACAATGAATATCACCTATTAGAATGACTATTCTCCAAAAGACAAGAGGTAATGGCTGGCAAGATGTGGAGAATGGGGAACCCTTGTACACTGTTGGTAAGAATGTACATTAGGGCTGGGAGTATAGCGGAATGGTAGAGTGCTTTGCTATCACACACAACGCTCTGGATTCCCAGTATCTAAAAAAAGAAAAGTAAATTGAGAAAGCCACTTTAGAAAACAAAAAATTAAAAATGTAATTACCATTTGATGCAGCAATTTCACTTCCAGGTAGATTTACAAAGAAAATAAAACCAGAAAACCAGATAACCAAAACCAAGGCCAGACAACCAGATAATCAAAAATCAGACAATCAAAGAGATATCTGAACTCCCATAGTCACTACAGTATGTATTCTCCAAGCTGAGTTACAGAAATTACTAAATTTCCTTCAATTAATGAAACGATGAAGAATATAGTGTGTGAATACATACATACATACAAATGGACTATTATTCAATCTTTCAAAAAGGAAGGAAATCCTGCCGTTTTTGAGATGGATGGAACATTATACTGTGCAAAATAAGACAAAAAGAAAAATACTATAAAATCTTACTTATGTAAAATCTAAAATAACCAAATTCATTGAAAGAGAGAATAGAATGGTGGTTTTCAGAGGCTGAAGGAGGAAAAAATGGGGATGATGTTGGTCAAGGGTATAAAGTTTTGGTCATAATACAAGAGCAAGCTCAGGAGATTTAATGTATAGCATGGGACAATAGTTAAAAACAATGCTTTGTATACTTGAAATTTGTTAAGATAGATCTTAAATTCTCACACATACATACAAATGTTAACTATGTAGAGACGTCAGACATGTTAATTAGCTGAAATGTGGTGATAATTTCACAATGTATACATAATGTCAAAACAATCTAGTTGCATATCTGAAATATATATTTTCTATGTCAGTGATACCTCAAAGCAATTTCTTAAAAAACAAGATTAATTTTAAATTAAATACTAAGCAACTTTAAGCTAAAAGAGAAAGGTTATTACAAAAGCTTAACAAGGCTACTATAAAGCTTATGGTGCTAAAGAATCTTTTGACATACTTTATAATGTTATCTGCAATGATGATTTCTCCAGTACCAGGTATCAAGGAACTGACTTGTACTCCTTCAGTACCTGAAATGGAAAATACGTATTAAAGCATCATATTGTGTCAGTAAAAACTTAAAATTGTGACCTCAAACTCTGACATTCATATTTACCCTTTTCCTGCTGCAAGACCATTGTGCGTTCATATTTGCCATGATTTAAATCCTTCAGTACTTGCATTAATTCTGTAATCCGGGCAGTAAAACTAAAATTTTAAACAGGAAACCATAATCAAAATTCCAGACTATTATTACATCTTTTATTTTATACAAACCTAACTGGAATTTCTAAAATTATAATTCAGTTTAAATAAAATAACTCAAAAGAAGTCTCATCATGAAGAATTAGTGCTTTCTTCAGTAAAAGCAGGAACATGGAGATAAGGGAAGAGGTTTCAGAAACTCCCCAACTCAACCACACAATATGTGATTAACAAGCAAAACAAGACAGTTGTTTAATGTTAGAATTTTAAGGAATATTTTTATGGACTCTATAAAAAGACAATTGCTAGTGTACTCCTCAGACCCAGGAAGGAGAGACACTGTGATCTCTACTGGAGTGACCTATTAAGAAATGTGTAAAATCAACCTTTCCATCTGAGTGAAGAATACACTAGATGTGTGCCAAATGCATGCTGCCTCCCTGAACACAGGGAAGAATTGGGAACAGTCTCTTTTTCTTACTCTGTAAAGGGAAAAAGATAAAGAGTTCTTAATATTAGATGGAAATTGCTGGGGCAATAGACAGAAACCAAAACTAGTAACATTGTGGTTATCAGAGAAGTAAAAGGGAATTTTTAAAGAACAAGCAGAAAGGTCCTAAAGGAAATTTGGGGAGGTGATGGATGTTTTTATGGTATGGATGGAGTGATGTTTTCCCAGGTTTTCACTCACTAAGTTGTATGAATTAAATACATAGTTTTTTTAATACGTCAATCACACCTTAATAAATTTTTTAAAAGAAATCCTCAAGGAACAGAGCCATACCACTCCACATAGCATGAAATATATAAAAGCGTGAGCAAAGTTATTACAAATAGAAAAAATATCAACATTCTCAAGAGAAAGAGACTCCTCATAGTGGTTTGCAAGTCCTAATTGACCATGAAGATATTAACTATCACAGGGGGAAAAAGGAAGGAATGAAGAGAAATGTGAAGATGAATCACAGGTCCAAGAAAGATCTTAAGTGATCAAATTTCCTCAGGTAATCTGAAATTTATAGGGCTTTTTTCATTATGGTTTTTCTTTTACATTTGAGTCAAATGGGGTATAATTTCTCATTTTTCCAAGTGTACAGGTTACAGAATCACATTGGTCATACATTCACATATATACATACAGCAATACTAGTGTCTATTGTATTCTGCTGCCCTTCCTATTCCCCTTCCCCTCCCCTCCCCTCCCCTCCCCTCACTTCTCTGTACCAAATCTAATGTGACACATTTCTTTTTTTTTCCCCTCATATCATCATACATGTATTTTTTTATAACGATGAGGGTGTCCTTCCTTCTTCCGTGCAATTCCCCTTTTCCCTCCCATTCCCTCCCACCTCTCTTCCCTATTTAGTGGCAATCTTCTTCTCATGGTCTTCCTCCCTACCCCATTTTGAGTCACTCCGCTTATTCAGAGAAGACATTCGGCATTTGTTTTTTAGGGTTTGGCTAACTTCACTTAGCATAATCTGCTCTAATGCCATCCATTTCCCTGTAAATGCCATGATCTTGTGGGGTTTTTTTTTGATGCTGTGTAATATTCCATTGTGTATAAATGCCATATTTTTTTTATCCATTCATCTATTGAAGGGCATCTAGGTTGGTTCCACAGTCTAGCTATTGTGAATTGTGCTGCTATAAACATTGATGTGGCTGTATCCCTTTAGTATTTTCTTTTTAGGTCTTTTGGATTTAGTCTGAGAAGGGGAATAGCTGTGTCAAATGGTGGTTCCATTCCCAGCTTTCCAAGGAATCTCCATACTGCTTACCAAATTGGCTGCACCAATTTGCAGTCAAACCAGCAATGTATGAGTGTACCCTTTTCCCCGCATCCTCGCCAGCACTTGTTGTTTGACTTCATAATGGCTGCCAATCTTACCGGAGTGAGATTGTATCTTAGAGTAGTTTTAATTTGCATTTCTCTGATTGCTAGAGATGGTGTGCAATTTTTCGTGTATTTGTTAATAGATTGTATATCCTTCTCTGAGAAGTGTCTGTTCAGGTCCTTGGCCCATTGTTAATTGGGTTATTTATTTTTTTGTTGATTAACTTTTTGAGTTCTTTGTATACTCTGGAGATTAGAGCTATATCTGAAGTGTGAGAGTAAAAACTTGTTCCCAGGATGTAGACTCCCTATTTCCTCACATATTATTTCTCTTGCTGAGAAAAAACTTTTTAGTTTGAATTCATCCCATTTGTTGATTCTTGATTTTAACTCTTGTGCTATAGGTGTCCTAATAAGGAATTTGGGGCCTGACCCCACGTGATGGAGATTAGGGCTTTTTCTTCTATTAGACGCAGAGTATTTGGTTTGATTTCTAGTTCCTTGATCCATTTTGAGTTAACTTTTGTGCATGGTGAGAGAAAGGGATTCAATTTCATTTTGTAGCATATGGATTTCCAGTTCTCCCAGCACCATTTGTTGAAGATGCTATCCTTTCTCCATTGCATGCTTTTAGCACCTTTGTCTAATATAAGGTAGCTGTAATTTTATGGATTGGTCTCTGTGTCCTCTATTCTGTACCATTGGACTACCAGCCTGTTTTGGTGCCAATACCATGCTGGTTTTGTTACTATTGCACTGTAGTATAGTTTAAAATCTGATATCGCAATATAGAATTGCTTTAGCTATTCTGGATCTCTTACTTTTCCAGATAAATTTCATGATTGCTTTTTCTATTCTGCAAGGAATGCCATTGGGATTTTGATCGGAATTGCATTGAATCTTTAAAGTGCTTTTGGTAATATGGCCATTTTAATAATATTAATTCTGTCTATCCATGAGCAAGGTATATCTTTCCATCTTCTAAGGTCTTCTTCTATTTTTCTCTTTAGCGTTCTGTAGTTTTCATTGTATAGATCTTTCACCTCTTTTGTTAGGTTGATTCCCAAGTATTTTTTTTTTTTTTTTGAGGATACTGTGAATGGGGTAGTTGTCCTCATTTCCATTTCAGAAGATTTGTCACTGATATACAGGGATGCCTTTGATTTATGGGTGTTGATCTGAAATCCTGACTTTGCTGAATTCATTTACTAGTTCTAGAAGTTTCTTGGTAGAACCTTTTGGGTCTGCTAGGTATAGGATCATGTCATTAGCAAATAGTGCTAATTTAATTTCTTCTTTTCCTATATTTATGCCTTTATTTTCTTTCATCTAATTGCTCTGGCCAGTGTTTCTCGAACTATGTTGAATACAATTGGTGAGAGAGGGCATCCCTGTCTTGTTCCAGATTTTAGAGGGAATGCCTTCAATTTTTCTCCTTTTAGAATGATGCTGGCCTGAGGCTTAGCATAAACAGCTTTTACAATGTTGAGGTAAGTTCCTGCTAGCCCTAGTTTTTCTAGTGTTTTGAACATAAAGGGATGCTGTATTTTGTCGAATGCTTTTTTTGCATCTATCAAGATGATCATATGGTTCTTATCTTTAAGTTTATTGATGTGGTGAATTACAGTTATTGATTTCCGTATATTGAACCAGCCTTGCATCCTAGGGATGAATCCTACTTGATCATGGTGCACGATATTTTTGATATGTTTTTGTATCTGATTTGCCAGAATTTTATTGAGGATTTTTGCATCTATGTTCATTAGATATATTGGTTTGTAGTTTTTTTTCTTTGAAGTATCTTTGTCTGGTTTTGGAATCAGGGTGATGTTGGCCTCATAGAATGAATTTGGAAGTACTCCCTCTTTTTCTATTTCCTGAAATAGCCTGAAGAGTATTGGTATTAGTTCTTCTTTAAAGGTTTTGTAAAACTCTGCTGTATAATCATCTGGTCCTGGGCTTTTCTTGGTTGGTAATCTTTTGATGGCTTCTTCTATTTCCTCACTTGATATTTTTTAAGTTGTGTATATCCTCCTGACTCAATCTAGGCAGATCATATGACTTAAAGAAATTTATCGATGCCTTCATTATCTTCTACTTTATTGGAGTATAAGGTTTCAGAATAATTTCTAATTATCTTCTGTATTTCTGTAGTGTCTGTTGTGATATTGTCTTTTTCATCCCATATGCTAGTAATTTGAGTTCTCTCTCTTCTTCTCTTCATTAGCATGGCTAAGGGTCTGTCGATCTTATTTATTTTTTCAAAGAACCAACTTTTAGTTTTGTCAGTTTTTTCAACTGTTTCTTTTATTTCAATTTCATTGATTTCAGCTCTGATTTTAATTATTTCTTGCCTTCTACTGCACTTGCTGTTGATTTCCTCTTCTTTTTCTAGGGCTTTGAGATGATGTGTAAGCATTTGTTTTTTTTTTTTTTTTTTTTTTTTTTGAGGAATGAACTCCAAGCAATGAATTTTCCTTAGTATCGCTTTCATAGTGTCCCATGGATTCCAATATGTTGTGTCTGTGTTTTCATTTATCTCTAAGAATTTTTGAATTTCCTACTTGATGTCTTCTGTAACCCATTGTTCATTCAGCAGCATATTGTTCATTCTCAAAGAGATGTAGGAACTTTTCTTCCTTCTTTTATCGTTGATTTCCCGTTTCATTCCATTATGATCAGATAAATTGCATGGTAATATCTCTACTCCTTTATATTTGCTAAGAGTTGCCCTATGGCATAATATATGGTCTATTTTTTAGAAGGATCCATGTGCTGCTGAGAAAAAAGTATATCCGCTTATGATGGTTGATATATTCTATATATGTCAGTTAAGTCTAGGTTTTTAATTGTTATTCAGTTCTAGTTTCTTTATTCAACTTTTGTTTGGAAGATCTGTCCAGTGGTGAGAGAGGTGTGTTAAAATCTTCCATGATTATTGTGTTGTGGTCTATTTGTCTCTTGAACTTGAGAAGAGTTTGTTTTATGAACATAGCAGCACCATTGTTTGGGTCATATATATTAATGATTGTTATGTCTTGTTGGTGAATGGTTCCCTTTAACAGTATATAGTGTCCTTCTTTATCTCTTTTGATTAACTTTGGCTTGAAGTCAATTTTATTTGATATGAGTATGGCCACCCTTGCTTGCTTCTGAGGTCCCTGTGAGTGGTATGATTTTTGACCTTCAGCCTGTTTATGTCTTTTCCTATCAGATGAGTCTCCTGTAGGCAGCATATTGTTGGATTTTTTGTTTTTAAATCCAGGTTACTAGCCTATGTCGCTTAATTGGTGAGTTTAAACCATTAACATTTAGGGTTACTATTGATATATGGGTTGTACTTTCAGTCATGTTTGTTTGTTTTTGTTATTTAACTTCATTTGTTTTTCCTCTTTGATTAGTTTTTTCCTTTACTGTGCTACCTCCCCCTGTTGATTTTCATTGTTGTTTTTCATTTCCTCTTCGTGTAGTGTTTTGCCCAAAATGCTTTGCAGTGCTGGTTTTCTGGCTGTAAATTCTTTTAACTTTTATCGTGGAAGGTTTTTATTTTGTTGTCAAGCCTGAAGCTCAATTTTGCTGGATACAATATTCTTGGTTGGCACCCATTATCTTTCAGCGTTTGAAATACGTTGTTCCAGGATCTTCTAGCTTTCAGCGTCTGTGATGAAAAATCAGCCATTAACCTAATTGGTTTACCTCTAAATGTAATCTGCCTCCTTTCTCTTGTAGCTTTTAATATTCTCTCCTCGTTCTGTATATTTCACATTTTCATTATGATGTGTCTTGTTGTGGGTCTCGTGGTTTTGACATTCGACATCATGTAGGCTTCTAGGATTTGGATTTCCGTTTCATTCTTCATGTCTGGAAAGTTTTCTAAAATTATTTCATTGAACACATTGCTCATTCCTTTGGTTTGGACCTGTAAACCTTCCTCTATCTCAATGACTCTTAAGTTTGGTTTTTTTGTTATCCCAGATCTCTTGGATGTTTTGCTCGTGGTTTCTTACCAGCCTTTCTGAGTTGACTAGACTCTTTTCAAGATGATATATTTTGTCTTCATTGTCTGATATTCTGACTTCTAATTGGTCTACTCTATTGGTGATACTCTCATTTGAATTTTAATTTGGTTTATAATTTCCTTCATTTCCAGGATTTCTGTTTGATTTTTTTGTATCCCTGTAGAGTTGTTCTGCTTCTTGTATTTGTTTATGTAATTTTTTGTCAAAGTGATCTTTCATTGTCTGCATTTGCTGTCTAAGGTCTTCTTTAAGACTCCATACCAGCTGAAGCATGTATATCCTGAAATCTTTATCTGACCATCTCTCTGCCTTGTATAGCAACTCTTGTAATGTTGAGCTGTCCTACATTGTTTGTATTCCTTTTTTTTCCCTTGTTTTTTCATGATGCCCACGTTTCTTTCCAGCTCTGTCGGACTGCTGTGCTATTATTTTCTCCTATAAATTTGTTTTGATTTTGTATAGCTCTGAGATCTCTCCTTTGTGATGGGAGACAATGTCTAGAGATATTGGGTTCAGTTGTAATTTAAAGTAATTTCATCAGTTTCTTAA
The DNA here is from genome assembly GCF_052094955.1 of Ictidomys tridecemlineatus. Lineage (NCBI taxonomy): Eukaryota > Metazoa > Chordata > Mammalia > Rodentia > Sciuridae > Ictidomys > Ictidomys tridecemlineatus. Next base: position 77,596,325 of record NC_135487.1, on the reverse strand, counting down.
AAGGCATACAGATTCTGATGGTGTATAGAGAACTGAAGTTTGGTCTTAGGACTTTATGTTTAGGTGGAAAAATGTGATGAAATGGGGGTTAGTATATCTTAGCTACTTTGGAGGAGAGCTCTAAAGAAGGGGGATATTAACAGGAGAATAGACAGGAGTATTTGGGGGTAGTTAAGGACTTAGGAGGACTATAGAAAGCCTAGAAACATTCACCTATTTGCATTTAGTAAATTTCACATAGTAGAGAGAAAAGGAAAGGAAAAAGAGAAAAAAAGGAAAAAAAGGAGAAAGAAGAAAAAAAACCATATATATATATATGGAAAAATAAAATGCACTCCTAGAGTTCTATTTTCTTCTCTTCCAGTGGGTGGAATTGTGCTTTCCAGGCTAAATCTCTGCCCAAAGGATGTAGGAAACAATCCGTGGGGAGGCCCTGCTGGGTGTCTCTCCAAACCCTGTCTCTTTGGGTTGATCCTGGTCTCTAACTCCCTTGCTTCTCCTGCTCGCCCAGCCCATTACCAGGGCTCCTCTCCACAGTTCTAGTTTCACTCTGGGCATACAGCTCCCTGGATGCCCTGCTCTCTTGACCGACTAGGCACCCTCTTTGTTTGTTATTCACCCAGTCATCAAGGTTAATCTGTCGCCAAACTTGCTGTTGTGTGATCCGATCCGCTGACGTCGATTCTCCAAGATGGTGACCGCCTGTTTCCACGCTAGGGAGTCCAGTGAGGAGGATGGACCTGGGCTGTTTCTTCACTAAATTCCAACTTCAGTTCTCAGTCTGGTGCCCTGTGGAGGCGAGCGTGTCAGACCTCCACAGGATCTGAAATTCCATTTCTCTGGGCTGCCAGGTCTCCACAGTGCTCAATTCCGCCTGGCCGTGGCGGGTTACTGTTTAGTTCCTCGGGTTCCTCCGCGCCAGGGCGGCTCGATTTCTCTCGCGTCTGAGCTGTGTCCATGTCCTTCCGATGCTCAAACTCTTGCTTGAGACTCCATGGAGACCAACTTCCCTGAATATTCCTGATAAGACAGCAACCGGCTGTTTTGAACTCACAGCCTGTGAACACGGTGGCACGGGTCACGGGGCCGCTCACTCCCTTCCCGCTGCCATGTTCCTATCAGTCTATGGTCTTTTTTTTAATACTACAGCCCTTTGAGAAGAGTCTAAAACATCGAAAGATTTCATTCCATTCCATGGTCTAAGAAGAATTTCATTTTTACACAATCTGATTATATCTACATCTGCACCTACAGATGTCACATGTAGACTTTTAATTTTTTTTCCATCAAAGTCAGTTCAAATGTGGGTTCGTTTTTTCCTAAGTTTCCACTATTAAAAATCTAAGAAAAAATTGTCATGGAAACAAAAAAGTTCAAACAAAAAAAAAAATCTATTCATTAACTTAATTTCTGAGAATTAAGAAAAGGCTGCCATGGCCCATCATTTCCCAGCTCATAAAATGCCAGTATCCACCAAGTAAAAACCTAAGAACCACTAATGTAATGTAAGGCTCAAAACAAGTATCTTCAAGAAGCATGAAAAGATTTCTGTTAGAGAAAAATCTTGCTTAATTAACTTCTATCAGAATCAGCTTCCTTGAGTAGGAAATGTTGCCCCTTATCTTAACCTCACCTGGGCACAATCATTAAGGACAAAGTATTTTTTAAAATAATTCTCTGTAATTGCTCATTATTAACCAGTCTTACCCAGCCAATCTAGTCATTTCTCGCCCAGCCAAAACTATTCGACCCAGAGCTTGAGACATTCGCAAAAGCATCCTTCCACTTTGGTAGTAATCCTTAAATAGAAATAAATATTAGTTTTCATTTACATTTCAAAAATTTTAAATAAGGCTTTATTTTTATTTTTAAATTTTATTATCATCATTATTGTTACTTTACCTCCAGAAGCTCTGAATGCGTACTCTTGAGATGACGAGGATGAGACAAATCTAGGAAAGGACGACTCACAACCAGGTAACCAACTACAGTGGCAATGTCTGAAAAAAAAACAGTCAAAGATCTAAAACACTATCATTATTTCACTTTTTCCACAAATTTCATTACACCATCTCTTTGAAAACATACTTACATTTGGCAATTATGCTATCAATGAAGCCCATTGAAAACCGAAACAAAATGAAATTATGTAGATGTTCCACCTGTCATAAAACAGAAGTTTATTTTCTTTATATAAAAATTAAATCTATCATGAGGATAAAACAAACTATAAAATTCATTTATTCAACAAATAGTTACTGAGTATCATTTCTGATTATAATTTACATCACACTTCCCTGAGTATGTGCTGATCACAGAGCAGGTGTCAAACACACACTTCATGAAACAATTTTTAAGCAAACAGAATGGAAATTATGAAAGCAATTTAACAATGTTGCTTCCCTTGCATGTTACAATGCCTCCATTTATAATATTGTTAGACACATATATCCCCAAACCAATCAAAAGCCAAAGAAAAGGAATAGAGATGAGCTAATTTGGATGAACTATTAGCTATTCAGATAGGTACTCAATGCTTTGTTATTCATGAAGACACACAGTCTTTAAGAATTACATTATAACCAATCTGAACCAAGTGCTAATGTAAATCAATGCCACACAACCTGAGTCTGTGAATTGTATTATCTCAAAATTAGAAATCTACAAACATGATTTATTCTGGAGTTTTAGGGTTCTCAAATTCTCTACCTATCAGATCATTCAAGGTGCTGCATGATCTGGCAGAGTTCTATTTTTAAGCTCGTCTGCTTCTATTTTGCTACTCTTTTTTTTTGGGGGGGGGGATACTGAGGATTGAACTCAGGGGCATTTAACCACTGAGCCACATCTCCAGCCCTTTTTTGTATTTTATTTAGAGACAGGGTCACTCAATTGCTTAAGGCCTTGCTAAATTACTGAGATTGGCTTTGAACTAAAAATCCTCCTCCTGCTTAGCCTCCAGAGCTTCGTGCATCACCCAACCTGGCTATTTTGCCACTTCTTGTTGAGCCCCAGAAATACAGGTTCATTTTATTTCACAGGCTTTCCTCTTGTTCCCTCTGTTAGCAACAAATGCTTTCTTCTTCCCACATGAAGTACCTAATCCTCACTTCATGTGGGCTTCTGACTGAACAGTGCCTCTTCAAGAAGGACCTTGGCCATTCTAGACAAAGTAGCTAGGCAACAAACCCCATCATACACTCTCCCACTACTCTGCTTCCTTTTAGGTTACAGACTTTATTATTATATAAAATAATAAAGTCTGTAATAAAGGATATTTTGCAGAATATCCAATTGTTTACATATTAACTGTATTAGCTGTCTCTTCCACTAAAATGTAGGCTTGCTAAGTACAGGGTAACTTGTTCTAAGTATCTGCAACTACAACAATGTTTGGAGCATTACTCAATGAATACTATGCATCAGATATTGCTCAATGCTACAGACACAACAATGAATAGAATGGACCAGGTCCCTGAGCTCATAGAGTTTACATTTTAATAAAAGAGGATAACCAGAAAACAAATAAGATAATTATAAACTGCCATGTACTTTTAAGGAAACAGATGATTAAAACAAGAAGGAACTGTCACAGAGTGATTTCAAATAGGCTCATCAGTATTAATATTTGAGCTGAAAATCTAAAGCATGAGACTAGTCAAGCCATATATATAAAGAGCAAACTGGTAAACAGCAGTCCCCTGGAAAATGGCCTTAAATGCGTTTTGTCAGTGAGCACTGAAAAATTTCAGTAATGTTAAAAGATAATGCAAAAATCTAGTTTCTGAAATAAATGTAAGGCCCCCAAAGGAAAGATTTTATCCATCAAGTTCATCATCTACTTATCGGTAGCACCAACAATGGAGCCCATCAAGTACTTAATATCTTTTGAAAAAGTAATGAATAAAACTACTTGAATTCAAATTTTCCAAGTAGCAAGTATGTACAAACTGAAATAAAGCTTTCTTAAGAAACAAATGTTTATATTCTAAATCAAATATCAGCAAACTATGACCCCAGAATCTAAATCAAGGATACCACTTGTTTTTGTAAATAAAGTTCTGTTAGAATATAGTCACTCCTATTCATGTATATATTATATATAGCTGTCTTTGAGTAGCAGAGCTGAAAAGTTGCAAGAGAGACTGCATGGTTCCAAAAAAGCCAAAATATATTACTTTAGTAAATTTATCCACTTTCATAAGTGGGCAGATTAATATTCACAGATATTTAAAAGGAAATGTTTTTAAGATATGTATACATATATATACAAGATAAATATTTTCTGGTGTAAGCCAAAAAAAAAAAAATTCCGTAAATACATGAGCCACAAATATGTCATCTTACCAGTTTCCGGAAGACTGAGTAGATTGTCTGCTTTTCTCTTTTATTCCCGTTGTAAAAGGCAATTTCTTCACTATTAAGGAAAATAATTTAGCAATTAATTATTGCTTACTTAAGACTGAAAAGTAATTGAAATACAATATTTGATGACTAAAAGTTTGTATTTAAATGGCTATTTTGTGACTAAGAGCTTATCTGGTGCATCTCAAACTATCTGCTCAATTTATTGGGTTGCAGCAATTCACACTGGGATAGATCATACACTGGACTGTAGCCAATGCCAAAAGGTAGTCTGGCTATAAAAAATATGACAGGCTAATACTCAGGAATTTGAAATAAGACACAGTAGGAAGATGCTATGATATGTAAAAAGATATGGCTAGGACAGACATTATAGTCTACAAGTTCAAGTAGAGACCCAAACAGAAGGGGAGGGCGTAGAAAAAGACAGGTAGCAATGTCTTCACAGCCTTTGAAAAACAGAAAACTAGGTTAAGTCCTGAAGGCTTCACAGTGCATTCCCAGGAGCCCAGATGCATAGTAATTGTTCTTATTCTTGGAACCCCACTACATCCTCATAAATGCTCTTTTCTAGAGCTAGCTTGAATGTGTCTACAAAGACAAGAATCTTGACTAGAAAAAGTGGGGAGGAGAGTGGATTTGATAGATGAAAAACTGTTCCACGGAGTTTAGTCAATTTGTTAAAGTCATATAGCCAGCAAGTTAAGAAGCTGAAAATATCATTCCTTTCTGACCTTAAAGTTTATAGTCTTTCCACTATACAAGTATAACAATGTAAACCATCCCAGCAAAGTCCCTTTTCTAGCAGAGAAAAGTAAACATTTACACAGAACTTTAGAAGTCACAGTTGAAGCAACTTCAAAAACCATACAAAATATTTCTTAAAAGTCTTCATTTTTTTCCCCTTAAAGTTTTATTCTATTACAAAAAAACCGCCTGTATTTTTCCCATCATGAAAGCAAGGTATTTTCTAACTCGACCACTTCCAAAAAAATTACTTTCCATAAAGGTGAACCACATTTATCCTGTGCTTCCCAGCTTCCTTGACCTGACATAGAGTCCCATATATGAGAATCCCAATACCTATAATTACTCTTTTCTTCTTCTTTGTTTTCTTTTTTACTTCTACCTCTTCTTCATATCTAAGTCTACAGATGTTGATGAGGTGAGAAATTTTCCTTCTCCTGGAATGAGTCATTTTAGCCCTAATGAAAAATCTCAAAGGACTGAACATTTTATAATACTAATGACTGACTATTCAACATCTATTCTCTTCCAAGTTTTTCCTAAGAGACCTCATTTTTCTTAAATTTACCTATTCTTTTCTGTGCACCCTAATGCTCACCCCCAACTCACAGAGTACAGGATCCCAACTAATCTAAGCCAATCACTTTGCTGTGGTTGCTTTAGGCATGGGCAAACAATATTTTGGTCATTGAGATGTAAGGGAAAGTCAGGTATATAATTTCTGGGAAAGGTTTCTTTGCTCCCTTAAAGTGACACCAGAAGAGATGGCCCCTTTTTGCTCCTGCACCTTTTTGCAAGGTGGATAGGCTAGTGCAATCTGGGACTGTTTTTGTCATCTTGTAATCACAAGAATTAACCCATGGAAGGGGGCAATACACAAAGAAGGGCATCACAAGAGAACATTCAACAAGAGCAAGAGCCCTAATCTCTCTTAGGAGTCTTTATTGTTGGGATCTCAGGAGTCATGTTTGCTTCTGGCAGTAAAAAGTATCCTAGCTGATACCATCTTTCATTTATTTGGCAAAACACCTCTCTACTTAACCCTCTATATTCCCTCCCCAGAGTACAAAACCCCATGTGAAACTAGTACCATTTTAACAATCCAATAAGAAAAGAAGGAATCATTAAGAAAGTAATTTCCTAAGTATTTTACAAATTTCAATAAAATAGCCTATAGAGTATTATATAAATATTAGGACCCTCAAAATGACTTAAGATTGGCAGACTGATAATGAGAATATTTATTGAGCACTTGCTCCATATCAAAAAACTGAGCTAGAAGCTTTATATAAATATTACCAAGTATAATCCTCTATATTATTCACTTCTTATAAACAAGAAAAGTGAGTCTGAATAACTTACTAAAATCATATAATATATGATCACTTAAGTGAAGAGGCAGGTTTTAAAATTAGTATGGCTCATCAAAGATGCATAGTTTTTCTTCCTATTTTGAATACTAAAACTACCTGGAAAATAGGTAAAAACACATGTAGTAAGACTGAATTAGACAGCATTGCAAACATACTCTCAAAATAAAAATGTTTGTGGGTAAATTGAGAGAAAATTTTCTTTGAATAAATACTATAAGCAAATTTTAATTTGAATTGTAACATGACTTAATTTAAAGCAAAATTAACAAAAAGTAGTCAACAGATGATATGAAGAAGGGAATCAAGGATACTATATGGGATTAACAAGAAAAAGGGTTAGAAATAGGAATTAGTGCTTAGTAAAACATACTGTATAAAATGTACATTTCAAAACAAGAAAATATGTACATACTCTTTCTGTAAAAGCATTACTAGACATTTTAGAGTCAATTTAAATGACATCAATATTCATAAAAATGAATTTTCTGATAACTTGCAGAAATTTGTTCTTACCTGTTTGTAATGAGCCGGGAATTAACATATCTATATTCACCTTCATACTTTTGTTCAGTAATTGTCATCTTACCAATGGGCCTTCTCAGTCTAGTTAGGAATAGCCCAGACACAACCAAGTAGGCCATCATGCTTGCTGGGCCCTATTATTTTTAACAGAGAAAGATACACAAAGTTCAAGGATACCATAATAAAATCCACTGGATGCAAACATGTACAATTTCTATAATTAACTCCAATGAATGATAGAAAAGGCTCCTTCGGTTAATGTTTTTCCCTGTTTCTTTCCTGAAAAAATACACAATAGTCTCTACACTTTCACTCTGTCTACTACTCTAACCAATGCAGTTCATCCCCACTCTCCCATATCTGCTTACCTAAAAACCTATAACTTCAGTTCTTAGTATTTCACAATAATCCTCATATCTCTGTCCTATTTTTCAATGTTAATATTTCCTCAGTTTCTTTCCTTATCTCTCTTCTTATCCCAAATTTGTACTTCTAGTCTCATTACTCTTATGATCCCAAGATATTATTGCCAAATTAGTATCATCACACATCTTCAACTCACTGCATAGACACCTCAAGTTCAATTCCCTCAAACTCTGCCTTTCCCTGCTTGTACATCTTGCTTCCAGCTGCTATACCTTCTAACTTTGTAAATGACCCTATCACTCATTCACCATTCTAAGAAAGAAGATTCAAGCTGTCCACATTCATTACTGACCCTTCTTTCATTACTATATAAAATATATCCTATGCTGTGCCATGCAAAAATAATTATTTCCTGAAAATGCCATTCAGTGAGGTTGTTCTTATGTCTGGTAAGCCTAATCTATCTAATGAACACCCATTATCTCCTCAAAACAACTCAAGCATCAGTTCTAATTCTTCCAGGCGGTTACTACCTGCCACTTCCATTATTAAACTTTTCACACTGTTTTATAATTGCTTGAATTGTTCACATGTCACAATTTCTCTTCAGGGGGAATTTAATCATCTTTCTATACTATCTAGCATAATGTACATGAAATATAGTATCTATTCAAAATTGTTTTAAAATTAAACCTAGGGTTATGGGGTGCAGATCAGTCACAGAGTGCTTGCCTAGCATGCTGCAGGCTCTAGGTTTGAGCCCCAGAACCACCAAAAATAAAAATCTGAAAACCTGATTGAGAGTCTGGGGATATGGCTCAGTGCTAGCACACAGGTTTAATACCTAGCACCAAAAAAAAAAAAAAAAAAAACAATCCTGATTGAATCCTGATTGATTCAAGGTGTTTCAAAAACTACTGGAAATACAGGGCACGTGATAACTAAAACACAGTTTCTGCTTTCAAAATATGCAAAATCAGATTAACAGTAATACACAAAGACATGTTTGTTTTTTATACTAAAACAAAAATAGTATAGCATAGAGATAAGACAGATTAGAATTAGTCACTCACTCACAATAAAAATAAACTTTGAGAATAATTTAACCTGAATTATAGGATAGCAAAGGGTTAAGATGCTAGACAAGAAAAGTCAGACAAAACCCACTTTCCCTAGTGTTTTGGAAAGCAATAAAAACCATTATGTAAGTTATTTATTAATCAACTAAAAATGCATATATGTACACATAACATAAAACAATCCCACTATACATGCTTGTGTTATAAATACTTATGACATTACATATTAAATGACTAAGTGAGAATATTCAAGAGAAAATTTAAAGGTAACTCTGGCCATGACAAATGCCAGAGGAAAGATAATAAAACTCATGGGATAGTTATATTATTATAAAATAGTCTTAAAATTGTTGTGACTATTCTGAATGTACTGCTGATATTTAACATTCAAGTATTAGAGTAAAATGGTTGTCTTCAAATCTCCTTTTAGACATTACTTTTCAACAATAAGTGTTTATGTGTTCAATGTTTAAAGTACTTCTGGTTATTACTGCGATAAAATTTTTCCAAGTGTCTGACTTAAGGGAAATTAAAAAGCTAAATTAGAATTTTTTAATCTTTAGTATAGTTTATAACCAAACTTTATTAGGTGCATCATGTGAAAACATGTTCTTTGGGATACAAAAAAATTTCTTAGACCATCAAGCTATTCTCAATACAGTACTACAGCAATTTAAAACGTGAAATAAAAGTAGACTTACCTCAGCTCCAATTGCACTTGTTAACTTGAAAATATATAAAACTATATCTAAAAATGGCTGTAAAATAAATACAGAAAATTAAAACTGAAGAACTGGATTGCCAACTAATACATGCTAAATACAAAATGTTATTCAACATTTAATACTTAAATTATCAACATGTAGAGTTCATACTGAGCATAATGTACTATAATAGAACTCAGATCAATGACTACATAAAACATACAGTTCTTATCTCAAGAAACCTAAAATAAAGATAACCTTAACAACACCTACTGACATCACATAGGAGAAATACTCATCACTTTCCATCAACTAAGACAGCCCTACTGTGATAATTAACTATTAGCAACTTAGTAATTTCTCAATGTAACCTAAAGACACACAACAAAAGTATCTGAGCTATAACCTCAAGTGTACCATCAACTTTTCTAGTTCTAATCATCTTCAGAAGAGATTGTTCCTGCTCTAATACTGTTTGATTCTATTATTTTATCACAACATTTATAAACTGAAACTATCAAGTGAGCCCATGAATTTAATTTTATGACATAAAACTCAAGCTTCTATAACTACCTTACTTATACTGCTCCTCATAGAGAAGTCAACTGACATACTATTAGTGGCATGCACCATGAAGTGTTTCAAAGACCCCAAGTTTTGCTCATTCACTTGAAATCTACAGCTTCCCCTTCAGATGTCACTAGAAGAGATGGTTTATTCATTGGCCAAGATCTACCTTTTCTTTTTCTTTTTTTCCTTTTTTCTCCCTTTTATAAATTATCAAGAAGTTAGAAATACTTATAAAATTCAAGTACATTTAAAAGTCATTGACAAGTAAAAAAAAAGACTCAATTTAAGTCAGATATCAAATAATTAGATATTTAAAACAGTAAACACATCGTAAGTCACAGCATCTCTAGAATTAATTCAACAATACTCTTTTCTATTGTAGATGCGACAAAACCTGAACTACACTTTTGCTCAAGTGCCAAGATGTAAAGAATATATTATAATTTGCCTATAGAACTGGTATCAAAATTATATGATAAGTTTTATGTAAATCCCCCACCCAGTCTTACCTATATCCCCTACCCACCGCCACATACACAGAGAACAAATTTTCAATGTAGTAATGGGAACAGAAAAGAAAGCTGAATTACTGAATTACTATTTGCACTTGTCTAAGTTCCTAGAGTTCAGATGAGTTAGCAAAGGCATCTGGAGAGCTAAATAAAGAATAAAGTTTGGCATGAAATGAGAATATTTTAGCAGAGGGCCTGTATGTACACAAGGAGGGAAGCTCTTGTGGATATATATATCCCTTTTTCAAGTACTGCTTTTCTTTCCAGCCATGTACCTGAAGCAGGAGCATTCCCAGTCTTACAACTTGACCTAGTCCCTTATGTATAGTTTTTTGTCCCAAGACTGGATATCTGGGTCAGTTTTGACTGGAGGCAAAGATACTCTAATCAATCCAGTTTGAGACAAAGTCCTACCATAGTTCAAGGGCAGTTATGTTAATAAGAGTGGAAACTGGAGCATCTCAGATGAAGAGGGGAGGGGATGCTGGGTTAACAATCTTACAAGTGCCTGTTAAATATGCTACTCAGTGCAGGAGATAAGGACAAAGAAGCTGGCTTAATGAGAAGACTATAGTAGAAATTCAAGGGTGATGAGAGAAGATGAGTAAGACAAGTAAGAATTGAAGACATGAACAGCTTAAAAGAAAACTGGTTAAAGCTTATCAAAGTCAAGAGCTTGGGCAATATTCTGAGAAGGGAAAAAACAGTATTTAGAAAACTGAAATAAATTTACACCATGTGAAAGTTTTCTGTCTACAACTTAATGATCTATTAGAAATGGAGAAAATAAAACACAAAAAAGGTAGGAAGCCCTTCATCTGTAGTTTGAGGATGTGGAATTAGATACATAAATTAAGTCAATTTCCAGCAACTTCAGATGTACACAAGTCAAGAAATAAGAATTCAGATGTATTTTACAGAAATAAACCTGAAAATTCTTACAAAATCTTTGTAAAAACAGTGAATGACCAATTCTAAGCCAAAACACTCACAAAAATAATATTAAAAAATAATTATATAATTGTAACTATTATAACAATTCCCGTTTTCTCATAAAAACATTGAATATTTATATGCTAAATTCAACAAATTTAACAATTTTTTAAAAATAGAGAAACTTACCTTAATAAGATTTGAATACAGATCAACTACACTGTTACAAAATTTTTCTACATCCTGTGTAAGTAGCTGGTCTGGATTAGCTATTCTGTTGTCCAGATTTCCCATTTTATAATATGTGAAAGTTCTAAAATAGCAATAAGAAAATGACAAGTAATATTAAACACATAACCAAAAAAAAAATCATATTATGCCACCAAGTGCAAACACAGAGAAGCAGAAATGTCTAGAGACAGAAAAGACTCTAAGAATTGTCTTAACTTATTTTAGACATAAGGAAGCAAGTCCAGAGAAGGATGACTTGCTAACCATGAGCCACGGCGAGATTCCAGATAACTGAGAGATCATCCCCAGTATGCTTTTGTGTCTAGAAGTAGTTTTCTTAAAAAACATATATAAAAAAATAAGAAAAACTTCTATATCTCAGTATCGCAAATACTAACTGTTCAGTTTAAGTATTTTTAATTTAAAAGTAAGCCATCACTGGGCTGAGGTTGTGGCTCAATGGTAGAGCACTCGCCTAACACGTGCGAGGCCCTGGGTTCGATCCTCAGCACCACATAAAAATAATAATAATAATAAGTAAATAAAATAAAGATGATATTGTGTCCAACTAAAAAAAATAAATTAAAAAAAAAAAGTAAGCCATTACTTACTGGAGATACTCCTCATAGAGGTATCTGGTGAGCCTTACTCGGAAGCACAGTTTGAGCTCATTTAACCCATATTTCAAGAAGTTATTAACCAGAGAGATCTAAAACAAACAAATATTATTCGTATTACTTCACTTCTTACTAAGATATAATTTACTTCTGTATCAATTTACTGCATCCACAAATCCTATGATTTCTATAACTGCTAGTCAATATTATTATAATTCAATTGTTTTACTTAGAATTTACAACAATACACACAACAAGCTAAACCAAATGCAAATGGCTTTTATTACCTTATGTTAAACTTTATGTGGAACTTAATTTAGAATATTAGTAATTATAAAATATTACATTTTGTGAACAAAAAAATCAAAGCTGTCATCTTTCTACACAATGTAAAGAAGTGCTTTTAGAAATCCAAACATTTATTTTTATATCTTCTATTGCCTGCTCTTAGAACTACAACCCTAGACAATAAATGCTACTGAGTTTATTTTAAATAATAGTATAAGTTTTATACCAATTAACGTTGTTTTACAGATTATTTCTACAGCTATATTTATTAATATTTTCCATGATAATATTAAAATTAATCCTTCCATAGTTCTGAACTCATTTTTACATTTCAAACTCATTCATAACAAAAATTTTCTCAATTAGTACTTGCAAAACACTGGTTTTCTACTGATTCTCCATCTTTAATATCTATGTTGCTTATGCCAACCACCAAGGTTTATTAAACTAGAATTTCTGATATTCTTTCAATTTTTACAATTAAGCTTCTCCTTTCTATCCCCAAATTTAGAACACTAAAATTCCTATAGGGTCAATAAGATAAAAATAGGAACCATGCTAAAAAAAATCATTCATATTTTAAAATAAATTCTTTTTAATAAATTCAGATAATAAATTCTAATTTAAGATAAATTCCTATAATAGCTTAAAGCAATTGCTCTCAACCAGGGTGATGTGCTTCCCAATCTTGCCCCCAAATTAGCACAATATCTAGAAACATTTTTGGTTGTCACCACTAGGAGAGGAGTGCTACTAATGCTACTAAATACTAACACTGGGGAAAATATGGCCTGAAAGTTAAAATAAAACTCACTAAAATATGTATACCACAAGTGAAATTGAACCAAACAATTTCTTTTAATTTTTCTACCTACTGTGATGATTTACATTTAAATATTAGACTATAAATTACAAAACTAAACTCAAATTAGAACTTTGTATCATAAATCTTTAAAGAACTTAATAACTAAAAATCTTTAAAGATTTTAATAAGATGAAAATTTTCCCTAGATGAATAAGATTTTTCAAGAATGAAACTTACGAGAGGCATGGCAGCGATGAAGTTGAATAAGTACCTCTTGAAATCTTTTCTGCTACGACCAATGATACCACTGCAAACCACCACATGCAATGCGTTAGTTGCAAAAGAAGCAAAATTAATAAGAAAATTTCTGCAAAAGTCTAAATTTACTCTTGGAAATTTCTATTGAATTAAAAAATAGAAACAAAGATAAGAAAAAATATTTTCTTACAAAACATTTTCAAGCTTTGAAATGCTATCGTTTAAGAGTCTTCATGAACCTCACTCTGCAGATGACAAAATTAAATAAGGATGATGATAACTAGGGGCTGGGGATGCAGTTCAATGGTAAAGTTACAGCTAATTAGCATATGTAAGATCTTGGATTAGACCCAAACACCACCAAAAAAGAAAAAAAAAAAAACAATAACTAGTTCTTTCCTTACTAAAACTGGGAATTTGTTTAAAAAAAAAAAAAAAGGCTTAAGTTATCACAAAAGGAGTTTAGATAGTGAAACAATTAACAACTTTCATAGCCCCAGGAATGGGTCACTATGGATAAACTGAAATAGTAAATTTTTCCTTTAAAGGGTCAAGAATGAGAATTCTAGGCTTCATATCCCTTAAGGTCCCTGTTGCAACTACTCAATTCTTCCACTATAGAGTAAAAGCAGCCAAGGGCCTGGCTCATGTGCTAACAAAATTTTCCTTAAACCCATGACTGGTAGTGAGAGTTCCCCTGTGGGTCCTAGTTTCCAACCCTGGGACTCAACTCTAATTAGAGAAGTCAAAGAATGGTTCTGTAAAAGCTTCAGATTCCTGACATAGTTCAGCTAAACCAGCTCTTCTTTTGTCTGCTTTTGATCTGTTTTACACACTTATCTGTCTTTAAAATACACATTAAAATTTAGTTCTTAATAAAAAGTTCTCTTTTATAAGTTTGAAGTTTGAAAGTCACTGTACCATAAAGATCTCTGAGTATGATGTGTCTGTGATTTACTAAAGAGATATAATTTATTTCATCACAGAATTTTTTTCTAAGAATTTTCATTAATTTCCCCAAATGTAATAAAATATATTTTAAGAAACACTGGACTAAATGATTTAACACAATGCCCCACCAAAAAATGACTGATAAATGATAGAGAAATAATTTCCTTTCTATGAGGGAATAGGTAAATAAATTTGAGGAAATTTGGGTTAAAGAAAGCTAATAAATGCCTTTACCAAAAAGACCTTCTCAAAGATTTTAATACATACTATCATCGTTGTAACTCTCTAACAGGGGCTTATAGCATGTAGCATTTCCTTGGACAACACTTTGGGAAATGTTATCTTAAACTAATTGAAAAATTCATAGTCCAATTTTGAAATAACCTTTAAAAAGCAAATAAAGTCTAAAAAAATTAAACTAGAAGTTAAAATGGAACCACATAAAAATTTTTTATAGCAATAAGAATATCAGAAACATTAAGCAATTATATAGTACAAAAAGTTTAAAAGTTTAATTAAGTTAAAATTGCTTGAACCAAACTACATAAAACCAAAGTGCTTTAGTGCTGCCCAAGCTATGAAGCACACAGATTAAAATTTGGTAAAGCAAATGCCATCATTCAGCAATGGTTTACCATTGGAGTAGCAGCTATAAATTTATAAAATGGTTCCTTGAATAGAGCTTTATTTCTGCTTATTATTCCACTGCAAAAGAAAAATAATAATTAACAAAGAAAATTTTTATTAGTAGTCCCAATCTTTATTCCAAAATATATAAGGACTTTTTACAAAAGATACTTTGATAAATTTTAGAATGCTTTTATCCAAATGGTTGAAAACAAAATATATCTTTATGATGAGATAAAGCAGCAACATGTTAAGAAGGATTCGCCTCCATATCTGCATTTATTGAATTATTATAATTTCTACCTAAAGACATATCCATCCGACTAAGATCTGTCTATGCTAGAAAGTCATCAGACTCTACAACAAATGAACTTATACAAAGAATACTAAAATGCATTAAGAACAAGTCTTTTGGAGACTCTTTTTAGCAGAAATACATGAAAATAGACCTGCACTGGAAGAGGCAAAAAATAAAAGACCGATAAATCCTTTGACAATGTGCTTTTAATAGTGATAAAGAGAAATGTATTAATTATTCAAATAAACTGCCTCACATTATGAATGCACAATATTTTAATACTTTTTAATTTGACCAAATATTAAAAATATTTAACCAAATATCAAAGATCTCATACATAACAGAGTCTCAAAAATATTTACTTAGTAGAAAATCAACAACTTTAATGTTACTATTTTATAATTGGTGAATGTAGGTTAAGAAGATGAGGAAATTTCTTGTACTATTCTTGCAGCTTCTTTATATGTTTGAATATCAAAATACCTTAAGAAATTTCAGAAAAAAATAAAAAACTTTTTAAAAATCTCCATTTTATTTTAAGACAGGGTCTCACTGTATTGCCTGGCTGAACTAAAACTCAGCCAGGATCCTCCAGTCTTAGCCTCCCAAGTAGCTAAGATTAGAGGTGTGCCACCAGACCCAGTTGTAACTAAAATTTAAAACTGAGTATCCAGTAGGTTGACTATCTAGTAGAATAATAAACTGGCTCATGCTACATAGTAACTTTCTTCTTGTGCATCATTACCAATTAATATATTATCTACTCTTGGCTGTGTATTTTTTCCAGATTATTAGTATTTAACAAAATTAAAATTATTGTGTATTCAATTAAAGTTGGAAATCCCTAGTATACAAAAAAAAAGTATTATTCTTTTGGATTGCTAAAGTATGAAATCACAAAACCTGAATAAAATGGGAGAAAACTTTCAAAAATAAAGTGATTTTCTAATCTATTCTATTACTGTTCAGGGTTCTTTATAAATAATATGTGGCTGATTCTACACAGATACCTAATATGTTGTTCAATAGTGGATGTAACCTGTATATTTTTGCCACAAGGCAATTAACAATATTATAACTGGGGAGATGATACTTTTATCAAAATGTAAGGCACTTAAAGTCACAGATAAAATTATCAAAGGAAAAATTAAATTTTACAACTCATATGAAAGGACATAAATGTCTTCTATCCATCAGATACGTAAGGTCTCAGATTACTTGTGCACACAGTTTATAAAAACAGAACTTAGCAATAAAATTGATTTTCTTCAAGCTAATATACTAGCAGCAATGAACAAATATTTCACTTATGTTTATGTTTTACTTCTTTGAATATGTTAGAGGATTCCTCACTAGGACACATATACATAAAAAGGCTCCTACATACACCCCCCAAGGGAGACCAGACAATCAATAAGCCTTTATTCCTGCTTTTTAAGATCTTCACTTTTAAATATGAATTCACGGTCAAGAGCCACAGAATACTTGAGAAAAGACCAGAATAACAAAGGACCATGAAAGAAAAAACACTGAGAGCTAAAAAACAAAAACTAAAACAAAATATACTTTTAAAAACTTAATAGCTTGAGATGAAAAATATTGCATATTTTAAAGTATGATTGCTACAGAAACATCCACATGCAAGAGAAATTTTAGAAATAAAATTATATTGTGTACATGTATGAATATATAATAACAAATCCCATCATTATGTATAATTATAATGCACAAAAAAAGTGGAAAGAGAAAATTTTTTAGAAAAGAAATAATATTGTAACAAAAATCCACTGGATAATAATGTCCCAGAAAAGACAATAAAATGTCACAGTTGAAAATAGAAATTTAAAAATATACAGGTGATCAGTCTGGGATTCAACTCTCAACTAAAGATTTCAAAAAAAAAAAAAAAAAGAGGAAGAATTTTTTTACAAAACAACAACAAAAATATTCCCAGAATGAAGAATGAGTTCCCAAATTAAAATGAGCCCACCTCATGACCAGCACAAAAAAAATGAAAAAAATTCATACCAATGTTTAGTGAAATTTTCAAGTACAGTAATACCTAAACATTAAAAAATAATAATGAGAATGACAATAGGCCTCAAGACCCAATGTGGGTATATAGATTTTTAAAATTCTTAAATATTTATTTATATAACATGTATCAGACATTAAGTGTAATTAAATAAGCTGAACTCATTTAATTACACTCATTAAGTGTAATTAAATAAGCTGAATCACTTAAGGCAGCATATTTCATTTTAAGAAAAAGGACAAAATTCCATAGTGATATTGATGATGTTGTTAAAAGTTAAGGTGTGTGGTTTTTAACCTTTGCTACAATTAGAAGCACCTAAGACATTTCAACAAGTGAGGACTAACTGAAGCAGGATCTCTATGGGTGAGGCTCAGGCATCAGCAGTTTTTAAAATTCTCCATATGAGGAATGTGATGGACATCATTGTCCAAAGTACATATATGAAGACAAGAATTGGTGTGAACATATTTTATATACAAACAGAGATATGAAAAATTATGTTCTATATGTGTAATAAGAATTGTGATGCATTCCGCTGCCATGTATTTTTAAAAAAAGCAATTTAAAAAATAAAATTAAAAAATTGAAAACTGGAAAAAAAAATTCTCCTATGATTCTCGTCATTCTGCAACCAAGGCTGGGAGACAAAAACCAAGAAAAATGGTTTCAAAATGCTGAGGTAAAGTAATTTCCAGCTTGGAATACATAAATACATCTAAATTATCAATCAAGTGTGAAAGCAAAAGAAAGACATTTTCAGATCTACAAGGTCTCAAAAATTTATCTCCTTTGTAGCTCTTCTCAGAAATAAAACTGTCAAAATAAGAAAGTAAACTGAGAAAGAAAACATTAAAAGATCCAGAAAATAGGTTATTTATTGCAAGAGAGAAAAATGAAAGAAATTCATTTCAACCAGGTGCCATGGCATGATCCTTTAATCCCAGCAGCTCCAGAGGCTGAGTCAGGAACAGCTAGAGTTCAAAGCCAGCCTCATCAACTTAGCAAAGCCCTAAGCAATTTAGTGAGATCCTGTCTCAAAATAAAAAATAAAATATGGCTGCAGATGTTACTCAGTGCCTCTGGATTCAATCCCCAATACCAAAAAAAAAAATTCATTCCCCAAATAATTATAAAAGTAAGTCAAGCTGAGTATGGTGGCACACACATATAATCCTGGTGACTCAGGAGGCTAAGGAAGATGGATCTCAAGTTCAAGGCTAGACTGAGCAACTTAGTAAGATCTTGTCTCAAAATAAAAAGGACTGGGAAGCTAGCTCTGAGATAGAGCTCTTACCAAGCTTCTGCAAGGCCCTGGTACAATACTTATATCCAAAAATAAAAAAGCCAATTCAAAATAACTGCTATTCAGTGGATCTAAAGTAGAATCAATAGCAATTAGAGCAGCAAGACAGGAAACTAAAGGGACATAGAGGTGGAAACACAGACATAAAACTGAGAGATTACCTACTACCTTTGACATACTATAATGCTGTGAAGACTTTATAGTTTTGTCAAAAGGTCTGAGCTAAATTATAACAGTAGGCAAAATATTAAAAGTGCACAAAACAAAACTTTGCAATTTATAAATGCAAGGACCAAAAACAAAAATGTTTTTTAAACATGTGGCTCAGCTGTAAACAATAGTCAATATCATGTAACCAATAAATACAAATTTAACAAAAATTGCAACATGACATTGAGAATATGATTTGGGGTATCAACAGGAGTATGAAAGAGCTAATTTTCTCATCCCAAAATAAGAAATGTATACATACATTTTAGAACTGAAAGAATCTATAGACAGAAATACAAGTATGTTATGCCAAAACACAGAAATAAAATGAAACAGTAAAAAGAATGGAAAACAACTGGCTCTGAGTAATGGCAGTTGGAAACCTAAGCCACAGGATTGTTTTGTAATAAAGTAACCTTTAACCTTTGCTGCAATTAGAAGCACCTGAGACATTTAACATTGAGCTATGTTCATATTTCACTATGAATAAAATAGAAAAGAATAGGACTTACTAATAGTTTTAGGGAGGCTTGTGTTAAATTTAAAAACCTACATAATTTACCTATATTCAGAGATATGTGCTTAATTTAAGGGCTTTAATCCTCTGCAGCTAAACTTCTTTATTATCCTAGAAAAATAAGTCAAAATTTAGGTGTCTCATTCAAAAAGTTACCTTATATTAAGTATTTTAAAAATTTTTCTGACAAGAAAAAAAACTTTTGACATTCATTTGGTATCATAATACATTCCTCATCATAAGACAAATGGTGAATGGTTATAACAACCATATCCAATCTAGCATTTCTGAAGTTGTTAAAACAAAATTATAAATTCTTGTGATTAATAACATATAGAAAGAATATGATGAAAAAATTTTTTTAAAATACTAAATTCAAAAGCAGAAAAAAGGTCTAAGTATTATTTTCTTCTAATCAACATGTTCAATGTAATTCACTGAAATGCTTTGATTTTTCCAAAAAATTATATTATTCATATTAGATATCCCACTTGGTGGCTCTTTTAAATTCCTATGATTGCACTTGTACTGTACTTTAATTTTGAGATTAATTGTTTCTAATTCCCTATAAAATGTCAGCTCAGCAAGCCTTGGTACAGAATTTCTCCTCTTTGTTGGAGTATATATATCCCTATTATCATGTAGTACAGTGCCTGGAATGTGGGAAACAAAAAATTTTAAATAAACAAATTTGACTGAAGTATCCTTTGCCTGATTTAGAATTTTTGTTAATAAATATTTTTATTTTTGTCTATAAATATTTTTTGTTTTATAAGACAAAGCTTAAATATGAGACAATTAGTATTTCACATATATATATGTATTTACACAAGGAAGGTGAATGGACAAGTACCTTTCAATGAGTGTCCCATTTTGAATCATCCAAACATCACAATATGTTCGAGACACCAGCATAACAGCAATAAGTATCAAGTATCCTGTCTAAAATAAATCCAAGTATTACAAATTAAATGCATTTGTAAAAGTTAAAAGGACGATTACCTGGTAAAGATTTTTGGTTTCAAAATTTAAAGCTTTCTTGTACCTTAATACAGTTGAACTACATTTTAGCTATTGGCAATTTTTAAACATAGCCTAAAAGGAAACTTAAAGTTATAAAATAAATGGAAAAGGCCTTATAGATCATTTAATCTCTCTCATCTGGAATTCAAAAATGGATCTCTGAGTTATTATGGCAAGATTTACACATAAAAAAAAATAACAAGAAAACAGACAAATTCAAGCAAGTACACTTGTGAAACTTCATATAAAAAGTGATAGGATGGAAAGGTGTGGAGTAGCAAAGACAATTACGGCATAGAAATACATTAAATAAATTAAGTAAAACAAAGATGACAACTGGGATTACAGGTAAAAAGAACAGGTGAAGAATTTAATGGTGGGAAAAATTAAAACCATATGAAGTATGGTGTTGCATATAGAGCCAAATTTAAAGTCAATATGAAATCACTGTAAACTGCTACTAAGTAGAACAAAATGTTAAAAAGAGATATTCTGAGAATGTTACTTAAGCAATGCTGTGCAAGATAGATCATGAAACAGGAAGAGATGAGAATCCTGACACCACTCCCTCCTCCCCCATCAATAAACAAATTCAAAGCTGATCTTTGAAAACTCCTAAATTGGAAGAATATAAAAGTAACATAACAAGCTAAAGTTGGGGAAAGGACCTAGGGAATTGGAGGAAGGAGGTTGTTGGATACTGTGTTCAAAGTTATTGAAGTGAAGGACAACTCCATCTATTACTTATATACTTTTTGTGAAACAAACACTGTTTTTTAAAAGGTGAATATATTGGAAATATGGCCCTTGAAAGTGAAAGACAAGGCAGAGGGTCATAGCACAGAACTTATTACATCAAAGAAATTATGTAAATGAGCTGTGGCAGCTGCTACCCCAATGTTTGCCAGAGTTAGCTAGAAAGATATCACCTTCCTACCCTATCCCAACATCCCAAACTATTTAAATGACAACAGAAGAACCTAAAGAATTGACATCTAAGTTAGCATTTATTAAATGTTACATGTATACATGTTCATTTAATAAATGCTAACTGTAGATGTCAATTTAACTTATGATAATACCAACTTTAAATACAGTCTCAACTCTAAAGTAATCATTAAGGTACAAAGAAAACATCAGACTGTTAATGTTTTCCTTCACTTTATATTCTTGGCTCATTTTTTTCTTTACCTGAGTATGAAGTTTACTTGTCTCACTATCACAAAATCTGGTGAACTAGACAATTGTGAAATGCCTTCATACAAAGGATATCCTTAAAATTACCACGATTCCCTATTACTAATGTATGCATGCAATAGAAACTAAAGATCTGCACTGGTTTAGGCAATCCATCTCTCAACTTTTGTACCAACTTCCACACATTCATATGTGCTGCATTTTCATTTCTCTTTCTCTCTCTTCCATTTTCTATACTTCTAAGGGAGTTTATTCTGCTTCCTTGAACTGGGGTTAAACCTAAATTTTTACATCCCTCAAAGACAGTATATAAAATGACTCTGTGACACAGCTAGATCTAAACACAACTGGGAAACTAGTCAAATAAGACCTTTCTACCTCCTCATTGACTCCTGGGGGATTATCCACAGTGCCCTGATGAACTCACTGTACATGCAGCACACCTGCAATCGGCAAAGTAAGCACTGAGCTGCTAAGTTTCTAGTGAGTAAGATGCCAATCTTTCCAGAGTAACTTCCATTTCTAATAGAGATTCTTCAAAACCAGTTAGGTGTAGAACACAGAAAACAATACATTGTGCCTAAAGAGTTATAAGAAATCTTCACAAAGCAGGTAACAAGTGTTAAGTTTTATTTTTATTTTTTTAACATATCTGGCTTGGGGAGTGGTAGGGCAGGATGTTAGACAGAAGACATTGAGAACAAGTGAAAGCACAAGAATCTGATTGTAAGACTAAATAATCTTCTAAGCAGATGATATTGAAAGGAAGGCTAAAGTCAGATTGTGACTATAAGAGAAAAGAAGCCAAATGTTTTTATGTGTTTTAGAAAGAAGACTGGACAAGGAAAGAAGCAATAAACAAGTAATAATGCAGGTAAGACATAGTGAAAACAGCAGGAATATAAAGGGGAAAACTAAGTTATGAGAAACTCTAGGGTACTTGAATAGAACATTTATAATATAAAGGAAGGAGTAGATTTTAGAAGTGTGTGATCTCATTTTTATCAAAATACATGTTCGTACACAAAAAGACTATACATTAAAATGAATGAGAAGATGATAGGGCTGAGAAGAAAATGTATCTATCTGCATTTTCCAATTTTTTATTTAAGAAGTAAGTATTACCTGTCTACTTAGGGAAAAAAATGTTATTACATTATTTCTCATTATTTCCTAGTTTCTCAAGGACACAAAGCCAAGCAAAAGAAAATGAGTCCCATGTGATGGAAGAATGGTGAGCTCTTGGGGAACTAGTGCTTTGGGAATATCTTATTAATACATTATAAGGCTAATGCTTTTTAAAATACAATGGGAAATATTTTAAAATGATAAAATGACAGAAAACATTTTAAAAGAGAAAATTCCAGAAGTGTGACTAATTAAAAAACACTAATATCCAGTTAAGAACAGGAGGAAAAATAAGCAGATACCAGTGACTAAAAAGATGTGGCATGGGGAGGAAGAGGAGACAAAGGCAATGATATTTCTAATTACACAATGGAAGAATGCTGAAGAATGAAAAAGAACGCTGCATTATTTTAATAATCATTAAGAATGTCTATCAAATAATGATAAAAATAATCTTGATAAAAAAGAAAGGATAATAAAATTTTATTCCTACAACCAGCTCACTTCCTGAAAATATTTAAATAATTTAGATACCATTTGAGGTATCCTAGAAATATATTTAATTAAATATGAAGAAGCAACCCTCAAAAATATTCTATACCAATATGACTTATAATCATCTCAATGTTATAAAAATGCTTTGTCCTTTTAAATTTAATCTTGGTTTTAATAACAGTACTTAACACTGAAGCAACACCATGGAAGGTAGCTATAATGCAATACTCTAGTATTTTACATAAAACAGAATGAAATAATATCTCATAAACAGAAAACTATGTAAAAGCTGGCACTGAGCAAGCATACTTACATGACGGACTAATTTAGAGACAAAAAAGTTAGTAGTCTTCTTTATTTACACAGAAAACATTTGACCATTAGTACTACCTAAGAGTTATAATTTATTGTTCTAATCTCAAAACCTTTAAACTTTAACATTTAACATTACAATTTCATAAGACTTACCTCTTTACAAAATGTCCTAGGGACCATGATTTTCAGGATCTGTGTGAGCCTTGATAAAAACACCCTGTCCACCACAGCTCGCTCTTTTTTCCCTTCTTTCTACATTTAAAAAACAAAACAAAACATTTTTAAGACAGTTAAAACAAAAAAGATTAAATATTTCATCTAAGTCAACATAGACAACTATCAAGATGATTACTGCACAGTTCTTCATAAACACGCTTCCCAGAAAATAAGATGTTCCCTAGAAACTGAATAGGGAAGGGAGTTGTGGAGCCATCTGAATATCTAGAAGCAAGCAGAAGAAACAACTGCAAAATAACAAGGTGAAAGCATGTTTAATGTGCTTGAGGAATAACAAAATGACCAGTCTGGATGGAGCTTTGAGAAAGGCATAGTAGTAGATGAGATCAGAGAAGAGTTAAGAAATCTTCAAGTACTTACTAATGTTTCTTTTATTACCTACTTCTTGATTAACAGAAGACTACAAAAAAAGAAAATTACAACAGGATTTTCTGTGATAAAAATCAGAAAATTTTTGGATTCCTAGATTTCCAATAAGCAATTTGCTAATTCACTCTCTCCTCCTTATAAATTCAAAGACAGAAAAGGTTCCTTTATTCACGCAACACAGTCTATCAGGGAAAACAGATTTTTTAAAAAAAGGAAACCAATAAAAAAAATTATTACAAATTGACTAGACAAGGCCTTAAGAAAAATAAGAATGGTTCAGACAGGATGGCCAGAAAGATCTCTTGTCATTTACGCTGAGACATAAATAAAATGAAGCCACAAGATTATTTGGGAAAGGAGGACGGGGGTGAAGCACAAGGAACAGCAGCACAAAAACCCAGTGTTGGGAATAAAACTGTTGTGCATTTTAACAGCAAGATGCTAGAGCAAAAGGAACAAGAATGACAGAAGGTCAAAAGGTAGACAGAACAGAGCCTTGAGGTCACAGAAAGGACTGAGAATTGACTATTGTAGAGACATTAAAGATAAAATGATGTTCTCTACCTCTGAGATTTCTTTATTTTCACTGGATCTATGAATTGTCTATGGTAGAGAATATTTACCTTATTGACAGTGACATCAATAGCCTATGGTAGAGGATATTTACTTTAATACCCTTAGACCATCTGGGGAAACAGCGGGAGAAACTTCTTAGAAAAGGCAAGACACTCCAGAACCCCAATCCCTACCTAGCCCTTTTCTGACTCTCAAAAATCAAAGTTCACTAACTTGTTTGATTAACTAACTGGGGATTAAACCCAGGGCCTTACACAAATTACGGAAGCTACATCCCCAATCCTTATTTATTTATTTATTTATTTATTTATTGAGAGAGAGAGAGAGAGAGAGAGAGAGAGAGAGAGAGAGAGAGAGAGAGAGGGAGGATCTCACTAAATTACCCAGGCTAGCCTTGAACTTGTGATCTTCTTGCCTCAACCTCCCTAGTAACTGGGATTACAGGTATGCCTCATTGTGCCCAGCAGTACTATCCTCTTGACAAACAAATACCCATAGCTACTATTAGTTAGACTACTATTACACAAACTTCAGAGTAATTATGCTTTAATTAATATCTAACTTGAACTTAAAGTGAATAGTTTTAGTACTGTATTTCACTGTGCAAAGTGATTTATATAAGCCTAATAAATAGGCACCAAGTAGTTCAGAATTGTAGACAAAGAAGCTTGAAGAAAAGGATAGACAGAAAGAACTAACTGGGTGCAGTGGTCCATGAATTGCAGATCTGAGGTCAGCCTGGGCAACTTAGCAAGAACCTGTGCCAAATTAAAAAACAAAAAAGTCTGGAAATGTAGTTTAGTTGTAAAGCAACCCAGGGTTCAATCCCAGTAATAAAAAGGGGGTGCTGGGGAGAACGAGAAAAAAATCAGTCCACCCTATCACTGCTGTACGGAGATTCAGTGTTTCAAGTCTTTCAGAGATATAAACCAACTCCTACTGAATTACACTGACAGTCTACTGTATTTACACATACATTCTTTCATTCATTTATTCATTCAACAAATATTTACTTGATCCAAGGCAGTATACCAAATGATCAGGACACAGCAGTAAACAAAAGAGGCTAAAATCCTACTCAAAATCTAGTTGAAGCCAGCCACAGTGGCACACACCAGTATCTCAGTGGCTCGGGAAGCTGAGGCAGGAGTATCGCAAGTTCAAAGCCAGCCTCAGCAAAAAGCGAGGTGCTAAGCAACTCAGTGAGACACCCTTTCTGTAAATAAAATACAAAACAGGGGTGGGGATGTGACTCAGTGGCCAGGTGCCCCTAAGATCAATCCTGAGTACCACCAAAAAAAAAAAAAAAAAAAAATCTAGTTGAGATAGCCTATTATCCTCAAACCAAACCTTACTACTTCAACCTAAATCTCTTATTTCCCAAATTAAGAAAATACAGGAAGAAAAAAATAAACAGTAGGCAATATACAACCCACTACTTTAAAAAAAAAATTTAGACTTTTACTGTCAAAATTTTCCTTCTGTCACCACCACCCCTTCACCTCACTCTATCTATAGTCAATATATACTATTAACAGACTATAATCTCAGTACCCTCCATCCATTCCTAGCTTATAATTCTGAAATTAAATGTCCATGAAATAATGACACAATGAAGAAGGCTTTTTAAAAAAATGTTATGAGAGTAACACTAGCATTTTAAAATATTAGCAGGTAAGTGGTCTCTAGTTCCTCCTCCTCTTTTTCTTCTGTTCCTCTAGTCACTGGTTTCTATTCTTAAGTTACTTGAAAGCTGACTGGATTTTCATTACCTTTGAGACCATGAAGGAAACTACATTCTTCCGAAAGTCATCAGAGAGTTTTCTACAAAGAAACACCTGGACTGGAGGGTTGGCTCAAAAAGACAGAATTAGAGAAAAGAACAGAACAGCAAGATGCTCTACATTTACACAGTAAAATTCATACTTGAAACCAATATAAATAAGAATACAGTACCTACAGAGACAGCATGTTTCCTAATACTACTAGCCTTTCCTAAAAATTAATTTTAAATTCAAACTTGACTTTGCCAACCTCTAACTTTCCCAATATTTAGACTTTTTTTCCTCTCCAGTGCTGGAGACTGAAGCCAGGGTCTCCTACATGCTAAGCAAGTGCTCTTCAACTATGATATACCCTTACCCCACTTCCCAGTACTTAAAATCTATGTATTTATATGGAAAAGGCAAACAAACCATTAGATACAAATAATAAGAAGTTAAAGTAATAATACACTCAAGAAAAGAAAAGTAACATTCTGGAGAAAAATCAAATGGCAATGAGACGTTCCTACTGAAATGTCAATCAACTTGTAAAAGTGAGATGAACTAAAATTAACTGAAAAAGATAGATGTTTAAAATAGCAAATGAGACCATATGATGCTGGCTAGAGTATAAGTACTACTGTACGTTGCTGGAGAAAGTGTAAATTGGTACAACTATTATGTTTCATCTAATCAAAATGTAAAATGCACACTATAAAATGTAAAATAATTTAGCAAATTTATTTATAGTAACTTATCCTACAGATATTCCTCCATAAACACTTAGTCACACAAATGAAAAAAGACTGCACTGTTTATAATACTATTAAATAAATACAATCTAAATAAACATCAATATTACATAAATTATGGTAAATTTATTAAATGAAAACTATATACTATAATAGGGAAGGAAACAGTTCACACTCACTCAACATTGAATACTACAGAGTAGTTAAATTAACATTTCCAGCTATAGCTGCAGAGCTAGAGATGTATCAACGGAGATAGCTCTAGGCTGGGGGAAAAAGTCAGAATGATATCTATATTTTATTTTACAGGTGAATTTATGAAGTTTCTAAATACGTAAACTACTTGTACAGTTGATGGATATATACATATTTAAACCTACCCACACAACCTAAAAATATAAAATATACCCAGGAATGCTAAATATGACATCTAGCACATTGTATAGCTTTATACATTTTGAATTTTGTTTTTACAGTACTAGGGATTCAACCCGGGGGTGTCACTCCAGCTCTGAGGCACATCTCAGGCCTTTTTGTTTTTTAATTTGAGACAGGGTCTCATTTGTGATCCTCCTTCCTCAGCATCCCAAGTAGCCAGAATTAGAGGTGTGCTTCACTGCACCTAGTATTATTTTAAACTTTATAACACACACATCAAAATTAAATGTACACTTTAAAATCAAACTATCTTTCTGTACTATTTGCTAACTTTAAATCCTTTACCCATCCTTAAATCTCATGCCTTGTGAAAATTCTTTCACTCTACCCCCATCTCAAAGATTATGATTATAAAATATCTCATTTAAAAAAAACTCCTTTTAATTGCTTTCTCTCATAAGAATCTCATAAGAATACATCCACTGAAGAAAAATTATATTCTGATAAGCAAAAATAAGAAACCAAAAATAAGAAATAAGAGATATCAACTGTTAATATTGGTATATAGCCTTGCAGATTTCATTTTACTGAGTCTGTGTGTACATACACATCCTATCAATTTTACAAAGGTGGAACCAGTATACATCTTGTATATTTTTTATTACTAATCAGTTAGATTAATCTAAATTTATCTTGCTCACACTATACAACCTATAAGTAAGTATATGTTAAAACAAAATTGTACAAAATTGAAAAATAGGGAGAAATACTAAAATAAGTCAAATGAATCTTGCTATCCTACAAATTGCTGATATGACATGCAGGTAATAGGTATCACTAAGATAACTAAGTTTTGATTACTCAGATATAACATACAAGAGATAATAATCATAGAGATATACCAGAAAACTGGACTTATGCATATTGTATTCCATTTTTCAAATAAGAAGAAAGATGAATTATAACAAAAATTTTGTCGTTAATCTTCAGGATATTCAGAAACTATAATAATACATAGGGTTTAGGAACACTTAAGAAATGCTAATAATTAGGAGTAGAGCAAGTTTACTAAAAAGAAGTCATGTTAAACTATTCTAATTTTCTCCTTTGTTAATATACTGTATTTAGTATATTAGCTGACATGTAGAATGTATGACAGTATGGACTAATTTTTTATAACTGCCATATATCTGGAGCCAAGAACAATGCCAGGCATATGTGAGAGACTCAATCAATATTTATTGAAAGATTGGCTTAATAAATGATGTAATAAATTAACCAAGGATTGTGATATTTCTCTAAAATTCTGGTGGCCTCAATGGACAAATAAGAACTAAATTTTGCTATAATTAGATATAGTCACAGCTAAATAAATTATAACCAAAAATAAAAACCCATAAAGATTAAGAAATGTCACAGAGTAATCTCCTTGGTCCTTTCCTAGTCAATACTATTAGCAATTATGAGGAAGAAAGAGAAGGTAAATTAAATGTATAGATAATAACTTGTACTTAATACACTAGATATAAGAATTGTACACTAATAGTACTGATGGTGAAATTCATTAAGCTGACATTTACAGGTATAAATTAATATTTATTTAAAAGAAACCAACTGAAGTATCCTGTGATCCAGCAACTCCACTCCAAGGTATATCCCCAAGAGAAATTAAAACAAACATCCACCTAAAAACCGGTACACAAATGTTCATAGCATCACCATTCTTAAAAGCCAAAAAATGGAACCACCTAAATGTCCCTCAACTGATGAATGGATAATAAAATGTGTTATACCTATACAATGGAATACTATTCAGCAAAAAGAAAGAAAGAAAGAAAGAAAGAAATAGAATACTGATTCAAAAACAGCATGAATAAATCTTGAAAATATCATGCAAAGTGAAAGAAGACAGACATAAAGGACCACATATATTACATGATTCTAGTTCTATGAAATGTCCAGAAAAAGCAGATCAATAGAGACAGAAAACAGATTAGATTAGTGGCTGCCAGGGGCTGCGGGAAGAGAATGCTGAGGCAGTAACTAATACTTGGTATAGAATTTTATTGGGGAATTAATAAAATTTTATAAAATTAGATGCAGAGATGGCTTTTCAACTCTGAATATACTAATAGCTACTGATTTACATACTTAAATGAACGAATATTATAGTATATATGAACTGTAACAGTAAAGTTGTTATTACAAAAAGAAAGAAATCAACTGATGAATATAAGGTATCTGCCAACAGAACTATTCATCAGAAAGATAACAATAGGTTATAATTTACCATAAACTTTACTTAATGTAAACAAAAGTTATGACTAAATAAATAACCACAATCTTAGACTGAATTTTAGCACTATGGTATCCATATCAAGAAATGTAATAGTATTGACATATTCCATGCCAGTCAAGTTATTTCAACTACATTATATTCTTAGTACAATGTTCAAGAAAACTAGCTTAAGCCCAAAGGAATGTGTACAGAATTGAAAAAGGATCAAAAAGCCATGTCACATGAGAAATATTTGAAGAAATGAAGATTGCTTAGCATAAGGGAAAAAAGACTTGGCATTCACAACTATCTTTAAATATATGTGTCTATCACAGAAAAGAGAGTAGATTCGTCCTGTACAGCTACAAATGACATAACAGAGTTAGGAAGCAAGCAGGGGTAAATTAACCTCAGCATGGACTAGAACTAACAGTTGTAACTGCCTCATTGGAATAATGCCCTCCACAGAATGCACAAATTCAAACAAACACTATGAGACACTAGTCAAGATTCTATTTCAGAAAAAAATTCTATAATACATACCAGATTAGAAGTGATATTTTTACAAAGCATGGCACATAACCTGTAATCCCAGGGACTCAGGAGGCTGAGGCAAGAGAATGTTAATTTAGAGGCTCACAACAACTTAGCTAGAGATCATGCCTCAAATTAAAAAACAGAGAGGATTGGGGGTATGGCTTAATGGCAAAGCACCCTGGATTTAATCCTCAGAACAACAACAACAACAAAGTGATATTTTAAGTTTCCTTCTAATTCTAAAAATTCTATGATTTTATCCTAATTCTGAATTGTGTAACAAAAAATAAACTAAGTATATAAAATACCAAAATGTAGAGGATATAAAAATTTACCTCATTGTTCTGTAATGGTGGTTTTCCACTTTTCTTACTGCAGGAGGAAAAAAGAGAGAGAGAGCTTTACTTTATTTGCAAAATACGATCATCATTAAAATGATCCTAAGATGTCAAAAAGAATATACCATATTCTCCAAATAGGTTTCTTTTCATATCCTCCTGAGAGAACATATTTAAAAGTAATAGTTTAGTTGTTTCTTTACAGTCTCAGTAACCCTTATCTGAAATGCTTGGAACTTGTTTTGGATTTCAGAGTTTTTCTGATTTTGGAATATATGCATATTTATTATCAGCTGAATATCCCTAATCTAAAAACATGGAATGCTCAAAAAGTTTCAGATTTCAGATTTTTAGATTAGAGATGCTCAAACTGTACTAAGGATTATTTCCGGGAAGTGATAGTAAGTGTTAACTACAACTATGTGACAAATATTTTGTTCGGCAATTTTTACATATATATTATATAAATATATACACTTATTTTACAAACCCTTCTATGTAAAGATGGCAATATATTTTTTCATTTGTGAATCGAAGTTTCGCCCTATAAACTGCTTTCGCAACTGGGACTTCAATAAACTTACACTAAAAAAAGCTTGAAATATTTGTACACTGAAATACTATTTATACAGTGAAACACTGAAATGTTTCTCTAGCTGCTGGGAAACTTCCCCCAATCACATAGGAAATCCTGTGCCAGTATCTCTCTTAAAAATGAGAGAACATGTGTCATTCACATATTAGAAATGAGAAAACTGGCCTGGAAAGAGTAAAAGCCCAAAATTTATGATTTGGCTACTAAACCCTAAACAACAATATAGTTAACCAACTTAGGTCCTTTTATTACATACTCCCAAAGTACCTGTGCTTTTATATAATAGTGATTATATTTTTAATTTCTTGTTTTATGTATATTTCTTTTTTAGAAAACTAGTTCCATGAGATCAGGAGCTACTGAGGATTGGTTTCTCTGAAGCTGAGATAATAGGGTATTTGGGATACAAAATGTTTGAGATTAACATCTGTAAATTTTAAGACAGAGAAAGCAAGTTCAGAAAGAACTGTGATACAGGACCAACAAAATTTTAACCAACTTAGATGAAAGTTCTAAAGCAAGTACTGTCCATCAGAGCACTCTGTGATTTCTCTGCCTGCTTAATATATAAATGTCTGCTGCCACAAAGAGGTCATGACTCTGCAGCTGAGGTGGACCTTAAAGCATGGGAGAGGAGGCTGCCTGGATTCTGCATTTCTCTGCTAGGTAGTAATCCCTACTTTAAAGAGGAATCTGAGCAATACCTCCATGTCAACTACAGTCACCCCTCTATGTTCAACACTTTGTTGAGCTACAAAAATCTGCATAGTGAGCATTTTCAGTAATAAAATACCAGTTCACCCAATAAAGCTAAGAAAGCCAAACTCAATTACAATTCAATAGATGTTATTTTTAAAAGTGCTTAGGTTTATTGTTTCTAATATCAACTGTACTACAGGATTGTTTATCTGTTTAAAACTGTTACAAATTATAAAACTATTTCAGAAAATGCCTTTTAGCACAACAAATATAATAATCAACAGAATGAAGAGACAGGCTTTAGATGAAAATATTTGCATACATCTGATAATCCAAAATACACAGTAACTCAAATGACAATAGAATGAAAACAAATAACCCAATTAAAAAATAAGCAAAGGACCTGAATTATCATTTCTCAAATGATCAACAAACATGAAAAAATGTTCAACATCTCTAATCGGCAGAGAAATGCAAATTAAAACTGCAGTATCACCTCACAACTGTTAAGATGACTATTATAAAAAAGGCAGAAAAAAACAAGTGTTGATAAGGATGTGGAAAAAAGGGAATTCTTGTACACTGTTGGTGGGAATATAAATTATCATGGCCATTATAGAAAACAACAGCAATTTCTCAAGGATTTTAAAATAGAACTCCATGATACAGCAATTCTATTTCTGGGTATACATCCAAAGAAAATGAAATCAGTATCTTGAAGAGAAATCTCTACTCTCATGTTCATTGCATTATTATTCATAATAGACAAAATATGAAATCATCCTAAGTGCTCATCAAAGTCCATCAAAAGATGAGTAGAAAAAGAAAATGTAATGTAATATATAATGGGATATTATTCAGTCTTTTAAAAAGAAGGAAATCCTGTCATTTACAACAGCATGGTAGAATCCGGAGGACATTATGTCAAATGAAAGAAATCAGGCACACATACACACAAAGCAAATACTTCATTATCCCATTTATAACGTGTAATCTAAAAAAAGTTGAGATCATACAAGCAAAAAGTAAAATGTGATTGCCAGAAGCTCTACTCCAGGCTGGAAGGGGGCGGAGATAGGGGGCAATTGTTGGTCAAAGGATAGAAAGTTTCAGTCAAGAACAATAAATAAGTTCTGTAAATCAACTGTATGAAAAGGTGACTGTACTTTGATACCTGTAATTACTTCATAAAACGTATACATCAAAACAAAATTCTAAAAAATAAAAGAATAAAAATATCATAGCATTGCTAATAAACATTACTAATTGGTATTTATACAGCTAAATAAGAATCCATGTAATAATTAGGTACATTTACACATGTACATACATACACCCCCCCCTCTCTCTCACACACACACACACACAAACACACACATACACCCCAATGGGTCACATGATCTCCTGGTGCTTTTTCTGCTTCAAGTTTCCATGAAATACCTTGTTCAGAGGGCACATCTTATTAGGCATTCACTTGGCCTAAGCACATAATTAATGTAATCCTATGTTCTTTGATGAGCCTGTGATGATTAAAACAAAACATTATTCTGTTGCTCTATGTTATTTTCATGATTATAAAACAAAGTTCCATTTTAAGATCTCGGTTTTTCAGAAATTCTCTAAAAAAATCTCTCATTTATAATCATCCCCATAAAAGAAAGTTTTAATGGCAAAATTATTCAATATGAGGTCAAAAGTTGAAGAAAGATTTTCTCAGCTTTGCATTAGCATACATCAACCTAATACAAATTCTACTACTGCAAATTTGTTTATTACCATATATGTGGTCTGTAGACAATCACTTAACCATTCAGACACAAATACCAGCACTGAGATCTGTTGAGTATGGTAGACACTAAGATAATCAAGAATGTGCCAAATGTGCCAAAATGCAAACACAAAATTAGAAAATTCTCATAGAAATCTAGGACCTAAGGGACAGATCTTAGACCTACTATCCTCAGGCCCTAGAGATACTACTCTAGACCACCTCAGTCAAAATCTCTAATGAATCTCCAAATCTCCAGCTTTCATGAGTTGTTGACTTGAATATCTATCTGTTTTTTAAACAGGGTTTAATGAAAATACTGTAAATATTATAAACCTGATATCCACATCTGAATGTACCTTTCCACCCTAAACCTACTCTTCCGTTTTCCTATACTGAACATGGGTCCTAATTCAGTGAAGATATTTCATATATACTAGCTACCCAAACAACAAACTTAGGAATTATTCTGAGATATCTTTCCTTTCTCACACCTTCATTTCCAGTTGTTCTCTACCCTCTTTCCAACTCTACTGCCACTTCAACTCAGGTCACCAAAATTTCTCACATGATCTAGTATAATATTCTTATCTACTTTCTAAGTAGTGTCCTCATTATTCATCTCTCCTATTCATTACAGCAATCATACAAATATGACATGCATTACACACAAATATACAGGTACATATATATGCACACTCATACATATACAAATATACACCCATACACATTGACCACATATATGTATATA
Organism: Ictidomys tridecemlineatus; assembly: GCF_052094955.1. Lineage (NCBI taxonomy): Eukaryota > Metazoa > Chordata > Mammalia > Rodentia > Sciuridae > Ictidomys > Ictidomys tridecemlineatus. Next base: position 77,561,812 of record NC_135487.1, on the reverse strand, counting down.
AAACATGTAACCTGTCAATTCAACTAAAACAATGCTTAGAACCTAATTTTAAATTTCAATAAACAGGGGAAAGGTTAATAATTTAAACATCCAACAAAAAAACTATAAAGGAACAAGGGAAAGCAGAAAGTAGAAAGGCACAATAAACACTAATGGATAAAAACCCAAGGGTTGGTTCTTTGAAAACTAAAGCATCAGATAATCTAATTCTAAAAGGAGTACAAAAATGCAAGATAAAAATAAATAAGCACAAAATAGATGAAATTCACTCATTTTTAAATGAGACTTCTTACCTCAACTTTCTATAGAGATTTGAAACCTTGAATGAAATGAGTAATTTTTTAGAAAAAGGAAAAAACTAAACAAGCTTGAAAATTTGAGAAATTTGCAAAGTTTCAGGTACCTACCTCCTATTCACCTTACCCCTTAAGAAAAAGCACCAAGTCCAAAAGATTTATAGTGGAATTCTACAAAATCTCCAGAGAAGAGATAATTTCAATGTTTTGGCTATTCTAGGGCATTAATAAAAGAAAGTATCCACATTATTTTTGCTTCAAGTAAAATACCAACACCAAAAAGCTGAAAAGTAAAAATAAAGGTTTCTCACTCTCAAGATAACCCACGTTCTCCCTTGAACTCATTTTCCTAATTTTGTTTTTGTGCCTCTAAAAATAAATTTTTGAACAAAAAACTATATCTATTCTCACTTCTGCCAATAGTGAGAATGCATTGGATATTAAAAAATTAAATACTTTAAATTAAACATTTTAAAATAAACATATAATCACTTTCAGAACAATGTCCAAACTCCACAATGTAGTACTCAAGAACTTCATGACCTGGTTCTAGCCTTGTTTTTCAGGCTTATCTCCTGTCAATAAACACAAATATTCTGTGCTTAAGTTACCTTAACACATCACATTGTACTATACAAAACTACAAATATTTGGCCATTTCTCACTTACAAAGTGGCAATTTCACATGCTTCCATCTAATGCTATGTTAATCTTCCAGTATGTCTTTCTATACTTCTTCCTCAATTACCCTGCTTAATTCCTACCTGTCTTGAGAACTCAGCACATGACTTCTTAGAATGGAGTGATCATCAGTTCGCCTGGAACAACCTTGCTTACACCTACTGACCTTGTATAATGATTAATGGTACCGTCTTTCAGTCTCAAAACTGTACCCATTAGAAAAATAAATTACAGGTGACCCTGTCTTAGAAGCCTTCTCTGTTCATTTTCCATCCACAAACAATGTGCTCCCTTTACAATCTGTACATCATATCTGTCCTTCATCAGCTACTTGAGAGCAGGAGCCAAGTCTTGCTCACCTCTATATCACTGATGCCTAAGACTATGACTGGTACATGGAAGGTGCTTTGGAAACTTCCGCCCTGTTTGCCTTTTAAATTTTATTTTACTTAATATGTTAGTAAAGTTACTTTCAAAATTAAAAAAGGAAGGAAACTGTTAATTGAGTTAGGTCAACACTTTCGGAATTTACCAATAAAACAGAAAGATCTAAACAACCAGATATCTAAGTGACCAGCTTTGGAAAACCTTCTAGAGCTGAGGCAGTAAACCAACTGAAATGAATAAATGAGAGAGCAGTTTTCTAAGACAAGCAACATGAGGAATACAAGGATACTAATTTTTTCATGAAACACTCAGAGTAAGATAAGTGCTCAAAAGTTCAGCTACATTTGCATATATTTTTTAAGTATCTCTTGATATCTAGAATTTTTCCAAATAACTTGAGTGTTTTATCTAATTTTTAATATAACTGAATCCCATTTAGAAAAACCCATACCTGGACACAAATTATTTATCATTGACCATTGAAGTATTTTTAAAAAATAAAAAATTAAAAAACAACCACCTGCATTCAAGATAAATTTTTAAAAATTATTGAGATTTTTCTCAATGAGTATAATTTGATTTTTCTTTACATCATCAAAAGTACAAAGATCTGGAGATAGACAACAGAGGCCAAGAGTATACATATCTTAAAAGCCAAATCCTAATAATAAAATCCAAATTTAGTAACAATGTGTTTCCATAAAGCAAATATTATATACCTAAATTTAAATCAATTAGAATTCATTTAAGGAGCCATTTATGACAAATAAGAAGTCCAACCCAAAACTTGTTTTTCCTTATGCAATTCTTTCACAAATCAAATCTCCTAGATAAATGCCCTTGGCAATAACAACTTTCATCTTCTAAGGATTTGAATTCATTTTTAAAATGCCCAAAAGCAGTTCAAGTTATGTCATAAAAAATAGATGATTATTTCAAACATTGATGCTTTTGGTCCACTGAAATTACAGACTCTACCATAGAAGAATTGTCATGGTAAAAAGAGGGAAAAAAAAGAAAGAAGCCAACAACTCAACTCTGATGCAGAGTACACTTATAAGACATAGGTACCCCAGTAATGATCCATCCCTCAAAGTACTAGTGGCCAACAATAGTGATACACTGAAGCCACTAAAAATGAGCAGCTTTCCTCATGTCTCTTCAGCTGGTATCCTTTGTGTGGCTGATCAATGTCACGGCTTACCATTGCCCTGAATTACCACTAAGTGATGATCTGCTATTTACTCTGCTTTCTCAAAAGCATGTTCATTTAAAACACTTGCACATTAATGCAGTCAGTGAAAATCCTGGACAGACACATTTCCATATTACTCAGAAAAGCAGGGATGCATTCATCAAATATTCAACCACAGTGAACTTAGTGATGTATTTTTTTTAATATAAAAAGGAATTTGACCCATTTTTTCATTATGAAATTCCTGCCATTCATCTTCACTTTTGAGAAATCGGTAAGCAAAGGCACACTTGACTGTGTGGGAATGACATGCCCTAGACTAGTTGAACTAGTAATGTATGCTAATGGATTATAGTTGCTTGATGAAGAGTTAATTCACATTCCAGAATGTTGCAAAAATCTGTCAGCACTGAACTAGGGGAATGTGAAATCTCATGTAGTGCTTTTGTTGAGTTTGTGAAGATGTATGGTGGCCACCTGTCTCAGTTATCCATTATGAAGAAGTATTAATTCCTGGCAAAAAATATAGTTTGGAGCAGATTCACTGGGAAGTATCCAAGCATTCTGGTAGGATGTGATTTCCAGATACAATGCCTACTTGGTAAGGACTGCATGATGAAGGGCATGATGAATAGCACCTTAACTTCAAGCAAATATATTATAATAAAAATGTATTTGCTGTCATTCTGATATAATTCTACTATTTTGTGGGACATAACTTTGATACCCAGTGTATACAAAAGGATTATTTAATAAGTTATTTAATTTCACATGTCTGACTTATGGAGATGTTTTGAATTTGAACTCAATCAGCCAGCTACATCTTATTTGAAAACTATACATTCAAACCATCTATAATAATCCTATAAATCAGTTTGGGGCAGAAAAATCTACTTGTTCTTTTAGCCTGATAAAATTCAAATCTCTAAAACTTAAGGAAAAAATATTTCAGATTAGAAAATAATAACCATTTCTGAAGATTAAACAATTCATAGTCTGAAGGAAGCAAAAGCCATACATTATAATATCTAAGAAGCAAGTACTAAGAGATTTTTCTGAAAGAGAGAGAGAAAGAGAGAGAGAGAGAGAGAGAGAGAGAGAGAGAGAGAGAGAGAGAGAGAAGAGAGATGATTTTTTTAATATTTATTTTTCAGTTTTCGGTGGACACATCTTTATTTTATCTTTATGTGGTGCTGAGGATGGAACCCAGCGTCCCGAGCATGCCAGGTGAGCACGTTACCGCTTGAGCCACATCCGCAGCCCCTCTATTCATTTTTTAAAATGACATTTTAAGGTCTTCAATTATACATACACCTGTTATGAGCGAGGTGTTTAATATAGCTCAGGAAAGTGAGCATTTTGTGATAAAAGTATAGGATATATCCACATCTAATGACAAATATTTGTTGAATGTTCTCATGTTACGAAGCTGTTTTAAAAATTTTTAAAAAAAAAGGTGTGGGGGAGATGAGAAATTGGAACACTTAGAAAACTGATAAATGTCACACAGTGGTTATTATAGAAGGGTAACACACAGAGCCAAGTTCAAACTACAAGGAAATAAATGGAATAGAAGGGAAATAAAATTTAGCTTTGTATAAACTTCTAGATTTCCTTTGTAATCTGCTAAACGACATAAAGTTCTTTTCTATAATGTATTACTATGCATGTGGCACTTGAGGCATTGTAAGCAAAAGTAGGGACTGTTTTATCAGTCTCCTTGGTTTTTTCTTTATTTAAACTAGTTTGAAAGTATTTTACTACAATTAAAATGAAAATCTTATCTACTTTTAAAAAGCCAAATAAAAATAATTAAAGAAAACTTTTAAATGTTTTATAAATTATTTCCATGAAAGAATATTAGTCTCCAGTGAATTTTAGAGATGGCTCATCTTTCCATTTTGGAATTATGATGTTAATATAAGTAGAGTTAAAAAGGGAGGGTTGGGGCTAGAGCTCAGTGGCAGAGCACTTGTCTACTATGTGTACGACACTGGGTTTGATCCCTAGCACCACATACAAAAATAAGCAAATAAAATAAAAGCATGCTGTCCATCTACAACAACAACAACACAAAAAAAGAAGCACCAGGGTACAGTTGAGCATAAACAGAAAATATAGAAGATGATATATTTAAATTCATAATATTATATATTTGAGTAAACATTGCTAAGTGAACTGAAAAATTTTAATAGAAAAATATCTGCTGTTTTGTGATTGTTAATTTGGTTAAACTAATACTTTATATTAGATAGATTTTATATTACTTTAATATGAATAAAAGTAATTCCATGCATTCAAGAATCTATATAAATACTATGTTTGGGGTTATATTTAGTATTTAATTGTTTTAGATAAAATATAAACTTTGATTCTAGGTACTATAGTGTAGTAGATACTATCCTCCTAAGAGAACTGAAAGTGATTTATCCCCAGAAATAATCATAATGCTTGAAATGGTTCCCTTCAGTAGTATGACTTTTAGAAAGTATTTTGGCAATTAATAGAAGTTAATCTTAAAATACATGAACTTCCTAAGAATAAAATAATAATTATTTTTGACATAACTTATGCTTTTCAAAAGAGATATTTTATGCTTCAGTAACATATAAAAGAGAATTTAAAAGGCTCATCTAAACCGGAAAATTAAAAGCAATTATTATAACATTTCCCGCCTCTTACCACATAGTTCTGATTGTACAAGAAACACTTGTACCTAGTAGATTTTGTTTTCTTTTTTTAACAACTCTGGAAAATGAATATGACAGTACATGAATTAGTTCTACTAACCAAAGCTTGAAAATTTAATTTTTGTACAAATTGAATTATAAAATGCTTGAAATATTTTGTTACTTTATAAGCAAAATGCACAGCACTTAATCTGTTTATATTGTAAAAAATGTTAAATGCTTTTATCAATTTGGGAATAGTTACTAAAGAAAATTTAAAAGACAAATTCCTTAGAATTTCTAAGGAAATGAATATTATAATATAGAATTTGAAAGCAAAAAAATCTACAAGCCTTATCACAACACTATAGATCACAGACTCAGATATATAATAAGGGATTCAAAGATGAATAGGATAATACTTGCCTTCAAGGGGTTTACAATCTAGCTAGAGAAAAGTACTTACAGACAACTAGCCTATCAGATTAGTATTTAGATCTAAGCAAGGTGCTATTAAAGACAAAGTGAAAAGCAACTAATGTAAACCCAAGAGGGGAAAAAAGGTAAAAACTGTATTCCAGAAATGATGTGAAATCTAAACTGAGATTTAAAAATGAACAGAATTTATGGGAAAAGTGATAAAAGGTATGATATTCCAAGTTAATGATAAAGCATTAACATGATAGTGATGTGGGAAAACAATGACATAACTCCTTTGAGAAACAAAACTATGAAACGTGAAATCTGAGTTTTGCTTTTGTTTATTAAGATGCTATGCTACAAAGCATCTTAAGGGTCTTAAAGTTGTTCCCTTATTGACAATGTACCTAAACAAGAAAACTTTGCTCTTAAAAGGAAAGTACGGCTACTATAAGCCTCTAAATTTATCCTGACAAGAACTGTTAAATAAAATGTCCAGACCACAATAAAAAATAATCAAGCACCAAGGTTGAAACCACAATCAGAAACCAAGAACCAACAAAAATTACAGAAGGCAAACAGACCCAAAAAGATTCCAGACACTGGAATTTCCAGACAAATCCTATAAAATATAGTATGTATTAAATAAATATAAATAAAGGGGGAAGCAGAATGAAAGTAGTGTTCTAAAATCATTTCCTGGGAGGATGACGGAGTATCACTAATGTTTAGACTTGTTTAACATTTGTTAACACTGTTCAAAGGTATGTAATACATGCTAAAATGTGTTGGGTAAACAGTAAAAGACAAAAAGAGCTCTGAGAATAACTTCCTAACTGGAAGGGGGACGGGGGAATGAAATAATAAAAATAAGAAATCAATTGCCTTACAAGTAAACCCAGACAAAACCAAAGAGGAACTGTTCAGTCACAGAACTGAAGGTAAAAACTATTTTAAATATCTGAGTTTTGGGCTGTTTTATTATGTAGCAATAGATAGCTAACAGATATAATTCTGAGAACTCATGCATCAAAGAAATCTGAAAATATCCTGAAATAAATGATACATCAAATAGTATGTTTACAAAATGAAAAAATTTACATATCAAGAAATCTGTGGAATCTAAATGAAGCAGTAATTCAGAGAGATCATTACTTTAAATACATATATTAGAAAAAGCAGCTGATTATAAAAACAAAATTAACTGAGAGAAAAATAAAAGAATATAAATAGATGCAAAATATAATATGATTTAAAAACAGACACTAGGCAGGTAAAATAAAAGCTGCATTTCTTTAAAAAAAAAAAGTAGTACTTTATAAACTTGCAGCAGGATCCAAAAAGGGGAAAATAAAAATATTTGAAATTGATTTATAGATTAGACAAAATCACCACCAAATTCCTACAATGCTGATTCTAAAATTATACACAAATTAAGAACAATTCAAGAGTTGATAACTGGAGAAAATGAAGAGATATTAGGGAATAAAATAGACCAAAATATATTGTAATATTGTGTGAGTATACAAATGTGTAACAATTAATTCTACTATTATGTGAAATTATAATGCACCAATAAAAAATAAAAATTTTAAAAAGAGTTGATAACTGGCAAACTTCTTCACAGTTTGTATATAAGATTCACTATATTCATAAAATAGGGTTCCTCTAGATCACCTGTTTCTTTATCAAAATATCCAATTCCCATAAAGGCAGAAAAGTCACTTTAAACATCTTATAAAGAGGATTACAATCATTCTTTTTTATTTAATACTTTTGGTTGTAGATGGACACAATATCTTTATTTATTTTTATGTGGTGCTGAGGCAGGTGCTCTACCACTGAGCCCTAGCCCCAGCCCCTACAATTATTCTTAACAATAATTGTAAAGGTTTTCTTGGGTTTTTTTTGTTTTTTTTTTTTTTTTTTTTTTAATCTTTTAACCAGACACAATGGCATGTACCTGTAGTCCCAGCTGTTCAAAAGGCCAAGGCAGGAGAATCAATCACTTGAGCCCAGGAGTTTGAAGCCAGCAGGCTGGGGCACACAGTGAGATCCCATATTTTTTTTTAAAAAGCTTCTGTTTTCTGTGATACCTTGGTTTGCAATCTGAAGCAATGAAGGTCTCTGGCATGGCAGGAGGGCTACTCCTACTGTGTGGGATTCATGGCCTTGCTGATATGTCTGTAAATTTCTGAATTCTGGCTTTTGGTCAGAATTAGATGAATGTCTTTGGTGAATGAAATGCCACCCCAGCCTTATGAGCTTTATCTAGGAACTGTTTGTTCTGTAAGCAGAGTGCTATCTGGCTTCTTCAAATTCATTTACACTCTTACCTCCGGTGGCATCAGGAAATATGAACACTCATGGGGCATTCTCACTGAAAGTTCACTCACATATGAACCAGTGATTTCAAATATCAAAGGTTATACCCCAATATCATGTTTTGTTCAAAAAAATTCTTCATTCATCTTTGCACATAAAGAGGTATGGAATAATAGTATTCCATCTGGGAAAACAACCCCTGGGCCAGTGGGAAATAAAAACTCAACATTATCTCAAGTGGAAAATTTGGGGACCCTTCTAGGAGCATCAGATGGGCAAGTTTTTCCCTTGGTAGACTAATTTTTATTGCTTGGTGTGAAGTGGAAGAATTAAGCTACAGATTCTGGTGGTGAAGATAACCCTATAAGCCCTGGAACTCCAGTGATCCAAAGGTTGCACTGACTCTTAAGAAATGGACAAATGTATATGGATATTATCTTTTACCTTTTTAATAATGTTCTTTTAAAAATAAGTTTGCTCTGCTGTACATATTTATGCATGTGAGGGGAAAAGGAGCTTCCCAGACTTATATTTGTAACAAAGGCAATTTCTTTAAAGCTTTTAATTGTGATTATAAACTTACTAAAAAATGCTAGAGTATTACAAAGATTTCTCATATACTTTTCAACTACATTTCCCAATTAACATTTTACCACATTTGTTTTATTATTCATTCTCTCTCCATACACATATACAATTTTTTTCTGAAAGATTTAAAATTAAATATTTAAATACATCAGTGTCTATTTTCTAAAAACAAAGACTTTCTCTCACATAACCACAGTACAATTATCAAAACTGTGAAATTAACATTGATGCAGCACTATAATCTATAGATTTTATTCAAATTTCTCCAATGGTCCCAATAGTATGTCCCACCCTATTCAATCAACACCCTTCCTTTCCACTGTGCTCTCATTCATGCCCTGTAAATAACAAATTTTATCACTTTCTGATTTATCTATCCTGTTTCTTTTTGCACAAAATGAGCAAATATATATACATTTGATTTTTATTCTTTCTTACATAAAAAGTAACATATCACAGTCTTTAGTAATTTGCTTTACTTCCTGACAATCATTCTTATCTGTCCACAGAAAGCATCTTCATTTTTTTAGCTACTCAAAACTCCACTATGTGTTTGTCAACCAGATTTTATGGGCATTTAGACTTTCTCAAACAGTTTACAATTACAAGCAATCCTCTAATAATAATCTTATGCATACTGTCACAGCTGTATCTTCCATGAGACTGCTGAGTCAATAGGGAAATGCACAGTAGTTTTGTTACCTATAGCCAAATTCCCCTCCAAAAAGAATGTGCTTTTGTTTTAGCACCAGCAGTATAAAAGTGTAAAAAATGTGTTTCTCCATTGCCTCACAAATAAAGTATATTATGACATTTTTCAATTTCTCCCAATGTAAATGTGAAGCAGTCTCTTAGTATAGATTTAATTTGCATTTCTCATTTTGAGTGAAGTCAATCATACATGTAAGAGTCATTTTTGTGTATTATCCCTTTATCTGTGATATACACTAAAGATAGATTTTACATTGCCATTTGTCTTTTGACACTTTGGTGGGGTTTTGCCACACATGAAGTTTTTAATTTTATGAAGTCAAATAATCACTATCTTCTTTTATTGTATTTGAATTTTTGAGTCACACTTTGAAAGATTTCCTATGTATCTAGGTTACAGAGGAATTCACCCACTTTTAATCTGGCACTGGCGTAGCTTTAATGGATTTATTCTTACATATGGTATATTTATTCTTGTATATGGTTATTCTTATTTCCAGTAGCTTACCAGTTTGTCTCATCAGTGTTTATTAAAAAGTGTATCTTTTCCAATGATTTGAGATGAATGGGATGATTTTAAATCTCCCTGAATCCATTTCCCACCTCCAAAAAAAAACCCAGACTGAACAAATAGAATAGCAAACCCAAAAATCCATGGACAACATATACAACAAAATTTTTAAAATGATTAAGTGTTCCTACAAGACCCAAAATATAAATATGAGGTACCAAAATGCCAACAGCTACAAGACCTGAATGATAGCAGTATCTGTGTAAAAAAAAAACAGTAGAGAGAATTAACAGGGTATCCAAAATCACTAAAATAACTCACTGGAAAATTCAAATGGCCAATTTAAGAAGAACAGTGAAAGTGGAAGGAGTTCTGCACATTCCAATAAATAGCATGGGGATTCAATGAGCTCAAGGTAAGGTTGGAATGGGTAAAACAGCCTGGAACCCTTAATACTCAAAATTAAACAACTACAACTCCTTTGGGGTTCAGAAAACAATAACCCAAACATGCCACTTTGGATTTCAAATTGAAAGCACTAAAAAGCATCTAATGCTTTTCTACCTAAAGATTGAATCTGCCAAAGAATAACACAACTGTCTTCAAATTTTCTTACTGAAGTTTCATTAACCAAGGAAGATTATCACAGGAAGAAACTGAAAATCAGACACTATCCCTCAAGCCAAGAACTTTGTCCCAAGCCACTGTCTATTTATTCCTCCCCTAAAAATCATTTATTCCCCTTAAAATTGCCCACAGCCCCCTACTTTCCTCTCTCCTATGAAGAGTGTATTTAAGTCTCAACCCTCTAGCCTTTCTTTGAGTTCTCATATTTTGTTTGGTGCTTAAGCACATTAACAAACTGTTATGAAGTCTATTGTCAGTTTGTTCCATCATACTCAAATATTGAAGGGAAAGTTTGAACTTCCCTACAGCTTCCTTTCAGAATAAAGCCTCACCTTGAAGAGAAACTGAGGGAAACAGAATCCAGCACAAGCTGACTGAGAACTAAATGAAGGAAAGAAACAGCATGGAAATCTGACAGTAAACTACCATATTTTCAACCATTACAGGAAAGCAACAAAAGAGGGAGCTCTAGAGCACAATTAGAAAAATTATACTTCTCATTTTAAAAGGTGAAGAATTAACTTCAGATTCAGAAAATAAGCAACAAAATAGGCTCAAAGTTAAATCTTTTACATCGTTATTTCAAAGATTAAAAAACATAAGTGCATTCCTACATAAAATGAAAAGATGTCAGAAAGACTTTCCTATAGGAAATAAAAACTATAAATTATGATCTCAAACTAAAAAAATTAAGTTAACAATGCAGAATATAAACTAGTAAAGAAAACAATTTGTAAAACTTACAAATGTGATAATCAGAAATTTGAAAATTTAAAAATTGAATATGAAACTATAAGAAATACAGAACAAATTAACAGATAAAACTTGAAAATAATACACAAATTATATACATACAATTTTATATATTTAAACAGAAAACAAACTATTTGAGAAAAGTGATAAACATAAATGACAAACAAAGGTCATCTGATTTGTTAAAGTTCCCTCATAATTATTTTTAAAAAGGAAACAAAAAATAAAACTACAATTTGAAAAAACTCACCTGTAATAAAAAGGATTTGAAACCATAATATTAAACCACATGAAAATGCCAAAATTTGATCATTTTTTGATCTATAAAAATGGTTACTTCAAGCTGGGCATAGTGTCACATGCCTATAAGCCAGCCTCAGCAACAGTGAGGCCCTAAGCAATTTATGAGACCCTGTCTCTAAATAAAATACAAAACAGGGCTAGAGATGTGGCTCAATGGTTGAGCGCCCTGAGTTCAATCCTCTGTATCCCCTACCCCACCGCCAAAATAATGGTTATTTCACGTGGTTCAATAGAAGAGGGGAGAAGGAAACTATATACTTCAGAAAAATCAACCCAGAAGAACCCAGGATTTATTACTAAAATAAATGAATATAAGCTAACAACTAAAATAACATTTATAAGTTTTAATATGTGAAAACAACATTTGCATCCCCAAAAGAATAAGTCACACAAAGAGGAATGCAAATAGGTCACCACCAAACTTTGTGAGCGGAACTTAATGTCAGAAAACAATGGAGTAACACATTCGAATAGTCAAGAAGAAAAAACATGAACCAAAGAATTTTAAGTCTAGCTGAATTATCAAATAGTCAAATATAAGAACCATAAACTGTTTTAAATATGAAAGCATTCATGAATATTGTCCATGAGTGAATGTTGTCCATAAAAAAAAAAAAATGATGATCTTGGACAAAAGGAATGACTACAGAGCCACTGTGATAAGGAGAGGTAACAAGCATTAAATATTTATTTACTTGTAGAACCAAGACTAAATAAGAGTTAAAAGGGAGAGAATATGCTCTGATGATGTAAATATAATACAACCATAAAAACATGAAGAATTTGAAGAGCATGTATTTTGTTTAAAAAATACTTTTCAGAAATCATATTGATTTATCTGTAATACTACCTGGAGAGTGTTATGTGTAGAAAATGTGATAAAGCAACTGAGTATCCCTGTGATATTCTAATTTGACCATCCCCTATATTCTTAATAATCAGGATTAATGGTATAGAAAAAAGGAGATACAAATTTTGGCAGCAGTTAGTGATGAGCAGTGAAATATGAACCAACACTACAGCTGGGTCACAGGGTTTCTTTGAAACTGCCTTTAGTGAACAATCAAGTAACTTGTAGAACAACAACAGGTGTACTAACCCTGAGAATAAACACATGGAAACCGAGGAAGTCAATTAAGAAATAGGTCAAGAAAGAAAGATCAATGGAGCTAACTTCTTGCAGGGTCTACTGAGGTTATTGTAAAGTTAGAATTTATGGACCTAAGTTTCTCAATGTATTTCAGAAGGAATTATCATTAACAATACAGGCACACTAAGATGAATTTTGCCCAGTCATTGATCCCACTACCCACATTAACTTGTAGGTAAAACCCTTTGAATAGAATGGCCATCATTACAGTTCTGGAAAGAACCAACTAGGGTCAAAAGCTCTATTGCCCAATATGAAGGAGGAGTTGAAAAACTGACTGGGGTCAAGTACAGAAGGTGGTTCCCAGGTCTCAAGGCAACCATAAAACAGCAACAAAGCCTGGTATGGTGGCACATGCCTATAATCCCAGCTGCTCAGGAGGCTAAGGCAGTAGTAGGATCTCAAGTTCAACGCCAGCCTCAGCAAAAGCAAGGTGCTAAGCAACTCAGTGAGATCCTGTCTCTAAATAAAATACAAAATAGGACTGGAAGGGGCTGGGGTTGTGGCTCAGTGGTAGAGCGCTTGTCTAGCATGCGTGAGACACTGGTTTCGAGTCTCATCACATATACAAAAAAATAAAGGTCCATCAACAACTAAAAAATATTTTTTAAAAATAGGTCTGGAAATGTGGCTCAGTGGCCAAGTGCCACTGAGTTCAATACCCAGTACCCCACCCCATCCCTGCCACAAAAAAAAAACAAAAACAGTAATAAATTTGGAAACAACACTGTTTCCTCTTGATGACCTGCTCTCCAAAGAGTTCTTTGCTGGAGTCTAACTTTATTTGAAGATACCAGCTCTCTATTTCCAGAGGGTTTTTGCTGGAGTCTAACTTTATTTTCACTCATAATATAAAGTTCTCTTGCTTGGCTTTTTGTATTTGACTTCTAATATTCTTTTGCTGAAACACAAGAACCAAGATTTGTAGCTTCAACTCCCCCCTCTACTGTGACACAGATGCAGAAAACAGTAATTTAAAATCTTCAAATCCTATATACAGACTGGAAGTTATACAATATTCTATTTGTTTTTAAGAAAGGCCTAGACACAATGGCCAACAATCTCAACAAACATACCCAAGTTTCAGTTGTGATCTTGAAATACCATTTCCCATTAAAAAGAACCAAACTCTTCTTGGAAAAGAGATGATTTTAGGTCTGATCAGAATATATCTAACAGGAGCTTAAACCATACTATTATAGGCAGGAAGGAAGTTACTATCAAAGACCACTGAGGCGATGACAACAGGGCTAAGGAACCAACTTTAAAGAGACTCTCACTGGACCAAGATGGACAACTGAACATGAATAAAGATAATAACCATAATGAACAGATGCACAAATAATTAAATCAATGGTTCTTGAACTCACTGATCACCTTCAGACAATAACAGGAATCTAACATATTATTCTGAAAATTGGTTAATAAAAAAGCAACTATCTAGGCTGGACTGTAACTCAGTGCTAGAACACTTGCCTAGCATATGTGAAGCACTGGGTTCAGTTCTTAGCACCACATATAAATAAATAAAATAAAGGTTCACTGACAACTAAAAAAATATATTAAAAAAAAAGCAACTGCCTATCCTGCTTTTCTTAACTGAATTGTACCAATGGGTAACCAGAGAATAGAAAAGTAAAAGTTTCTTATTATAGAAGTATTCTACCTTATAAATAAATAACAGAATTCAATATATCATCTTATAAGCCTTACTAATAAGTCAATTATGTACACATAAACCATCTGTGGCTGTTAAAATCACAAAAGAGAAACAATCATACACTATACACTTCTTGACCAAATAACCACACCTGGGCCTACAAAGTATTCCTGTTCATAACAACCAAGACAAACAAAACTTCAGTCTGATCAAGGTTTTAGATCCAACTATCAATTTGCACAAAATACAAAGGATAAAACATTATGCAATCAGCATAATTCAGAATCTGTATAGGTCAAAATATCTGCTATTTCAACAAACAAATATCTGTTGAAACAGCAGATATTTAAAGGGGAAAAGATGGATAGTAGGGTGATGTATACTTTCAGAGACTTAAAAAAACAGACACAACTAAATTATATTGCTCAGCAATGCACATTTAGGTTATAAAACTTAAGGAAATGAAATTAGTATAGAAGTCAGAATAGCAGTTACTTTTAGGTGAAAGGAAAGAAGCTGTGATTGGAAAAGGGTCACCTGAAAGACTTCCAGAATGGCCGCAGAGATCCATTTCTTGATCAAAAGGTGGTTACAAAGGTGCTTTATTTATAAAAAGAATCCATTCAGTTATATATGTCTGTGTAAATTTTATGCAGTTTTCTATATCTGTGACATAATCCATAGACCTTTCTTTTCAAGTCAATAATTCCATGTCTTTGCTCAAACTGTTTTTCCTATCTGGAATGCCCCCTTAGCAAGACACTCCATATCCCCAAAAGATCAGGGCTCAAATGTGAAATTTGCATTTGAATTAAACATTCCCATCTCCATACTCTCTCCCATAAAACAGAGTTCCCACAACTAGTCATACTTTGGTTGTACAAATTTTCTATTACTAAGATCACTCAGTTTGGCATCTCAATGCCCACCCTACTGACATACAGCATTAAATAGAATGTACTGAGTAAAAATTCTATTTCTTTCCACATTAATGTCTCCTCTGAGGGTGGGAGAAATAGCTATTTTGTTGAAGGAATAAAATAAAAGCAGAAATGTATCTTTATCAATAGTTAAACTGGAAATATTTGATATTAAAATAAAAAGTGGAATCCTTATGAACTATTAAGTCTCGCACTTTGCTTTCCCCTCCCCCCATCGCCTTACTAAAACATCTTAGGTATTACTGAGGTAGAAAAAAGTGAAATAATTCCTACAGTTCAAAAATACCTTAAATCTAATTTTCTAATGCCATATAACTATTGATAAAAGAACAATATAGAGAACAATACCTTAACACATCATCAAGAGATGGGGGCGGGGGAGGGGTTGCTGAGAATTTAATGAGAAAAATAGTATTAAAGTGTTCAAACACAGAACTCTCTCCTTCTGTTTCTCAAGAGAATAAAATCTTGTCTGATTTCATTTAATGATTTTTAATGTTTTTTTCTTGATTTAAATTTTAATCTTCCCAAATGCTCAAATACAAAACTAGCATAAAAAAGGTTCTGCTTTCTGCCATGTAAGATCCATTTTGAAAAGAGACTTGTTCATATTTACTGGGTCCTTAACACCTAGAAATTCAGTGTCCAATTAGTTAAGATACAGACTTGTATCATAACCCCAACTCCTGAGAAGAAAGACCTCTCAATCAAATCTCTATACCAAATAACTCAAAACCCAGCATTTCACATACCGTGGGCATTCAACTGATGACTAGGTTCCTTTCTTTGAGTAGTTCTTTATTCCACCTACTGTTCTCGGGCCAGGCTAGTTCCTCCAGTCCTACTTCTGGAAGGAAGAAACTATAGTATTCAACCTTGATCTCTTCTTTTCTCCTAAGCTCACCTCCAAGAGAAACTGAATAACTGCAATAACACTGAATTAGAGTGAGAAGTTTGAGTTTGATATGCAGTATTTTTATAAAGAAGATAAAAGCATGCATGATAAAAGGGAAATGCAACAGTATGCTAATACTATTTTAATCAAAGCTAAAAAGTAACAGTTTTAAGTTACATGCTCATTTCAGAAGTAAAAATGTGAAAAAGTACTAAAATGTGGGGGGAAAGACTATCTTAGAATCAATGAAATGTGATAGTAATCATGATAAATGATGGGTGTTTTTTCTCCCTTTTTCTAAATCATATCTTCTAGAGTGTATATTACACTTTATCAGCAAAAATGTCTAATATTTAAAACTATGAAGCACTGAAAGTAATTTTTAAAAAGTTCACAAGTTTTGTGGAATTCACTAAACTTATAAAATCATTGCCTCTTTACTTGTTAAGAGAAACTATGTGTCCAGGTTGCTTCATAGGTTTAAGTTAAATATATATCTTTAAAATAATGACATAAAGTAGACATATAAACACATGCTGGCTAAACTTTTACCTAGAAGCTGCCCCATTCCACATGGTATATTTATTTTTAATGCTGAGATGTATATTAAGAAGTCAAAATAATTTAAGCATTAAGTAAACCATTCAATTCACTTTTATGTTTATTATTATGGTCCTAGTATAGTGGTAAGACTGTTAATCTATTAACAGATATCAAAATACCTATAACTGTGCTTTGATCAGCTTTATTTTCAATTTTATACTTTATTAAATTGCATACACTCAGGGACTGCTATTCTAGGAAAAGGTTAAGAAATGCAGATTTTAAAAAAAATATCTTTTAAGCACATTCACAAGTTGTTCTTAAGAAGGTTTTAAACCATTTTAATGCATACTACAGTTCCCACTTGAAAGAACACAACCATCAGTTAGCCAAAACATTCTGTCTACATGCTTAATAAAGACTCTATTCTTAACAGAGATGCCTACAACAAAAGTGATTTTATTGTACAAGAATGCTACAGGTCTTTTCTTCCTTTGGTTCTATCAATTGAACCCAAAGCTGCTTTACCATTGAACGATATCCACATTCTTTTTTATTTTGAGACAGGGTCTCTGTAAATTGCTGAGGCTAACCTCAAACTTTTAATTTTCCTGCCTCAGCCTCCCAGGTTGCTAGGATTTTAAATATGTGCCACTGTACTCATCACAATTGTTCTTTTTTTATTATTATTAGTTATTGATGAACTATTCGTTTATATGTGGTGTGGAACCCAGTGCCTCCACACATGCTAGGCAAGCACTCTACCACTCAGGCACAATCCCAGCCCCTCACAACTGTTCTTAAGTAAAGCTACCTAATTTTTTTTTAATAATTTTTAGTTGTTGATGGACCTTTATTTCATTTATTTTATGTGGTGCTGAGAATCAAACCCAGTACCTCACAAATGCTAGGCAAGCACTCTTCCGCTGAGCTACAGCCCCAGCCCACAATGCCTAATTTTTTAATAGAAATACTACACATGCCAATGTAAACAACTCTAATGTTCCATAAAAATCTCACTAAAAGAATGGAGGAATACCATTAAATTGCATTTAATCTGGTATACATCACTTCAAAGTAAATGTAAAAGACCCTTTCTTCCTCCTAATTCCAGTTTATATTCTGTTGCAACAGACTAGAAGTTAATGGTATTCATCAGGTCATGCATGACCATGATATTGATCCTTTGGGGAAAATACAATTTATCTAAATTGACAGAGTGGCATGAGTACTTAAAAGGAAGAGGTAAATTCTAGGAGCAAGAAAAGAGTTCACGAAAATGTCATATCAAACTAAGCCCATTCTCTTCTCTGAAGGAATATGGAAACTCTGTAAACTTTATTTACTATGCTACAACGTGATGTAAACCAAATCAGGGGTTCTCTGCCTTTTCCACGAAAGAGACCAATGGCACAAAGAATTCTAGGACCTCATCTTCATGACACCATGATCAGAAAAGTCCCTTCCCAATTAGTAGCTTCAGAAACACCCCAAAAGAGGACTTTGGCCTAATACAGATCAGGTTATGAATATTGTCAGAATGCCAGGTCTGTTAACAGAAGTGCTGGCAAGATAAATATTTGAGCCAATATAATACCTAGAAGGTGTCAATTAATAGGAAGGTTAGAATGGTATAATTAGACGGCTTTACCCTTAGTCTGGTCTGATTTCTCTTTAATGTATTGGGAAAATATACAGAAAGAATGGCTAATATGCAGGATCAGTCAGGTGTGGTGGCACACACCTGTAATCCCAGCGGCTTAGATGGCTGAGGCTTGAGGCCTGAGATCAAAGCCAGCCTCAGCAACCTACACAGGCTCTAAGTAACTCATCAAGATCCTATCTCTAAATAAAACATAAAAAAAGGCTGAGGATGTGGCTCAGTGATTAAGTGCACCTGGGTTCAATCCCCGGTACCAAAAAAAATTTTTAAAAATCCAGGATCAAAAAAGTTCTAAAGGGAAGAAGTAAAATGCTCAAAAAAGGTTTAAATGTAAGGACCTGCACTCAGGTTTAAAATAAACTAAATAAATAAGCACAAGTTGAGGAAGGAAAAGGAAGTAGAACCATTATATAAACTAAATGTGAAAAATATTTGGCTGGTATAAAAATGAATGTCATCTCATGCTTTTTTAACAAAAGCTTAAGATCTACAAAGCAGGCCATAACTTTGTTCTATTTTGTGCCAGTGAATATGAAATTTAGGAACACCTCTTTACAAGGTGGAGAAATAGAGTATCATATTACAGAAGCAGCAACTGAAAAATTACTGAATACCTGAAACTGTGTCACATAAAACTAACTTAAACACTTTCCAACTCCAAAAGTAAATGATTCTATCAATTGAAAACGGCTTCTTTAGGGAAATTTCCATAGACACATGTGAGGAAACTTTTAGGAAAGTTCAATAATTTTTTTTTTAATATTTTTACTGTTGGACCTTTATTTTATTTATTTATATGTGGTGCTGAGAATCGAACCCAGTGCCTCACCCATACGAGACAAGCACTCTTCCACTGAGCCACGACTCCAGCCCCAATAATTTTTGAGTAGCTAAATGGGATATTTCGTTGTCTTCTTCATTTTCCTTTAGCAAGCACAGCAATAGCCTATGAGAGTTATTTTTATTTATTGAGCATTGGGTTAAAACATTTTCTTGTTTAATCTTCACTTAACTGTTGAATTATGTGAATACTATTATCCCCATTTTACTAAGGCTCAAAGATGTTGAGTTAATTGACCAAGGCCACTTGTTAAGAGAAACTATGTGTCCAGGTTGTGGACAGATATAGTAAATGGTTTCTTAAAACTCTGAACCCATACTTGACTCCAAAGACCATGTTTTCTACAACATCAAGCTACCTTCATAATCAAAATTAAGCTGCTACATTAAAAAAATTGTTCTTTCAAATATATAAATATATGCAAATTAAAAGAATCTTTCAACATTATTTTGCACCTCTAAAGCAGAAAAAAATTAAATATTCCCTTACAATGAGTAATTATATTAGAACTCAGTCACAGTATTGCAAAGTGACACAACTCTTTAAAAGTAGTATGTCATCAACCTATGCACCTCTAGAACATTCACACTTTTTCCACAAACACTAAAGAAGTTCATAAGCTTCCATTTATTAATCCTATTTCTGGCAATTTATTCCAAGGAAATATTCAACAGAGATGGAAATGTTCACTCACAAAAATACACAGTACTACTTATAAAAATTCCAGAAACAATCTAAAGGCCCAATATTTAAGGGTAAAAAAAATCATGATTAAACCACAGAAATATTTATGCATTCTTTAAAAGAACTATAAGAAAGATGTACACCTCAAATGAAAATAGCAAAACACGTAATTACAGAATCATCAGGTGTGATGATGCATGCTTATAGTCCCTGTTACTTGGGAGGCTGAGATGGGAGGATCATTTGAAACCAGGAGTTCAGAGTCCAGCCTGGGAACAAAGCAAGATTCCATCTTCAAAACAACAACAACAAAAAAATTATAACTATGTAAAAAATGCATATAACAAAAATACAACAGTTTATTATTGTTATGGCATTATGAATAGCTTTGATTTTGTAGTTATCTTTAATATTTTCACTTTCTTGTTAACTGTCACAAGTAGGTTATAAATGGTACTAATATCATTTTTATAAGTTTCTGAGATTTGCTTTACTTATGGAAATAAGAGGCAAAAGGAGTCCAGCTCCTAAAAAACTCATAATATAGTTGAGACAAAATTTATATCTGTAGCAAGAAAAAGGTGTTATTTAAAACAGCAGTAACCACAGCCCTAAGAAATGGGCATCTCAGAGATAGAGTTAATCAACAAATATTTTCTGAATGCCTACTATATGCCAGCCATAGTTCTAGCCACTAGAGCTGTAACAATGAACAAAACAAAATTTCCTACCCTCATGGTGTTTATATCCTGACAGCACAGACATGTAATAAATAATATGTAAAATAAAAAGTGCTTTTGATAATGGTAAGTGCTAAGAAAAAAAAATAAAGCCATGAAGTGTGTGTACTGAGGATGCTATTTTAAGCTGAGTGGCAACGTGCTCACTAACGTGTCTGATAAAACTGAAGGGGGAAGGAATAAGCAATGTGGTACCAGGGACAGAACATTCCAGGCGGGAGGAGAATAGCAAATGCAAAAGCCCTCAAACGGAATATCTGCCCAAGGATGTTAGTGAACCAAAAAACTAGTAAGTTTAATTAATTAAAGAACTTTCACCCAGATCTCTCAGCAGACCATAGACAGCTACATAGTTCTCAGAACATTGCTCTGGGCCTGATCTGCCACAGTTGAATTCAGTACACAGTTGCTTTTGCTGTAATGCTTCTTTCACCTATGGTTACTTAAGCACCATCTTTTATTCTAGGGATCCAAATGAAGCCAACCCATATATCCAAGGTTCATCCTAAGGATCTCAAGCAGCTCCAGTCCCTCTAATGACTCATGCTTATAGTCTGCAAACCACTCTATGGACCTGTGAAACTGAAAAGAGTGAAACCATTCCTTTTCAGAGTTGGATTTTAAAGGAGCATAACTCACAAAAAAAAGATAAATTTGATGTTTTCAGGAAAGTTATAGAAGGATTGGTAAAAAGGGAGTGCAAGTAGAAGCTAAAGATGTGAGGACATTTGAATGGTTAAAAAAAAAAAAAAAAAAAAGGCCCAGGACCAAGCCAGTGAATCTTAGAGGAAAAGAAAATAGCCAAGAAATGGCCAATAGTGGGAATGTTCAAGCAATTTCCCTGCCCCCCCTCCTTTTTCTTATTAATACAGTATTTGTCTTTCCTCTGACAAACCCTGAGCCAACCACTTTCCCCAGACTGCCTAGGAGATACAGGAAAAGGAACACAGAAGGCCGATGAGGCACGGGAGAAAAAAAGAGACTGCTCCTTCATATGGCGAAGAGGACAAGAAAGGCTACCATCCCAGAGAAGCCAAAAAGTGAAGTAAAGTGTGACTAAGAAAAACACAAGCTTCTTGAAACTCCTCAGATACATTTGGGGTAGGAAATTATACCCCACCATTTATAGATTAGAGTGTTAAAAAGGGTAAAGGGTAAAGGTATACCCTTTATCAAAACACATCGCTAGATTATACGCTATCAACATGATTAGGTAAATCAAGAAAGACATTTAAACGTGTTTTTCAGAAGGTTAAACAGGGAGTGATCATCATTTAGATCATCTAGAATAGCTAAATACTTCATGGAAGAGGTAATCCTGCTTTATTAGCTCTTCAAGGATAGTAAGATTTGGAGAACAGAGTACACAGAGAAATTTCAGTTATGGCCAATAGCATGGATAAAGCTCAGAAGCCAAGAATGAGGGTAGCCTGTTCAAACAGCATAAGAAACTGGCCTATCTGGAACAGAGCACCCCCTGGCAGGCAACAGCACATAAGATTAGCCAGGTAAAATGACACCAGATTGAGGAAGGCTCTGAAATCCAGGATAAGAAATCTGAACTTCACAATCACTGATGGGAAGGGAAAGAAACTGCTTGGTTATGCTTCATTTAAGATAATAAAATACTGTGGCAATGTAGACTGATCCCTTTCCCTGCCTTCTAAAACTGGAACACCAGTTTCCCACTACCCAGGTTATGTTCTATACTACTAGGTACACCATCATTTCTGTGAAGATAATGCCTCTACTTGTTTGTACTAGTCCCACATCTCCAAGGCATTTCAATTACCCTTAAAGATTTTTCAATAACTTCAAATCATTTATCTACTCTAACACTTATTTATCCTATGGTAGATCCAAATAGGGACTTAAAGGTTACTCAGTCCATGCCCTCAAGAAACTCTGATGCAGGCAGAAGCCAAGAAAAGAAACCAGCACAATACAAAATGTTAACTGCTATAGTACAGAGATGCTTAAGAGTGTCAGGAAAGCAGAGGACATCTATGAGATGCTTAAGAGTGTCAGGAAAGCAGAGGACATCTATGAGATGCTTAAGAGTGTCAGGAAAGCAGAGGACATCTATCAGTGCGGAGACAGGGAAAAGACAGAAAACACCTAAGAGATTAAGTGTAGACTGAATCTTCAAGAAAAAGAACTATCACAGGGTAGAAGTGGTGGGTATGACACTGATTACAATCAGTCTGCAAAGGCTAGGCACAGCCTGTCACCTCAGAGATTACAAATTAATTCCACATGGCTGGTAAATACAAAAAGTAGTCAAAGACCAAATAATGAACAGAAGTTTTATTTTAAAGTAGTTGAAAGATTTTAATGAAGAAATACTATAGTAACTTTGCATTTCTTAAAAAAGAGCTCTGGTGGCTGTGGAAGATAGATGAAAAGGGCAAAGATTCTTCGTATCATAAATGCCACAAAAATCTGATAAAAGACTGCTATAATATTCAATTTATTTCATTATCCATTCCCACTACCTTCCTAAGTTTAGTGCACATTCTTCATAAAACCTACCCTAACCCCTTCAAACACAATAATCTGGTCTTTCTCAGAACTTTGAGGGCACGTCTGCCTATACACTTCACTGTTATCATCTTACATTTTAAATACTTGTATTTAAGCTTGCTCTCCTTAATAAGAACAACAGCTTCTTAAGAAAAGATGTCTCATATTTTTAAATATATGTTGTGTGTGTGTGTATATATATATATATATATATATATATATATATATATATCCCTTATAGCACCTAGCACAGTAATACAACATTCAGAAACAGACACTCCTTTGAACTAAATAAATGGCTCTTATCCATGAGTAAAAAGATTCCATTTTTCCCCATAAATAATAATAAAAATAGAATGTATGATTAAGTAAAACTAAAGTGAAAAAAGTTAGCATAGTAGTGGAAATGATTATAAATGAATACAAAGAAACTTTTCTCTGAAAAATTCTAATTTGTGATAGGCATATATTACACAAGTACATCCATTCACTTAAAAAATGTATAACTAAGATTTCAATGTATACAAATTTCACCTAAAAACCTGTAAAAACAAGGGGTAAGGAGCTGGTAGATATAGTGAAACAAGAATATCAGAATATTCTTGGTACTTCCTGGTAAAATGAACAGGGGGATTATTATATTATTATATTATATGTGTGTGAAATTTTCCACAATAAAAAGCTGTGCAAATGTATGAGATTTAACTAGTAAAAATAATAAACTTACAAAAATTTAAAATAACCCAGAACATTAAATTACTCATTCTTCAAATGTTTGGAATAACAATACCTTGTAACCTTTAATGTGGTTTTACTAGATCTATTACCTATACAATTCCAAGAGAATACATATTCTAGGACAAACCTACTACTAACAACATGGACAAAAGAAGGCTTAGTAATCACATGTTCCTTAATTAAGCACTGGATAGACATTAAAATTACTCCTGTTACAAAAGATATCCCAAAGGTCAACAAAATATAAGGTTGGAATTTTATAATCTTTGAACTGTGATAACAAAGTAGTGAGTAAAAGCAAGGCATAAGATTCTGGAAGTACATAACATCTACAAAGACAGACTCAATACCATATTCTCTCTCTCTCTCTCTCTCTCTCTCTCTCTCTCTCTGTGTGTGTCTCTCTTTTTTTTCTTTTTTTTAGTTGTAAATGGACACAATACCTTTATTTTATTTTTACGTGGTGCTGAGGATCGAACCTGGTGCCTTCCTCATGAGAGGCAAGCACTTTACTACTGAGCTACAACCCCAGCCCATCAATACAATTCTTAATGATTTCAAAGCAGTTCAATCATTTTATTCAGTAATTTCAACTCCACATTTATCTGCTCATAATCTGCTTCTCCTCCCACAAAATACTTGATGTGTAAAATAAAGATTTTCCTACTCCTGATACAAAAAATTAACAATAACCTTTTGTCCAGTAAATTAACTGTTGCATAATTCAGCCACCTCAAAAACTTCCTCAAAAAGAGATGCTTAAAGAAATGTACCATGATGAAAGAAGAGCTACAATTATTTAACAAGACAAATTCTATTATACTATTTCACTGCTATTGCTACCGCCCATTAGATGGTGTTCAATTTCTCTTATTCAATAACTGACAATCTTAAAAAGTCAGTGTAGTAGTTTCCTTGGACTGTAACTGGAAGGGAGCCTGCGGAGAGTTTCTGGGATGCTGATAATCCTGATGGATGCTGGTTACACTGGTGTGTTCTACTTGTAAAAATTCTTCAAGCTCTAGATTTATGATGTATACTTTTCTATATACATATAGTAGTCCAATGAAGTTTTTTTAAAAAACCATCAAAGCATGCCAGAACTGTTAGCTGTCCTCAAGTCTCCTCCCCATGTCAAAACAATTTTCTGTGCTAACACTTGTCTGCAAAAAATGCAATTCAAGTTAAAGCACTTAATATTTCCTACCAGAATATGCCCAGATAACTGATAACTTTCATTTGCAACTGGGAGTTCAAAAAGCATACAATCCAATAGAAAAATGTTTTCTATTTTCCATAAGTACCATTTTTTTTAAAACACACAGAATAGGAAAAGTGAATAGGTACTGTAAATGTCCAGCCTATGATGTGAATTATTTTCAACTTTGTTAAACTGATTTAGGAAAGAAAGGACCATCACTTCAGACTTTAGTTAGAAGGCGGCTAGAAATCATGGGAAGAGGACTAGGAGCCACCTGTCAGTGTTTAGTGTTTATATACCAAGCAAATCAAAAACAGGATAAAAAAGTACCTGTCCAGAAACATGAATGAAATAGAATTCATGAAAGCAGGATGATAAAATTTAATACGACACATGTAATGGTTGGCAAGAATGCTTGGGAACTATCCATTTCTCATTCACTTGCCTTAGCCCAGGAAGTAAAAATGATGCCTGCAATTCCACAACTATAACTCAATTCTCTTTCTTCCTCTAATCTTATGACCTCCTCAAAGTTAAATCTCATCATGAAAATCCTCTCGCGGTGAAAGCAGTGCAGTGTAATTAAAAAGGATCTTGATCCTCACCTAAAACACACTTTTACCTTTCACCTACAAAGCCAAGAGAGGGAACTTTGTCCTACAAATACCACGAAACCAATTCAGTTTTTCCAGATGAAATGTCAGGGCGTTCATTGAGCAATTCCAAAGGGGTGGTGTGGGGCACTTTAGAAGAAAACCATGCCAAGTGACCCCAGGATAGCTCACAGGAATCACCCTGGCGACTATGACAGCAATTACTCCGGAATCGAGCCAAACCTCATCCAAGTGACTTAGACAACAGCGACTATCCTGGCGAGTCCAATCCCCATCCTCAAATCACACAACCACGTCCATAAAACAAATCCTTCACGGTCTGTCTGGAAATGAGATGACAAAACTAAAACACCGCCAGAAAGTTGATACAGAAATGAGGTGGTTTGGATAAGGGATGGGCACACTGCTTCCCCTCCTCCCACCCTCGAGTAGGAGCGACTGTCCTCCGGGCTGGGTCGCAGATTTGCTTGTGGGCGCAGGAGAAAATTCTCACTCTTGCGAGTACAGCGAGGTGGCCCGACAGGCCGGCGGGGTACGCGGAAACCCGGGGAGCCGGCGCTGCGGGGACACCCTGACATTGGAGCCTGGCTGTAGCCGCGGCCGCCCTCTCTCCGCCTGATCCTGCCGGCACCGGGACTCGTCTGCCAGGCGCTGGGCGGAGAGTGCACGCGGGGAGCGCCAGCTCGGGCCCGGGAAGGCGGCGCGGCCACGAGCCTTACCCGTGCAGGCCGAGGGCGCGGCGCCGCTTGTGGAGCAGGCAGAGCAGCAGGAATGCGGCCCCCGCCAGCGAGGAGTTCCGCGCCGTCAAGTACTTGCTGAAGGCCGCCATGGCACCACCAGGGCGGGCGAGCCGGCGAAGGGGACTCGGCGGCAACTACCTTAGTGCAGGAAGCGCGGGGGAGACTGGGAGGAGAGGACCGCGAGGAGGGAGGGCGGTGCCGGCCACGCAGGACCGCCCCCTGGAGCGCGCCGCCGCGCCGCCCGAGCGCCAAGCCCACCGCGAACTTCGGCTCGGCGGGAGCGCGCGCGGGAGCTGGGAGTCCGGAATGGTCCCGGGACGCGCCTTGCGCAGGCGCGGACCCCCACGGGGTTGCCGGAAACGCGGCGCTGGGACGTAGGCGATCTTCCCTCTTCCTCTCCTCACCCAGCAAGGTCCCGTTGCTACCCCCGCTTCAGCCCTACCCTCTTGGTGCGCTTACACCCGGCTTTCACAAGAACTGGAAGAGCGGGCCCGGCCTGCGCGGAGGACTCAGTGGGCCCTGCCTTCCGCCACCCCCCACCGTAATGGGTCGTTACCAACCTCTTAAAGGAGCTCGGGAAGAAGGGAGCGGCCCCTTTTACACAAAACTGGTGGCTTGATGATCACTGGGACTTACACAAAGCAGGCAGGGACTGTGGGAAGAACTCCTTTTTCCAGTGAGGGTTTTCCAAACCGTAACCTCTAGGGGCCGGTGAAATCGGTTTGGAAAAACAGGACCGCCACTTTGGTTTTTTTGTTTGGTTGGTTGGGTTTTGGGGGGGGGGGGCGGGGGGTGCAGTTTTGGATTTTTTTTTTTTTTTTGAGAACAACACAACAAAAATCTCAGACTACATCACTTAGTAAAGGAGTTGCTTTGAGAAGTTTTTATTCCAGTTTTTTGTAAATATAAATCGCGGGTGGAGACATAAAATGTGTTTCTTTGTGTGGGTCTTGTCAAACAAAAAGTTTGATAATCTCCGTTCTTTGCAAAGCAACATTCATAAATAACAATCGTGCGTTGTATTAATGCTGGCCTTACTCCCAGAATCAGGAAGGGTTTACAGATTACAGCATTCTAATGCTGTCCGACTTCTATGATGCAGAATTGTTGTCCCTAACATTTAGCCTAACACATACACAATAATTTAAGGAGTCACAGTTTTCAGTTGAGACTGGAGAAAAGCAAGTGTCCGAAAAGTAAGATCATAAATTCTCACATAATATATACACGTATTAAAGGCTTCTACCTGTTAAAAGTAGTCTACAAAACAGTGGTGCCTTAGGTGTTTTCTCAATATAAATTCGCAATTGCCTAATACATGTTCCAAGAATCATAAAGACCTGATACAGTAATGATTGGTTTGTGTAGGATGTTCAACAGTCAATTCTAAGTTATGTAAAAGTGAAGCTCCTACTAAATTCTCCAGCTGCCATGTGGACATTTTCATTATCTTGTGTAAGCCTGGCGTAATTAGTATGCCTGGCACAGGAAATACAAAGATGAACAGATAATCCCTATTCTCTAGAGGCTGGTAGAGAGAAAACACATGAAAATGAAATTATACATATGGTAAGTGCCACATTGGAGTTTTAAACAAGGCACCATGAGAACTCAAGCATGAAAATGCTTAGTTTTGCCCAGAGCTTTCAATTAAGGTTTCACAAAGAAGATGATTTTGTAGCAGAATCCTAAAGCACCAAAGGAGTCAGTAGGATAAAGGGAAAATTACAAAATTCACTAATGAATTACAGGGTGATATAAAAGAGTTAGGAACTTTGGGGAAAAAGTGATGATATCATCTTGGAGTTTATAACAAAGAAGAAAATATGTGTAAGTCAAAAGCATAATCTATCAAATAAATAGACTCCAAAACATTCAGAGGAAAGATAGAAATTACCCACTGATGAAAAATTCTTAAAATACCCTTGTTCAAGAAGCCTGGCAAATTCTAAAAATTAAAACAGTTATATAAGATTCAATAATTTTAGTTCATGATAAAGACCACTGGGTGTGTAGGGCCAAACTTATAAGGGAGCAAAGTTAATTTTATTAATTTGTTTCAACAAGGACACCACACACCAAGAGAATGAGGCATGTCTCAAAAAAACAAGATGGGATGAGGAATCATTATATTTAGAGGAAGAGAAGAATGTAGGCACAATTTAAATTGAGCAGTGTTTGGTAAGCTCAAAGCAAATCAGATCTATATGTAATATTAAACCTAAGTTGAGAAGCAGACTCAAATTTCTATTCCCTTGGAAACATAAATTTAAAATTAATGTAGAATATTGTGTCTCCAACTTTTTATCCGAACTGCTGCCCTATAAATTGAGGCCACTTCTTAAAATCAGAGTGATTCAGATAATTGAGATCTTCCAATCAAGAAAGGGATGTTCTGTTCTCACTGATAAAATCTCAGAACAAGTAAGTTTCTAGCAGTCTAGGGTCTTAGAGAATAAGGTTCCTCGACACTGTGTCCTTTGATAATTAAAATCAGAACAGTTTTTTCAGGTTCACACTTTATAAAACAAAATAATTAAGAAAAAGAGAAAATATGATTTTCTTAAGGAATCTCCAGAAGCTCTGATTTTTAAAACATTGAGCTATTGAGAATAGGGAAGAGCAGGGTATATGGATTTAGGGACTCCAGAAATCCTCTTGTGGAAATGTATTGGCCAGCCTCCAAGACCATTACCAGTGATCCTTACCTCTTTATACCCATGCCCTTGTATAATCTCCCTATCAGAACTAGTTCAAAGAGCAAGATGGTGATATCTGGCTTTTATTATTATTATTTCTTTTTTTAAGACAGGGTCTCCCTAAATTGCCCTGGCTGGTCTGGTGATTGCCATCCTCCTGTCTCAGCAGTCCAAGTAGCTACAATTACAGGTATCAGCTACCACACCCTATTGATAATATGTGACTTCTGAGACCAAATCATAAAAGGCATATTGTTTCCAGCTTAGTCTCTTGGATTGCTTACTCTTGGGGGAGCTGCTGCCACAGAGAACACTCAAAGTAAACTTGGAGAGGGATTGGGGCCTCCTACCTAGAAGAAGCACCAGCTTGCCAGCCACATGAGTAAGCCACTTGAGGAGCATATCTCCATCCCCAGCCAAACCTTCAGATAACTACAATCTCATGAGTGATCCCAAGCCACACAAATACTACTAAATTCCAGACTGTAGGAGATAATAAATGTTTATTGTGTTAATTCATTAAGTTTGTGAGTAATTTTTTATGCAGCTGGTGTAATTTGGGCAAGCCTTAAACATGGAAGAAAGGAGATTTCAGAGAAGATACAAAGGGAACAAAGATACAGAGACAACAACGCACATAACGGATTGGGAAAAAGGACTAAGTTTGGTATTGACAGAGGTTAAGGAAGGGGTGTGAAATGACGAAAAAAAAGGTTGAAATTTTTAATTGAGATCAACTCATGAAGAATCCAAAACAACATGTTGATCAGATGGGATATTATTCTGCACATAAGGGGAAGTATTCCGTGCAGTATATGCAGGTTTGGGAGAAAGGTAGTAATCACAGCTTTTATTTAAGGATAATCATGCTGTTGGCAGCATGAAGGGTAGACTAAAGGAAGAAACATTAAGCAGAGATACTGGTTTGTATACTCTTGAAATGGTCTAAATGTAGTGGTCTGGGTATAAGTTTCCGCTGCCCCCACCAAAAGCTCCTGTGTTAATTCAGGAATATTCAGAGGTGCAATGATCTTATTATATGTAAGAGCTATAACCTAATCAGTCCATCCTAGTTTGAACGGACTGATTGGGTGGAAACTGGCAGGTAAGGCATGGCTGAAGGAGGTAGACTGAGGGATCTGCCCTGGAAGTGTTCATCTTTCCTGCAGCTCACTCGCATTCTCTGTCTCTCTCTGCTTCTTGACTGCCGTGAAGTTTCCATCATACCCTTCGACCACAATGTTCTACCTCACCTTGGGCCTAGAGCACTGGAGTGGGCTCACCATAGACTGAGCCTCCAAAACTAAACATCTGAAACCATGAGCCAAAATAAAGTTTTCCTCCTCTAAATTGCTTTTGTTAGATATTTTGGCCACAACAACCAAAAGCTGAGTAACATACTAGATAAAAGATAGTAGTAAGCAGGGATGGATATCTATCTCAGTTGATAGTGTGTTTGCCTTGCATGTACAAGGCCCTAAGTTCAATCTCCAACACCATTAAAAAAAATAGTAAACAACTGAGAGCAACACAAGGTAAATAGAGAGAAAAGGACTTTGTGGATCCAAATTGATGGAGATATATGAGATTATTAATAAGAAGAAAAGTTTTAAATTAGCCTGATAGTTCTTGGCTGGTAAAATAATAAGATGCAAATGAATATATTCCTTACTGCTTTCTCATCACCTGGATAAACTTTAAGATCCTTAGCATCTCACAAAAAGCCAGTTATGATACAAGTTCTACCAACCTCTCCCATCTTGGCACTCCTCTCCTCCAAAAAATACATTCTACCCCTAGCCCAGGAGATAAATGCCCACTACTAGTAACTCCTGTGGTCTTCCCTTGAATATGCTATTCTGTCTGCCTGGAATACTGATCCTATCCTACCTTTATTTTCTCAATTCCAATTCAGTTCATCCTTTGAAATGAAACCTTGATGATCTCCCACTCCAAGCAGTCTTCTCCATAGCTCCTGCCAAGTTAATCACTCCCTCCTTTTTACTACTTCTGTTTCTTATATAATCCTATTAATATATAGTAGGGTATCTGGAGATGCAGATCTTTAAACATTTTTTAAAGAGAAACTACAAGTCATTTCTCTGGCAAGGTAAACACATCATATCACTGGAAACAAATAATCTTTGCTTAGAAAAGAGTCCCATGAGAAGCCCCTCTTGCCGATACAAATGGAAGAAGAGAAGAGTTAGACATTGCATTAGAGGAAGTATATAAAAGGATATCTTGACAAAACTGTTCCTCCAAATAGCCCTATACAGCTCAACATGGTACTGGGAAAGTTTGCACAGGGGATCTCTCCTGAGAAGAAATATATTGAGACCTCCCTCTTTTTCCTTTTGAGTTTCAACATTGTTTTTAAAAAAATCCTTCAGATAGACTGGAATAGTTCTGTCTCACTGGCTAACATTCCCAAAGAGGAACTCTTAAGGAGGGATGTGAAGTCTGGGATACCACAGAAACTTCCTAGCCTACTAGCCAAAGGAAGCACTAATTCCTGAAGAGTACACAGGTAAGCCTTCAGCCTATCTCAATTCATCCAGAAACTACCTGTGTTTATGAGAACTACATCCAGGCATAGGAAAACCTTCAGAGTTGTGCTTTCAAACACTTTACAACCTGTGCATCCAGGACATTATGGCAGAGAAGCAAAGAAACATGGCTTTGAGAAAAGCCTAGCCCCATTTGTTAACCCACTACATTTTAAAATGAAATTTAAATATGAAAGAGATAACTCCAGTCTTCCCAAGCTTTCCTTATTGAAAGTTGTCTCAAAGTTCTGTGGTCTCTTACATCTATAAGGCATTAGGGAGACCCCTCCATTTATTAATATTCTATGAATACTATATAGATTGAAGTCTCATTCTCAGCCTGCATGGTTACTTATATGTCTTTAAAGAGACATGGGGACCCTGAATGAGCCTGGGGACTTCTCTCTTAGCATTCTTACCTACTGCACCAGGTCAGATGCCCTTTCTGTCTTTCAATCTGTGGTAGGATCTTTTTAGTCTTCTTAAACCTCAGTCTCTGCTTGAACATTGACAATCAAAAGTTATGAAGACTTCTGCCAATAAAAGTACCGAAACACAGAGCTTTGTCTTTGAACAGGAAACAGTAAAGAAGAAAATGTATTCCAAAGAACTCAAGCAATCATCTTATGACTCATGTATTAAGAACCTACCTACAAGGAATTCGAAAGTAAATAAAATAGTCCTACTCTTTTGCAATTAACAACATAAACCTGAGATTAACAACCAAAAGGGACACTGTAGTGATAAAAACTCTGCTGATGTAGAGTCAAAACTATATAGGTATCTCGCAGGGCACAGTGGTACTCATCTATAATCCCAGCAGCTCAGGAGGCTGAGGCAGGAGGATTGCAAGTTTAAAGCCAGCCTCAGCAACTTAGCAAGGCCCTAAGCAACTCAGCAAGACCCTGTCTCTAATATATAAAAAGGTCTGGAGATGTGGCTCAGTGGTAAAGCACCCCTGGATTCAGTCCCCCCCCCCAAAAAAAAGGCATATAGGAATTTCTAAGAGAAAAACTAATTCGGGCTAAGGAGTTGCAAGGAGGCAAGTTTCTGACTCCATACACTTACATTTATATTAATTTCAGTTCTCTGGTCCAATGTGCACCATACTCCTATGCTCATTACCATTCATTTTTAAAGTCCTACAGATAGAAGGCAATTGCAGCTTCAGTTTTGCCCCAACAGCTCAAAGCCTAGTTATACATCTGTATATGGGGTCCAACCAGACACAGCTCAGAAACCTTGATAAAGCTCAGTTTGACTACTTGTCTAGTCCAATGCCACCATCCCCACTTTGAGGAATAAGTGCTGCCCCTTAACCCAACTGGGATTGAAAATTTGCTGAACTTCATTTGGCTTGCTTTACTGGAAAAGAAGTTTGCACAATACCCTTCCCAGCCCAAGGTCCTGCTCCTCACAGTCCTTGTAGGATATCTGGCCATTGTCTGATTTTTAGATTCTCTACCACTCTATCCACCAGAGCAGAAAACTGCTAAAATTTGATGTGTCAGAAAAACCATAATGAGTTGGGAAAGTTTTTAAATAAAAAGCTGTAAAAGGATCAATGAAGTTTTTATTATTTCCATTTGCAGAATTAAAAAAAATTTTAGTAAGTACAGTTTCACTAATATGACTACATATTATAGTAATAAATTTTGAGATAAGAAAAATGTAAATTGGCTTATAATACAATGTGGATCTAAATTAATTCATACTGTAATATCTCAATTGCTTAGGTCAGAAAATGTATCAAAGATCTACCAGAGGATTAATCTCATTAGGGAGAAAAGTCAAATATAAAATATTCAAAAGAGGATAGGAGTAGTTAACTGAAGATAAATATGGTAGCCGCCTTTATCAGAATCTTTTTGCATTTTAATATAGGAGGAAGGTCTGCACTCAGGATTAAGTTCCTTGCATCCATACCTTGTATTGTCCCTTCAGCTCTTTTTATGATGCTCAAATATGATCATGTAGTTTCTCATCTTCAATCCTTCAGCTACATCTCTATCATAAGAATGAAACATAAACTTCTTAACATGAAAAATTATTTTCTTTACCTGGACCTTACCTGCCTCTCCTTCTCATCCATCCATACGGGGTTACTTAAAGTTTCAGTAGGATAGGCTCTGCCCAAACTTTGCATTCCAATTCTAATACTTTCTAACCTTAATCTTCTACTTCTTTCAGATATTGTCTGTCTTTCAAAATTTGGTTCAATGTTGTTGTTGTTGTTTTTTTTTATCTTTTTCCTACCGTCAAATAAGATAAAAATCCTCTCAGCTCCTTTATAATAGCAATTATAGCTCTATATTTTACTAGTGTATTTACTTGACTTCTGCCTCCCTAACATAGTGAATTACTACAGGGAAGGTCTCAAATGTTTTCCTCAAAGGGCTAAATGAAAAATAGTTAAGCTTTCTAGGCCAGAAAGCCTCTGTCATAACTTCTCAACTCACCACTGTAGCATGAAAGCAACCATGGACAATAATGTAAACGAATGAGATGTCTGTGTTCCAATAAAACTTTATTATGTACACTGGACTTTGAATTCTATAGAGCTTTCACATGTTGTGGAGTTCTGTTTTCACATTTGTTGTAGTGATGGTAGTTGTTTTTTAAATAAACCACTGAAAAATGTAAAATTGACTTTTGACTTACAGACCACAGGAAGAATGGAGGTAAGCCAGATTTGGTTCACCAGCAGTAGTTTGCTAACCATTGCTTTAGGGGCATACTCATTTATATCTTTACTTATGCTATTATCCATGCCTGAAATGTCCCTCTCTATTTTCTCTGCTATTTAAATCTTACCAATTAATAAAAATGATTTTATCAAAGCATAAAGCACATCATATGTTTTTCTGCTTAAAACCATTAGTGGCTTCCCATTACCATTAGACTAAAGTCCAAACTCCTTGCCAAGGCTATGTGGTCTTTCCTGGACTGATACTGTTCACTTCTCATTGTCTCTTCTTCTCGGTATGCCTCAGCCTCCTACTCTTTAAATGCACTAGATCTGCTCATATCTTGAGGTCTGTTATGAGAAATAAATAAGTTAATATTTAGTAAACTGCTTATTACAGGGCCTAGAACATGGTAAGTGCTCTATAAGTTTGGTGAAATGAAGTAAAGTTTACATATATTTATATACATACATGTACATATTCTCTCTCTCTCTCTCTCTCTCTCTCTCTCTCTCTCTCTCTCTCTATATATATATATATATATATATATATATATATATATATATATATATATATATATATATATATATATAGTTTTTGTTTCTCTGGGGAATGCTAATATAAGTTCTTTATGCAAAATGTTTGCCAACTTCTGCACCCAAAAATCAATGATAAAATTATCTCAAACAATAAAAGTTTATGAAAAGTAGCAAATACAAAATTAGCATCAAAAATCAGTAACATTCATACACACAAATAACAACCAGTTATAAGATATAATATATGATAAAGCTCTATTTTCAATAGCAAAAAAAATAACTAGGAATAAACTAACAAGAAATGTTCAACATCTATCTGAAGGAAATTATAAAACATTCCTGAAAGACACAAAAGTAGATTTATACAAATAGAAAGACACCCCTGTCTTTAGTGAGAATGTTTCCATATCATCAAAACACCAGTTCATGGGGCTGGGGTTGTGGCTGGGTGGTAGAACACTTGCCTAGCGAGTGTGAGGCACAGGTTCAATTCTCAAAACCACATATAAATAAATGAATAAAATAAAGGTCCATATTGATCTAGAACATTTACAAAATCAGTTCTACCTAAGCTAATTTATAACATAATTCAATTTCCAGAAAAATTCTAATGAGCTTTTTTATGGAAGTGTAGACAAGTTAATCTTAAGTTCATATGGGAAAATAAATATCCAAAAATAGCTGAAAAGACAGGATCTGGCCCTACCAGATATGAAAACATAATATAGAGCCTCTTTTATTAAAGCACTATGGTATCAGTATATGAATAGATGATCCCATGGGATAAGGCCAAAGAACAGAAATGGAGTCAACTGCATATGAAAATTCAGTGTATGTTAAAAGTAGTATCTCTTATAACTTGGGAAAAGATAATTGCTGACTTGTTTGCTTAATAAATGGTATTAGGGCAACTGAATAATCATATTTATTTATTTTTATTTATTTTGGTATCAGGGATTGAACTCAGGGCACTTAACCACTAAGCTACATCCCCAGTCATTTTTATTTTTTATTTTGAGACAAGGTCTTGCTAAGTTGCTTAGGGCCTCACTAAACCACTAGGATTATAAGCATGTGCCTCCATGCTCAGCTGATAATAATTTTTAAAAAGGTAAATTAAAATCCATTTCTCACACTACATACAAAAATAAATTCCATATGAATCAGAGATCTGAATGTAAAAAATAAAGTCATACAACAAAAAAATGGGTAAATTCCTTCAGAACCTAGATATCAGAAAAGGCTTTATAACTATGACCAAATATCCAGATAAAATAAAAGAAAAAAATTGAGAAACTAACAAAATGGACAAATAACAAGAACAGATATTTTACAAAAAGAAATATTAAAATGGCCTTTGAACACATTGAAAGATGTTAAACTTCACTCCTAATAGAGAAATGCAAAATAAATTATTCTAAAGTCCATTTTGGACCCACAACACTGGCAAAAATTCAAAAAATAATAATAATATTACTCTACTGCAAGGCCATGGAGAAAAGAGACTA
Source organism: Ictidomys tridecemlineatus (assembly GCF_052094955.1). Taxonomy (NCBI): domain Eukaryota; kingdom Metazoa; phylum Chordata; class Mammalia; order Rodentia; family Sciuridae; genus Ictidomys; species Ictidomys tridecemlineatus. Next base: position 77,525,431 of record NC_135487.1, on the reverse strand, counting down.
TTATGTATTGCTGGTAGGAATAAGGAAATAATTGAAGGGAATTTGGCAATACAGATTCAAATACAAAACTATATGTATATTTATCCTTTGACTCAGGGATCATGCTTCTACTAATAAAGGTACACTAAAAAGTAAATGCACTTTTAAAAATACAAAAGTGCATATGCATAGAATTAATTTGAAATAGGGGAATATTCAAAACTAACCAAATGTTCAAGTATAGGACATTGATGGAATAATCCTTGGTATATTCACACAATAAGTTCTATGCAGCTATGAAATGGAATAATTTTCAAGAGGTATCTTTAAGTTAAAAAAAGAGAGAATTTATTTAGGATGCTAACTGTAATGTAAGAAAGAATAGGGAATAAAGATACATACATAGGTACTCTCATACATTGCTGGTAGGACTGTAAATTGGTGCAAATATACTAAGGAAAGCAGTTTGGAGATTCCTTAGAAAACTTGGAATGGAAACACCATTTGATCTAGTTATCCCACTCCTTGATCTATACCCAAAGAACTTAAAATCAGCATACTACTGTGACATAGCCACATCAATGTTTAGAGCAGCTCAATTCACAACAGACAACCTAGGTGTTCTTTAACAGATGAGTGGATAAAGAAAATGTGGTATATAAAAATATTACTTAGTCATAAAGAAGAATGAAATATGGCATTTGCTAGTAAATGGATAGAACTGAGATATCATGGTAAGTAAAATAATGCAGTCCTCAAAAACCAAAGGCCAAACGTTCTCTCTGATATGTGGATGCTAACCCACAACAAGGGAGAGTGGGAAGTGGAAGAATAGAAGTCCGTTGGATTAGACAAAGGGAAATTAAGGGAAGGGAGGGAGAAGGGGAATAGGAAGGATAGTACAATTAATTGGACATAACTTACCTATTCTTGTATTTGAATATGCAACCAGAGTAACTCTGTATCATGTGCAACCACAAGAATAGGATCCTAATCAGAATAATTTATACTTCACGTATGTATAATATGCCAAAATGCACTCTACTGTTCATGTATATCTAAAAAGAACAATTAAAAAAAAAGAAAGAATGAATGAATGAATGAAACACCAGAAGATAAAGTAGCTAACAAGGGAATTGGTGACCTATAGGGGACTGGGAGGAAATGAAATAAAAGAGATACAAAGATGTAACACTTCCCTAAGAATATCTTTTTGCCAAGTCTTGATATTTATTTATTTATTTATTTTTATTTTATTTGCAGTACTGGGCATTAAACCAGGGGCATTTTACCACTGAGTTATATTTACCGTCTTTTAAACATTTTTTTTTTTAAATTTTGAGACAAGGTCTTGCTACATTTCCAAGGCTAGCCTTGAACATTCAATCCTCTTATCTCAGCCTCCCCAGTCACTGGAATTACAGGCTTGCACCACCATGCCTAGCTCAAATCTTAATTCTTGAAAGCATGGTTATGTTCTACATATTCAAAAATTAAATCCAATCAATAAGAACAATATGAAAACAGAAACAAACCACAACAAGTGAAGTTAATTATATTTCAAAGTAATACTCTAGCTACACTGGAGGGGAAAAGGAAATAAGAGCCAAGGGTAGAAAAAAAGAAAGGAAGGAAGGAATCTGAGTAACTTATGAACAAAATATTTGACTTTGCACCCTGCGTCTTATGCAAGGCAAAGGTAGAGATGAATTACAGATAAGCCTTGAGCTCATTATAGATTTGTTTATCATAGTGTTATAAGAAAAGTAATTATGCAACTATTTTAGAATATATTATAGGATTCAGAAAATGACATGATTTATTGAGAGCTAGAAATTTTACTGAGGAAGAAGGGGTAAAAAAATAAATAGAAGACAATAAAGAATCCTAAGGGGGATGAATTGGACATGCAAATCTCAGATGTGATGGGATGATTTGTCAAATATGTATATGGGGGCTGGGGATGTGGCTCAAGCTGTAACACGCTTGCCTGGCAGGTGCGGGGCGCTGGTTCGATCCTCAGCACCACATAAAAATAAAATAAAGATGTTGTGTCCACTGAAAACTGAAAAACAAATGTTAAAAAAAATTCTCTCTCTCTCTTTCTCTCTCTCTCTCTCTCTCTCTCTCTCTCTCTTTAAAAAAATGTATATAGTATGTTCATATATGTATATATATATATACACACACACACACACACATATATATATATATTATATGATGTGTTTTTGAATTTATAGTTTCATATTTGTATGTGTATGTGTAGACATTTATCTATTTCTTTTTCTGGCCACTGAAAGGGCCAAGAAGCAAAGATACTATGTTAGCAATTATTACGCCTAGTACCTAGATCTTGGTCTTTAATACAATTCAGCTAAAATGAACTAGGGCTTCTCAAAAAAATTGCTAATTTTTGCAAGGATGAAGCAGGTTAGATATAAGATGCATCTAATTATGTCAGAAAATAAGGAAGTGCTAAAAAAAATGATGGAGGCCTGGTACTTTGAACACAGGAGTTACCTTGAAGAGGCTCCTATTGACCAAATCTGGAAAAATTTGTGCACCAGAGTAAGGACAGTAATGAATTATAAACCGTTGAAGAAATAGAAATTAGGGGCTGGGGGTATGGCTCAGTGACAGAGCACATGCCTAGCATGTGTGAGGCACTGTGCTTGATCCTTAGCACTGCCTACAAAATATAAGCAAAGAAAATGAAGGCATGCTGTCTATCTGCAACTACAAAAAAAAAATGAATGAGTTTGTACCTAGAATAAACAAATACATAAAAATGGCAAAGAGAAGGCTCTGGATTACAGTTGCATGCTGAAGGCCTAGTAGCAAATGTGGAAGAATGTGCAAGTAAATTGGTGTAATGAACCAGTGAAGACTGAATCAGACAAGGCTCATCGATGGATGTTAAATCTGGAGGATATTTAAACAGGATATTTCTGTAATTCTAAATTATATCCCCATAGACTTCTTATTAGATACAATGGAGAAAAATAGTAACTTTACAATAAATTGGGAAAAATCTTGAGTGGTCAATCCAAATTAATATCACCTACATAGGACAGATGTATAGCTAATGTCTCTAAAGTGTTGTACTGAGGATACAACATCTCCTATGTAGTATTCGTATGTAGTATCTCCAATGTAATATATATATTTTGCTTAGAAAGCAATATATATATATATATATATATATATATATTCATAAGGAAACATCAGATCCACCTAAATTGAGGAACACTTTGTTGAAGACGGAAAGGGTATTGTGTTCACAAAAATGCCAATATGTAAATGACAGAGAAAGGATATGGAAATGTTCCAGATTAAAGGAGGCTAAAGAGAAAATTAAAAGCAATAGTTGATCCTAAACTGGATTTTAAATTAGGTCAGGGGTGGAGAGGACATTACTAAGGATAATATTAAATCAGTATCCAAAACACTGGAATACTATTGGTAAATTAGAGTATCATTTCAGAGTTAAACTTGCTGAAATTTATAACTATACTAAGATTGTATTAGAGAATATTCATGGTCTAAGGATATATACACTGAACTTTTTTGGAGTAAAGAGTTCTAATTTAAGGCAAAGGGCCTTTAAATGGCTCAGAGAATAAATAAGTAAAAAGAGAGAATGCACACACAAAGTGATAAAGCAAAGGTTAAATATTTACAATAGACAAATCTGGATACAGGGAAAGTGAATGGTTATTTGTACCATTTTAATTTTTGCAACTTTGGGCAAAAAATTATTACAAAATGAAATGTTTTCTTTAAAGAGGAAATTTAAAGACCTAGTCAACAATGGCCATAGCAACCTTATTCAAAACAGTCCCAAACAAGAAATAACCCCAGTGTCCATCAACAAGAGAATGGGTGAAGAGGTTGTGGTATATCCATATAATTAAACACTACTCAGCAATGAAAAGGAAGAGCTGATAGTATAGCAACATGGACTAATCTCTAAAACATTAAGTAGGTCTGGGGCTGTGGCTCAGCAGTAGAATGCTTGCCTCGCTCGTACGAGACCCTGGGTTCAATCCTCAGTACCACATAAAATAAATAAGTGAAATAAAGTTATTATGTCCAATTACAAATAAAAAAATAAATATTTTTTAAAAATTGAGTAAAAGAGGACAGACACACTCATGTTTGTGCAATCACGCTACCTGACTCAGTGACTCAAAAGTACAAGAACAGGCAAGAAAAACATGATAGATGTCAGAAAGTGGTTCCATTTGAGAGTGGGGTTAAATCTCCTGGGAGGTTCTGGGTTGATAAAATGTTCTATACTTTGGGGTGGTAGTTTCATGGGTATTTACAAATGTTAAGTCATCAAACTGAACATTTAAGTTCTGAGCCTTTTATAATGTGTAAATTCTAACCCCAACCAAATGAATGACCAAATGTGTAAACACACTACTTTTTTCCATGCCATTGTCTTCGCGGCGTAAATAATCATTTTTTTTTTAAACAGGAAAGAGCTTAAGGTGAATTCAGATTGATAGAAAAGTTATATCCACTTAAACATCCCCAGAATTTGTCCCACTATTGACTATTTGTTTATACTCTATGTCCTGAGAAACACTTGGAGCATCTAAAAATATGAAGGGAAAACAGTTTATCTTAAGAAGACCTGAGAATCTGGAAACACAGAAGCAAAGTGACTTATTTCAAATATCCCTCAAGCGACCTTTACAATAGTTAATAATGCCCTGTGTGATGTGCGGTTGATTTCAAAACACAACCAACCGGTTTGGGATACAGAAAGATGTATATATTACTAATACTTGGAAGGAGTTCTAGAATTTCCTGGTTGGGGTTTTTGTTTCATGCCTATAAGGAGTTGCACATTCCCAAAGAATTGAGGCCAGTCGGGGCACCAATCTGTGCTGGGCATGTTATCCTGGGTACCAGGGCTGTGACTACATGTGAGCAATTTCCCACCCTGCTCAGGTACCTCTCTTTATCAATATATGAAGGAGTTCATTTTATTTAAACAATAAAAAGGTTAGTTCAAAAAAAATGGAACTATACAATGGTGATAATGTAAGTGTGAATATCTGAGCCACGTTTCAGGTACCCTTGGCTCACATCGCAGCCTGGCATGACAGTGAACTGTAGTAGCCCTCCATCAGATTCTGTGAAGCCTTCAATCAGGAGGCTCTCAGATGGCATCCTTCCTGGTCCTGTGGCAGTTCCACCTCTTACTACTACATAAGGAGTACGGGCTGACACTGCATGCTCCTCTCTCATGTCTTTTGTCTCTAAGAACCACAGTGGTCAAGTGTAGGGACCACTTCCTGTTATCAGAGGAACTCAGGAGTGTCTCATTCTCTTCAGTCCTCAAAGTTCAGTTTCAAGGAGCAAATATTTTATCAATGATTCTTTTACTGTTCTAGAATGTTGTGCTTCTATTTGCTACTGCTCAAATCTTTGCAAAATGGGAACTTCCATAAGAAAGTTTTGCCATGGCCTTCTGATTATAAGCGTCTCTATGAATCCATACTAAATCGTGCTGCAGCCAGAGTGGAAATTTTTTTCGTTGCTATTTCTTTCTTTCTTTCTTTCTTTCTTTCTTTCTTTCTTTCTTTCTTTCTTTCTTTCTTTCTTTCTTTCTTTCTTTCTCTCTCTCTCTCTCTCTCTCTCTCTCTCTCTCTCTCTCTCTCTCTCTCTTCAATCTAGCCTTGGATGACAGACCATGGAAAATAAAATTCAACTGGATAGAGACCCTCCCTCAACACACAAAGTCCTTTTCCTCTATAGATGCAGCTGCTGAAGTCCCAGCAAAAGGACTTACCATAGCGTAAATGTTCTACAAGTTATCTGTTTCACATCAACCCACATTTGTTTTCCAGATGGATCTGAACAGGCGCCCTTGAACACCAGGAAATGGGGGCTTAGAGTGCTGAATCTGAGTCCCAACTCAAGCTTTGCCATCAGTAACTGTGTGGACTTACTCTCTGTTTTCTCAGATGTGAAATAAAAGGATCAGTACTGTTTACCTCCTGGAAGAGGGCTTGGAACCTTTGATTACTGGAAGAGACTTCCAGATTTAATGGTCCAAGACTAGGCAAAACTAGGACATACCCGTAGAGATCAAATGAGCCACAGAAGTAAACAAGCTCTTACATATTCACGTGTGAAACACAACTAAGGGAGATCTGTTTTTCATATGATGCATTTCTCCACCATTGAACAAAAATGTGTATGCATTAATTTTATACATTTAAAATATGCCAATAAATATATAAAATATAAAATGTTTTGACAATTCCTCATATCCTGTTATAACAAGGTGAGGGGCAGCAAAAGGGAGTTCACTCCAAAGGGGCTGCACAGAGGAACTTCAGGGTAATGGAACTGTTCTGTATGGCACTATGGTGGTGATCAAATGATCATGCTCTTGCTAAAGCCACTGAACTGTTACATTGTGAACTTTACTGGAGGCAAATTTTAAATGCTAAATCAAGCTGTCAGAAATTTCATAATGGAACGCAAAATATGACAAATAAATATCACTGAACACCACAATCACTTGGGAGTGAGGAAAGAACGCTGAGAAACAGTGTTTTTATTGAAAACTGGAGTCCTAAAGAAAAAAAAAACTATACATAATCCTTGAATTCTATTTTTGCTTTTCACAAGAATACAGGTTGGCAATTGTGATAGATTAGTAATTCTGATATCACTTTATAGGTATACTAGTGTTGAACACATAAGTAAATAAATTATAGATCACAGAAGTCATGTTTCTCACTGTCAGAGAAAATATGACAAGTCAGCAGAAGGAAGAAGACTAGCATGAGCTCTATGGTTCTAGAATAGTGTCAAAGATAATCAGTATGACCTCAAGTGGATTGATAGATGTAGAGATGATACAAAAATAAAAAGTTTTCATTGGCCAAACCTTGGACAATTAGAGCCAAAAATATTTAACAACAATAGTATTATATTATAATCCTAAGGGAAAAATAAATATCCACTAATCTATACTGATATAAATAATAATATAATCCTTAAAGCAGTGGGGGAAATGGAAAAATTCTCACAAAAAATTCCAAACTTCCAAATAATCAATGATAAGTGTAGAAGGAATGAGAGTAATAGAAAATCACTCTTTGAACATTTTAGTAATATTTATTGTGGGCAAAACTCTGAGATGAATGCTAAAATTAATGGGTAATACTTTAACAAGATAAAGAATAGTTTCAGGGCTGGGGATACTTAGCAAGTGCAAGGCCCTGGGTTCAATCCCCAGTACTAAAAAAGAAAAGAAAAAAAAAGAAAAAAAGAAAAGAAAAAGGAGTCATATACCCACATGGCATCTTCCCAAATATGTATGAAATACTTTGATGATTTTAATAAATGTCCACAAATTTTTTGATACTCTTCCCAACAGGAGGTGTAATTTATTTACCTAGTCCTTAAGTGCAGAAAAAACTTAGTAATTTGCTTCTAATAACCAGGAAAAAAATAATTTTATAGTATAGAAACTTGGCAAACATCACCTTAACCAAGTGATCAAGGTTGGCATCACCAGTAATAATTAGCACATATTGCTATCATGTATGCCTGATAAGATGCAATGAGAAGGACGCTTCATCTCTATGGCATTCTTCCAGAAAACCTATAACCCCAATCTAATCATGAGAAAACATCACATAAACCCAAACTGTGGGACTGTCTACAAAATCTGACTAGTACTTTTCAAAAGTGTCGAGTTCACAAAAAACAGGGGAAATCTGGGAAATCATCACAGACTGAAGAAACGAAACAGTCCTGATAATCAAATGTAATATGATATTCCACTGAAACGTGCAACAGAAAAAGAATATAAGTGGGAAAACTGGGGAAATTTAAATAAAGTTTGTGGTTTAGTGAACAATGCTATACAAACATTCTTAGGTTTGATAAATGTTCCACACTTGGATACACTGCTAATAATAAGAGAAGCCAGGTGAAAGGTACATAAGAATTCTCTGTACTATCTTTACAATTTGTCTGAACATCTAAAATTAGCTCAAAATATGAAGTTGAGAAAAATGTCAAGATGTACTCAGTGACACAATAAAAAATTTATGTCTCATCAGGAGTTTTATAGCTGGATCCAGAACTAAATAAGAAATTATCATAAATAAATAAATCCTTTAATTTTTTTTTAATAAAAGAAATATAAACCACTTGAAACACCAACCACAAACCATGCCATCTGAGACTTGCCAACAAAGCCTGGAGACATAGCCTGTAGATCATGCAGAACTAGAACTTGCCATTCTGTCATCTAGCTTGCTTTTCATATTTCTAAAAGAATCTCAAGACATTGTTTAGTTCCAAGCTGGGGAAACGTTTTGTTCCAATCAAGGCCCAAAGACCCATAGAAAAACATGAGCATTAGTACAAAGCAACTTTTATTCTTTCAGAGTTTAAAGTCACATGAATGTGCCCTAAGTCACATTCATGTGACTTTAAACTTAAAAGAGTTTACATAAAACTGTTCCACAAATGCAAAGAAAAAAAAAACAAAAACAAGGAACACCTGTTATGGTTTGATTCTGGAATGTCCTTCAAAAGCTCATGTATTAAAAACTTGGTCCCTAATGCAGAAATGTCCAAAATGGGGCTTTGGAAAAGAATTAGATCATGAGAGCTCTAATTTCATTAGTGGAATTAATCAATTTGATGGATTAATGATTTGAATAGACTACTGGTAGTTGGTGGAAACTGTAGGCAACTGGGGCATGATTGGAGGAACTAGGTCCCTGGGGGTGTTGCCTTGGAACTATCTTTTTTCCTGGCCCCTTCCCCCCAACACACTTCCTGGCTGCCATGATCTGAACAGCTTTCCTCTACCTTCAGCCATGATGTTCTACTTCGCTTCAAGCCCAATGCTATGAATTCAGTCAACCGTGGACTGAACCCTCTGAAACTGTGAGCTGAAAGGAAGTGACCACAACACTCGGAGCAACCAAGAGATCTTTATTGCAGCAGTGCAACAGAGGAGAAAAGAGAGAGAATGAAAGAGAGAGAGAGAGAGAGAGAGAGAGAGAGAGAGAGAGAGAGAGAGAGAGAGAGAGAGAGAAAGAGAGAGAGAGACAGAGAAAGCAAGAGATAGCAAGAGAGAGAGGGGCTCGGCAGGAGGGAGTTTTTATAGATCAAATCTAATGAGGTCTCTGGGTCTGCAAGCTGCCTTGTTGGCACAAGGGGGGGTTACGTGTTCAGCTTTGAGCAGGGGGTTGAGTGTTCAGCCTTGAGCAGGGGCTTGGGCATTTGGGCTTGAAGCAAACAGGTGATAAAGAACCAGACAGAGGGTTTGAGAGGCCAGGGCATCCTGCAGCTAACTTTGTTTGGCATGCCCTGCAGACAGCTTACTCAGCCTGTCCTGCACCTAACATGAGCCAAATTAAATATTTCCTACACTGGTTGAGTATTCTGTTTATAGCAATGAAAAGCTAACTAACACATTGTCCTTACCTAAAAATAAAACAAACAAACAGAAAACCCTTTTACTCACATTAGGAATAGTTTATGGAGTGAAAGGAAAAAAAGAGATAAAGGGAATTGCCTGTACCCTTGGGTGGACCCTGACTAAAGTGGCTGATCCTTACAGAGGGTCCCAGAGAATGAGGCTGGATAAGGTGTTGTGTGAAGCAGCCCTAAGTCAGAAGCACCTCAGAGTAACTAGAGTGTGTGTTCTGGTGAAAAATGAGTATTAAAGTTCATTGGTGAGTTTTTGTTTTCAGAGTGAATTAGATCTTCCATTTATAGTGCTATATCCCATTTTATTCTCACAATAGCCCTACGAGGCAGGTCCTATTATTATCCTTCTTTTATAACTGAGGCAATTGAAGCTAAGAATCATTGAGGAACTCACCCCAAGTCATGCATCTAGTTAATTGGGGGAAGGCAGGCTTAGAACCAGAGTTATGTGACCTCAGATTTTGATTTCTTAACCACAAAGCAGAAAGAGTCAAAAGATGAGCAGACACACCCAAGGAGGAGAGGATGGGCACAAATAATATGAGACAGCTTAGCATTTGTTTCAAGAACCTGAGCTCTGCTTTAAAGGCTGCTGGGATTGTATTCCAGGCAAAAGATTAGAGCAAACAAGGAAATACCAATAGAAACAGAAACATAAAATTGTTCTCTTTCTCTATCTCTCACACTCATATGTTTGTGCATACACACACACACACACACACACACACAAAAAAAAAAAAATCCTAGGCTCAGAGGAAATGAAAATGGATCCTCCATAGGTAACCACACACACCTAAGGGAAGCCACACACACCTAATTCTCTCCTCTAATGCCAGCCCTCTAGGGCTCTGTCCTGAGCAGGCCTGGAGCTTAGCAGAGGCACATCTGGTAGGACAGTGATCAGGAGCCCTTTTACCCAAAGGGAGTGGTTCCTGAAAGTGGTTTTTGCTCACGCACCTGCCAGCTGGTGATCCTGAGTTAAGTTGGTCTCTAAGAAGTCTTCCCGCCCAACCATCTAGTAGGCCTTCCTGCCGAATGCTCTGTAATGAGCCATTCTTCTCCACAGCCTGTTTTATGGTAATAATTAGTTAACCACTTCAGTTAATTTATCTGAACTCTGTCTTCTTCACTTCTACCTAAGCTCCATAATGACATAGTTTTTCTTTTTCTTTTCTTCTTAAACAGTAAATCATCAGTTTTCAGGACAATCCTTGGCACATAGTAATGCTCAATATTAGTTAATTAACATGTGCTTTGGGCAACTCCCTGACTATTAGTTATGGCTGTGAAAGGCTAATTTATTCAACCTTCTGTACTGTTTGCAGACAGACTTAATATCCAGCCCAGAGTGCCAGCCTAACAGGTTCGAACTCTAACCATCCCCTTGTTCTGACTCTGGGGCTGGATCCACCTTCCTCCTAATGATGGGTGTAAGCACGCTGATTGGGACTGACATCTCTGAAATTGGATCCTGAGGCTGAAGACCAGAAAGCTCAGAGGCTCCTGTTTGTCCTTCTGCCCTGGCTAACCTGAGAGCCATTTTTCTACTGGGAGCACCAATTGCCTGGTAGCCAGAGCACACCTGAAATAAGTCCTATAGATGGCAAGGAGGCAGAGGGAGATACTGCACTTGACAGTGTCCATTTTGAACATCAGCAGCAACATTTTATGATAATTGATTGACTTCTTTTTTTCTTTTTTTAAAGATCTTCAGACTTACATGAAGACTAGAAGTGGTTAACATCTTAATCTTCAGATAAAAATGTGACAGAATTGATAATACCCAAGGATGCTGTATTAATTGATGGGGTTTTGTGTATATACCCTATTTTAGGGAAAAGAGTTTTTCTTCTAATGAAAGGACAGTAGTGGATACTGATAGAGAGAAGAGGGGGATTAACTAGGATGCATAGTCTTTATTTGCTTTTTTCAGATCCGTTTTCCTTTTTTTCTCTCTCTCTCTCTCTCTCTCTCTCTCTTCTCTGTGCCCTAACATCTTGACCTTTATCACCAGCATAAACCAGGCTTCCAGTTGGGCCAATGACAAGCCCTGGCAAGAGACTGAAAAATAGGAGTGCAGAAAAAGGCTAATGGACTAATTCCCTAGGTTGCTTCTCAAGTAGTGATAGGTTATGCATCCTAAGGCAGGAGTCCACACCTCCCTCCAGGAAGTCCTCTCCTTTACTATTGCTCCCAGTTGTTTCAGTAAGCCCTCCTTCTTGCTTTTTCCAGTTTAGAAATGGTAATACCTCCCTGCTATTGCTAGCTCTGTGGCACTCCACCACCTCTTCTAATTTTCCTGTATCTTGTCACATATCTGTAAATAGTGCTTTAATTAAATTTCCTCTGATCACTTCTTTTGTGTTCCATTGCTTTCCTGCCAGGCTTTGACTAATAGAGCCATATAAAGGGGGGTGAGTTGGTTGCAGGGAACAGAATACATGGACAACCTTCTTGCTAGGGAGAATATTGGGATTCAATTACTCATGGTATTGAGAAACTGAGGTGACTCCATTTTTGAGAAACCAGCCTCTACCTCAGGGCAAAGCCTGTCCAAGGAAAGGGGCATGATCTTTGTCCTTGGAAAAATCCACAGAGCACTCCTGGGCACATACTCACCCTGCTGAGTTGCTTGTCTACAAATAATAAGAGAGATCTGCGGCGACAGGTGCAGAGGACTCAGTTAGGCTAGGTGAGGGCCCTAAGCAACCCCCTAGCAACCACCAATCAGCATGAGACAGGGAAAATACCTGGGATGCCAGATGACCCCCAAGTAGTTTATGGTGATTGATAACATGTTGGAAAAACATGTACTTTAGCAAGTACACCCCTCATGGCTTAAACCAATCAGTTCAAAGGAACCCCCCTTTTATACTAACCAATCACCCCTACCCATCTTGTTTCTGCCAGTGAAATGTGCTAATCAATGTTAAGAGTTGTTGTTTGATTTTCTGGCAATGTGGAATGATTTGCTGTGTGATGTTGTGACGCATAGAGTATCCCCCAAAAACCTATAAACCCTCACTGAACAAAGGACCAGGACTCACTCCCTTGGACCGCTGCATTGGGAATGGTTGTGAGTCCAGGCTCGAGCTTGCAATAAAGACTCTTGTGTGATTGCATCAGATTCGGCTCCTGGAGGTCTATTGGGGTCCCACGAATCTGGCATTACAGTATGAGATGGAATGCAGATGACAAGCAAGCTGCTGGAAGATGACCGTGACATACAGTGGCTAAGGCAACAACAGAAAGTACAAAGAATGTGTGGTTGGGATGATTGTATTTCATAACCGTGGAGAGAAAATATAAAGAAAAGGACAAATTTAAGGCATTGAAAGCCCAATCCTTGGCATTTTTGGAAAATCCAAAAGTATACATCACATTTTTGAAGAGTCCCTTAGATCCTATAGGCACAGAGCAGATGTGTTTTAGAATTAAACCCAGAGCCTGACTGCAAAGGTGCAAGTTTCCAATGTCAGTAAAAAGCGCAGCACCATTAGGTCTCTTGTGCTGTTAAGGCATTGATAGGGAAGGAGTAGGAACCTAAGATTTATGGTGGGGATGTTTAAGTAAAAAAGCTAAGGTTGAGAACTTTGACTCCTTCTATCCCCTGAACATTCCTTGCCAACACTAACATTTCCTCTCCCCTGCTCTAAGGGAACAGACTCCCCCAAAACAAAAGCTACCAATTGCCAAATTTTTCCATTTAACTTGTCCTTTTGCCAGTGGCAAAAGCAAACTAATTTTTTTGAAAAATGAATGTGGATTTGTACAAGACTAAGTGTGATGATGTTATTTGCAGTCTGGCACCTGGTATGCCAATATAGACCAAGAAAATGCATTTTTTTTTTCCAGTTTCTGTTAGAGTCTGTAAACAAGTCAAGATGGCGCCTGGCATTTTGCCAGAGGGAGTGGTTTGTGAAGTAACGCCAGTGAGCCATTAAGTGTGGAGATTCCTTATTGGTTGACTGCTGTATCTAGTTTATGTTAATTAAGATAAGCTGCATGGAATGTATATATACCTCTCCTGTCCTACAATAAACAGCTCCCACTCCAGCTGTTATCAATCTACACAAGTTGCTCGTCACCCCCCCACACCCCCCCCACCCCAGGTTATTTTGCTGCAGCCAGACTGCGGCAAGTTTCTTTTAACAAAGGTAATCAGAAGCTGTTAACCTACATATAGCATGGGATGTAGTACATCAACATTACCTTAATTCAGAACTATGTCAACTTTCTTCTCTCTGTCAAAATAGAATTCAGAAGTGAATCACTATTTTAATGTCTCAGGTGATCACCACACTGGTCCATTGCACTGGTTACATCATGCTAATTGTACCTGGGGACCAGGAAAAAGCAAGAACCCTCAATTCTGGGCTGGGGTTGTAGCTCATTGGTATAGCACTTGCCTAGCAGCACATGTGAGGCACTGGGTTCGATCCTCAGCAATACATAAAAATAAATAAATAAAGACATATATTATATATGTAAATAACCCTCAATGCCTTAAAAAATACATGTATGATAAAGGAAATGAGATAAATTCTGAGAAAATCTAGGGGTCTGACATACCTGTGAAATTTCTATGGATCTGACAGTAAAGGTATATTAAGATACCCCTCTGAAAATTAGAAATAGGAATAGGTTGCTGTACTTGGCACCTCTCATTACAAAGAAAATGCCTTTTTGGATTTTGGAGGCAATCTATACCATGTTTGAGCACACTTCTCTTGCCCTTTAAGCAAGTGACACACACAATGCATCCAGTTTTTAATGTTGTCCAGAACAGAAAAGTCTCAGCATCAGGTTCAGACTGAGACAAACTGCCCTTCCACTCAGGATTTGTGACTTAATAGGATCGTACTTTTTCCATTGTTCTGGAAATATCAGACATAGATGATATAAGGCATCTCCTAGTTGCTTAAGATAATGCCAACCTGGATATATTCTTCCTCCTGCTATTTAAATAATTCTGACTGAATACACATGAATTTTATTGAATATGTGTGTAGATTCCTTCAGTCTCCTACTCATATTCTTCCTTCTCCCTTTCTTATCTTTTCCTCCTTCTCCTCTTCTACTTTACTCTTCCTTTTTTTTTTTCCAAATAAGTGTATATTGGGTCTGGGGATGTGGCTCAAGCGGTAGCACGCTTGCCTGGCATGCATGTGGCCCGGGTTCGATCCTCAGCACCATCATACAAACAAAGATGTTGTGTCCACCGAAAACTAAAAATAAATATTAAAATTCTCTCTCTCTCTCTCTCTCTCTCTCTCTCTCTCTCTCTCTCTCTCTCTCTCTCTCTCTCTCTGTCTTTGTCTCTCTCTCTTAAAAAAAAAAACAAATAAGTGTATATTGAACATCTATAATGTGCCAGGGATTGTGCTAAGCATTCTATTCTTTGAGTCCTCAGTCAAAGAACCATCTACAACAAGACTTTTTCCAGATGGACTTTTTCTCAAAAAGTGTTACAAATATCTTTATAAAGACCCAAATTTGCTTTGTTTTCAGATTTTAGGAGACAGCATGGTTATTTTTATTTAATCACATTGACTAAATTCTCTGAGAGAATTTCTTCTTCCCCTGAACCCCCGTCTTTGGGAAGGATGCAATATATATATATGGAACAAGAACGAAAGGAAGGTGTAGTCACATGACTTTTGGTGACCCATGGAATGGGAGATGTCAATCAGATCACTCCCATAATCTGTAATCATTTTCATGTGAAATAGAATGTTTCAAAAATTAAAGCAGTATGTCAGACAGGATAGACAGGGTTATACATAGTAACTCCAAAATCTCACTGGCCTAAAACAACAAACATGATTTCTTGCTCATATCATATACTTTTTGTTGACTTGCTATGGGCGTCACTCTACCTCATCCTTGTACAAGGACTCAGGCTGATAGAACTTCATCTGGAACTTTTCTGGAACCATGGCAGAAGGGAGGAAATGACATATTGTACACAGGCTTTTAAAGGTGTCTATCTGGAACTAACATAGGTTATTGCCATTTGCTTCTCTCTAGTTAAAGCCATGGTTGACCTAAGGGAGTTGGGGAAGTACAATTCTACCATGTGCTTCCAAGAAGATACAGATAAGCTGTTGAACAGCACCAATCACCATCACAAACCAATTTTACCAACCCATTCAACCCTGTTTCCCTCCAGAAATCCTTATATAGATACCTAAATATATTATAATGAAAAAATATATTTCTTGGGAGATAAAAATTTGACCAATTATCAAATAATATAATAGTGATTCCAAAATATAGATAGTGATTGTATTTATGTGGTGGAACTATAAATGCTTTATTTTCTTCTAATTTTTGGCTTTAACAGAAATATAAATTTTCTATCATGAGCAAGTAATATCTTTAAAATTAAGAAAAAAACAGAAACTATAATTGCTTAAAGTATATTTATGAGACAAAAGTAACATGTAAATATGTTTATGGCTTATTAAATGAAAAGATGAATACATAAAATTTCATCTATGTTGATAAATGCATCTGTGATCAGAGTGAAAGAAATAGGTAAGCGTTCGAGTGGCTGTATATTAACGAATTTTAGAACTGCACAATTTTAAAATTTTTAATGTAAAATAAGTGGTAGGCAGTAATGAAGAGCTATCCCATTTGAGACTAGAACAGGAAGTGTGGAAGTAATGTTACTTTCAATTTCTGTGTACTATGATCAAGGAGGGGACAGGCTGTGCCAGAGTTTGGCAGAAAACCAAAGGACAAGGAGCAAGGAGACCTGGACTATAATTGTGACTCTAAAGCTAAACTATTACATGATTTTTTTCAATTTATTTAACCTCCCTTGGTCTCATTTACTCATCAGAGAAATAAAAATGTTCACCAGAAATAAAAATGTTCACCAGATGATCTATTTTTCTTTTCTTTTCTTTTCTTTTTTTCTTTTTTTTTCTTTTTGATTGTGTCTGGTTGTTTTGCCTAGGCTGGTCTCAAACTCCTGAACTCAAGTGATCTTTTTGCGTGCTGGTATTATAAGAACATGCCACTGTGCCCAGATAAGATGGTCTCTATATTCCCTCTGAGCTCTAAAATTCTTTAGGTCACATGAAGTTCAAGGGCCCTAAGTCCCTATGCAATGGAATGTGAAATATCATACAGAATACTCTGTTTTTCTAATGTGTCCAGCAAGATGATCATATCACATAATACGTGTTTAATAAGTGTTTGCCAATCATAATTCACCTTATTCAATAGTGATAAAAATCCTCCAGGTAGATAGTATTGTTCTCCTTGTTCATTTTAATGCTCATGTAAGGATTGAATTCACATACCCTATATGTTAGAGAATACGCAAATTAATTTCAATGCAGAATATCTGTTAAAATTCTTAGAAACAGTGTTAACTTTCATCTACAAAGCAAAACTGAACATTCTGATAATATTCTTAATGGAAGACATCTACTCAAAAAGAACATTTTGTAAGAAGATTACACAGCAGTAGGCACTGTGTTGTTTAATGAAAAATTAGAAACCTGGTCCTTCCCTTTGGGAGACTTGTAGATTAATTGGGAAACAGGTTGTGTATTTATGAATAATGAGAAACACATATGAAGTATGTTATAAAAGCAGGCAAGATTTCAAGGCAAATGCTGATTGCTGGCCCTCAATTCTTCAGCCTTTGCAGCTGTCAGGGATTGATTAGGTCCCTTCACAGGTCTCCTTTAAACCAAAAGAGAAACAAGCATTTCTTTCCAATCAGACTGGTTCCTTGACACACTCTGTTCTTTCTCATAGACGAGATTACACCCTTAGTATTTGTTAATATTTTGTTCTGTCCTTTGATTCCTAAACCCACCTTTGTCCCAGATACTGCCTTGGCTCCCTACTTGTCTCCAAATTCTACAACTTAAAGCTACTTTATTCCTGTCTATTTTAGGACACCAACCCCAACGTCACACTCTAAGGACTTGATTCCCTCTCAGGAAAATGCTCAAGAGGCATCACAATACTGGATTCTTTTCCATAGAGAGCATAATCATCCTTAACATAAGAAGCCCAAATAGTTTTTTTTTTAATTGCTTACAGCACAGCTAAATTATTGGAAAATATGTTTGGAGGAAGATTCAGCAAATTCCCTAGTCTTGACTGTTTTTAATTATGACACACAGATAATGTTTTTCTTCCTTAAGCTGGATTTTGAATAAGAAGACTTCAATCAAACAAATCACCAAGGACACAGAATTCTAAATTTG
Source organism: Ictidomys tridecemlineatus (assembly GCF_052094955.1). Lineage (NCBI taxonomy): Eukaryota > Metazoa > Chordata > Mammalia > Rodentia > Sciuridae > Ictidomys > Ictidomys tridecemlineatus. The sequence continues at coordinate 77,507,729 of NC_135487.1, read as the reverse complement.
CTCAATTTTATTCACTGCTGCTCACCTGTTTACATGCATAGACATTCCCAGTCCCGTTGCTGCCTCTGCAGGGTTGGGAATTATCATAGGTTAGAGGGTTTATTCAGAAGAATCACTTCTGGGAGTGTTGTGGTGACGTCAACTTTGATTATAATGGCAAGGGAAAGTGTTGAAGGTCCATTTCCATTTCTTTAACCAAAATTTTTAAAAATACATTCAAGTTCTTGTTTCTCAGGGCTTTTTCTCCTTGATTACTGATGTGGTGCATGATTCCAGGCTACAGTAGTTCTGAAAAAAATGAGTGACCATCATCAACACTGTTCCAAAGTATATTTTAATCCTGTCAGCTTGGCTCCTTCTTTTTTGTGGAGAATTCAGCACACTTGTTTATAGATATTTACTTTGTTTTTTTTAAATTTTATATTCTTTATTAACTTTCCATTGCACAACCTTGAGGAAAGGAGTGTAGGAATCCTGTGCCAGTGTCGGTCCATTGGCGCAGAACCAGCTTTCACTGTACAGTGAGTGAGGGGAACCACTTTTCTCCACAGTGACAGCTGTCCTCTACCTCGTGACCTATGTAACCTCAGCATGCCTGGACATATTTAAAAATCACACCTAAGTTAGATTCTTCCCAAAGTCATGCTTGCCTGCCTCAAGGTAAGATTTGCCTTTGCTGATTATGTCCCATCTATGACTATGGGCAGACTTCAGCACAGCTCCAAAGGGGAAATACTGTCCTTGTTCTAGGAAGAAGTAGCTTACATGCTAAAGAAAGACGTATGCACATGTGGGGAATCAGGATAACACATATGTGTGGGTGTCTTGAGGACATTGGATCAGGGATAGTGGTGGGAGGCAGGGATATGAACCTGGGTGGGATGACATGGAGCACTCTGCCATGACTTGCTTGCAGCACAGTGTCCTGGCAAGAACTCCTGTTGCTTAGATGGCTCTTTGAAGCTTACACATGATGATGGCCTACGGCAAATGAGGTAGAAATCCTGGAACTGTCTTGGCATAGTATTTAGAAAGGACTCTAGAGATTCAAGGAGGTAAAAAAAATATCAGAATAAACAGCAGGGTTTCATTAACACTCTTGCTTCCTGTCTCAGTATAGTCTGCAGGGATGTTGGTGGAATGTTAAGACATTCCATAGTATATAATTCTATAGATCTAAAACATTAATGACATTATACTAACTGGATCTGATGAATAAGCAATGGGGAAAACTCCAAATACCCAGGAAGAGCATATGCATAAAGTCTAGAAGGGTCTAGAAGGGAGATGATAAATATCTGATTATCATTGATGGTCTCAGGACCAGCTACAGCCATAAGGACAATAGCAATGAAGTGAGTGGAATTTATTAGACCATTTTCTACATGTGACTTTATATTATCTCCAGTTTATCTGGGCATTACAGCAACAACCAGTTCTGGTTGCACAACTTTGCAAAAAATAATAATAATCTGTTAGCACTTCACCCAGGCCCACATTTTGTAATTGTTGCTTCCAGCCCCAGGGACTCTTTAATGATGAGGTGTGGAATAGTAAAGAAGCCACTTGTTACCCATGAACAAATGTAAATGAAAGGTAGTTAACAGTCATGGAACAAGGTGTGTCTTAATAAGGCTCAAAGTCATTGGATAAATGTTCCCTTTTTTCTAGTCTCAGCTGAGCATTTTTAAGATGCATTTTATAAACTGGTTCCTCAGAATGTCTTGGCAGGACTGAGCACCAGCTACCCATAGTGGCTTCCAAATCAATAACTGCTTTTTGGTTTTCCTTTCCTATTTTGCTTCTCATTCCTTCTCCCTTGGATGCTTCTTAAATAGACTACCTACATGTGAGATTCTGCTTTTTCTAGATTCTACTTTTTCCCCAAGAAGGAAAACCCACAATAAGATTATTCTTCAGTGACCTGGTGTCACTCCACTTACTTGGGGGAACTTCATCTTCTATGGCCACATGATCTAAATGGGAAATACCATATTTTTAGGTAAATTTGTCTCCTTGGCCACAGTAGTTGGTCAAGGGATAGACATGGGACACAAGATGGACCAATAGAGTACTTGCAAATTTTTCTATAGCTGGAGCTACTGGAAGAAATACCCTTCCTTTCTCATCATAGAACTCTAAGTGTGTAGGTTTTCAGCTACTCACAGGCATGTCCCCTATGACTTGAAGAAATTGGTCTGAGAGAATGAAACTAACACCAGAAAAATTTGGAGGCAAAATATAAAGTGAAAGTCTCAGAATACTCTGAATCAATCATCCCTAAATCTAAATCTCACAAACGTACAACTCTGTGTATATCACAATAAATTTCTTTTTTTAATTTAAATTGGATTTCTTTCACTTGCAACTTAAAGAAATTTTATATGCCAACTGACTACACATAATTCATAGAAATCATGTTTTTAAAATAAACCTCATGTGTGTCTCTAACTTCAGTAAGATAATTTTATTCCACAAGTATCTTCATTTTTGAAAAACATGACTAGGAAACATACATAGTTGAGGAGCAGTGTGGGTGTAGCTATTCAATAGACCAACCAATTCTAAATTATGTGCCCTGGAGCAAGTGACTTACTTACCTCAGCCTTCCTCATTTATATCACCAGAGTTCCATGCAGAAACCACCTTAGGTATTTTGAGCAGAAAGAGATTTAGTACAAGGAATTTGATGCTTCCAAAATCATTGTTTGCCCAGAAAAACTAAAAGACAGGAAGACCACCTCTCATATCACATTACCACATTGCTCCTGCCACAATTCAAATATCAGAAAATGTCAGAGACCCTTATAGATGATAGATCAAAGCTTCTCTGATCATTAAGACTGAGCATTACCCCTGCAGAGCACAAAATATGGCCTGACTTGCAAAATTTCACATCCATCAAAATCATGCCTCCTGGAAGAATGTTGTCAGTATCCCCTCCCTCTTTTAAATATTTTGAAAGCATCTTGTTGGCAGACAGAAACTTCTGATCCCTTTAATACAAGGTAAAACACAGAAGAGGGTAGAACTAAATGTCGATTGACAGTAAACAGTTATCAAACACAGAGGATAATGCATACTTCAGAGGACTAGGTATGATTAAATGTGAGTATATACAACAGTGGGACAGAGTAGGGATTAAATGTATGACAAGAATATAGAACTAAAAAAAAATCAAAGTGGCATTGCCGTGGTGCTCTATTATATATAATTTCCCTTTAACAGTCTACATACAGAACAAGAATCATCAGCCATTTCTATGAATATATAAAAGATTTGTGTGCCATTGTATTCTTTCCATATGCATTTGCCTTAATCTATGTAATAGCCATGAGAGATAGATAAAACCAGATTTTAAGAACTATGTGATTTTTTCTAATTTATATAGTCAGGAAGTGGCAGAAATAGGCTTTGAACTTGTAGCTTTTTAACTTTGAGGTTCATGGTCTTTCCTCTGTACCAGGATAAATTATACCAGAAGTACAGAGGACCTCTGGAGTATAAATAGATTAATCCTACTAGGGAAATCTGGGAAGCCTCTTGAAGGAAGCAAGATTTAGGCCTGGCCTTTTGAAGGATTCTAAGGGACTATGGAGGGGGAAAAAAAACCATTCCCATGGAGAATTCCTGTGGAAGTCAGATTGGAAGCTAGTATGGGCGGCTCCAGCAGAGGAGACCATGGCTGACTGCCAAAGTGTTTGTTCTATGGGCAAATTCCTCCTGACCTTAGCCAACCTGCGAGGTGTGGTGAACTCTGCCTTACATAATGTGGATACTAGGCACAGAACTCTCATCTTTGATCAGCTCCATGCAGTACAGGACATTGTGAACAACAGGGGTGGGGGACTCACTTTGTCATCCTTTGGGTACAGAATACACCATCCAGGACTACAACATGTCCGTTATCACTGGTAACAGAGATTTACAGATTGTCAGCATCATATTGTGTGTCCCCCTCCTGGTCATTGCTAGCCAGCTTCCTCCTATATTTACCAGCACCCAAGAGGACTACGACGAGTATATGCTGTCATCTGTCACCACAGACATCTTCAAGTCATCAGTGGCTCACCCTTGATACTGGACAGCTAATCACCCCAAGAGAGCTGATCTCCATGTAGGTGAGCAATGACTTTACAGAGCCAGGAGCAACTTTGGGGTTCATCTGGATGATGTGTCTTTGATTTTTTTGACCTTAGGAAGGCATTCATAGAAGCAGTGGAAGACACAGGTGACTCAGCAGGAGTCAGAAGCCAAATTTGGAATGGAAAAGCTGAACAACAGAAGAAAGCAGCTATCAACTTTGCGAAGGGTAACTCCAAGGCATCCAGCCAATCCCCAAATTACTTGCTGCTGCAGGTGATGGCCTGAGGGAGTGAAATACGCAAGCTGGAAGCTGCAATGAACACTGCATACACATCTTTGCACTCTGGGAGCATCTGACCACAGGCAGGGTAGTCCAGCCTCCTCCAGCTGCTCCAGGGGCGACTGCCCACCTGTGCCTTCTTAGTCCTGATGAACCTGAGCACTACCTGTCCCACCCCCAGAAATGTCATAACTGGTTTAAAGTGAAAGAAATGAAAGTAAAGTCAGATTTCTGAGAGAGAGAGAGAGAGAGAGAGAGAGAGAGAGAGAGAGAGAGAGAGAGAGAGAGAGAGAAAGGAAGGAAGGAGAAGAAAAATAAGAAGGAGGAAGAGGAAGAGAGGGAAGAAAAGAAAAGGAAAAACAGTCCAGGTAGAGGTTAAAACTAGAGAGAGGAAAGTATAAAGCATATCTGGGGAGTGATGAGTGGTTTGGGGCCTCAGACTTCAGAAGGCAAGAAAGCATGTTCCAGACCAAGCTCGATGAGCCCAGCAGACCAAGGAGGACCGCAACGTGTTCTGCAATTGCTCGCCACTGTATCCTCCAGGTGTAGCATGACTCCTGGCACAGAGAATACTTAATGAATATTTATTAAATCAGTTAGTTGGAAATGAGCCTAGGAATATTGTTGGCTAAAGATTTAAGGAGCTGAGAATGCATGGCCAGGTTTGAACTTTATTCCATGTGCAATAGAAGCCACCTGAGGATTGCAAACAAGACAAGCATATCACTGAATCTGTGAAAACATGTTCCTAAGGCAGCCATGTGTAGGAGGCACTAGAGGACATGACCAAAGGTGAAATATATATATACACACACACACACACATATATATATATATATACATATATAAAATATTTTTATTATTGTATATTATATATTATATAAGTATAATATATATTGTATTTGTGTGTAAGTCACATGGAAGATGGGATTACAACTGTGAAAATAGGTTAATTTAAAAAAAACCTAGGTCATCGCATGAGAAAATGTAAATTGAGTAATACCTGAAATCAAATTATGATTCAGTATATAAACAGCACGTTCAAAAGAATAGTCAGATGTAAGAGATAAAGTCATTCAACACATTCTTTTCTCAAAAAACTGGGGAAATTTTTATAGAAGATAAATGCTAACATTTGCTTAATTAATCAGGGATCTATCCATAGTAAGTACAATTATTTTAAAATGAAAAACATTCTTAGAAAAGTTTAGAAGGTATCTGGAACAAAGAGTTTACAAATTATTTTGCAGATACCCTCACATAATCATAGTTTATCTATAAAAAAAGAATATTACATAATCACAATAATGTCCACTTCATGAAGTTCACCCATGTGGAATAAAGGTTGCTATATTTTCTTCCACAAACATGCTTTATGAATGCCTGATCCTGCTTTTGAATATTTTCTTTTGTTAAGTATCATAATAGGTTTGATTTTATGAAGGTGAACCCAAACTGTGTTTGTGAAAATGAAATTTTCTTCATAACAGAAGGGTTGGAGTTCTTTGGGCTATCAAGAAAGGAAGAGGTTCCGGAGGAAAGATGGAGGACCAAGAAAGGGAGATGGGACAATAAAGTTCTGAGCCACCTGATGTAGCATAGGATAGGACAAAGGGATCTAAGAACTAGAAATAGGAGCAGCCAACTGTTAGTGCTTTTAAAAAAAAATGTTCCAATGAAGCCACTACCACTGCTTCTGATCACCACAAAAGTTAAAGTGAGTAACAGATGAGTTACGTCAAGCTGCTGAAGCCTGTTGTTCAACAGATGCTCATAAAAGTGAAGTGATTTCCCCAAGACGACAGTGTGTCAAGTAAGAGAGTCAGAATACACTCCCCATCTGTCTACCCTATCACTGGACAGAGCACTGGGGAGGGCATCAAACTGTTCTCAAATCGCATAGTGGAGATTTAAGCATATCCCAGTAGGATAAGTGTTACATGGAAAGCTTACATACAGAACCAAAGGTAAACACTCTACCTGAACACATATACTGAAAAGAAAAAGCAAAGCAAAGAGCTAAACTTCTTCCAGCACTTGGGAAGCTGAAGCAGGAGGATCGCAAGTTCAAAGCCAGCCCCAGTAACTTAGCCGTATCTTAAAATTAAAAAGGGCTCGGGATGTGGCTCCGTGGTTAAGGCCCCTGGGTCCAATCCCTGGTGCAAAGGTGAAGAAGGAAGGAAGGAAGGAAGGAAGGAAGGAAGGAAGGAAGGGAGGGAGGGAGGGAGGGAGGAAAACTTCTGATAGCAGCCCAAGTAATCATTTAGTCTCTCTGAGACATAACTCTGAAAATTAAATAAATTAAAATAAATATTGCTCATTGACAATCTTAACTGATTCAGTGGATTCCTTTTGTCAACAAATATTAAATTTACTACTCAGAAAACCCAGATTGTTTTTTATTTATAATCCTCATATTAATCCAAAGGATTCTGAAAGTATAAAAAATGACTCTGAACATCCTATAACATTTCAACTACCTTTCACTGAATAAATCGTATATAATAAACTGTGATATTATTGCATATGTACTTGTATTTTCCCGTCTACTTCTGCTTTGCATTTTTTCAAACTACCTTACAAATAGTACTTAGTGAATATGTGCTGAATTAAATTGATACTCTCCCTGGAAGTTATAATGTAAATAGACAAGAATAAAACCTAAGTTGTCAGTAATTTAATGTTTGCTTTTAAACGGATAACAATGAATTTATGAAACTCTAAACTTACTGTTCCCCTTATGAATTTAAATAATTTAGAACAATCTATGTTGATATCACATGTTTCTTCTAAAGAGCCTGTTGCTGACCATGGCATTCAAGACCACACCATTTAAGTTATAGATGGCCATTGCCAAGCCCACAGACCTTCTACTCACCACTAGCCGAGAGAGAGGTATATTCAGTTGCTGGTTTTGCTTAGAAGGGAGAAACAGCTCCTGCAACCCTGGGGAATTTCTTGATTTCTTTAAAAATCGTATGCAAAGTACATTGAGAGAGAAAGAGATTATAAAAGTAATCTGTTAACTTCTAAAAATTTGGAAACTTTAGATATATATTAAATATGAAGAAGAAAAGAACATAATCTCTCAAGCATTTCAGTGAATATCCTTCCAGTCTATTTTTCCTTCTTTTTTCATGGTTAAGATCACATTTTACATTTGATTCGATATCCTGCTCTATACCGTATCTCTGTACCCACCATATATAAGAGCCCAAGGCAAGTCCTTAGTGACATATATGCGCATCTCCTGAAGTTAAATTAGGATAACAAATCTCAGGTTCTAGGTAATGAGTAACAGCAGATTCATATGTTAGACATAGGGGCTTTGAAGTACGAAATTCCTTGAAAGATTAGTCACACACATATTTCATGGTCAGGAAAATAGAAAGCACTCATGTTTGAGGTACTGGTTAGTATTACAGAATACTTCCATGCCTTCAGGTGCATGACACCCACAAAAATAACAAATGGCAGAGGAGTGGTGATTGTGGCTGCCCACTGCGTGACAAGGGCTTTGTGGAATAGCCTGTTCACAGTTCCCAGCCATCTTTCTTCTCTGTTCCACAGCTGTTCTCTGGACATGTTAGTTCTCCTTCCCTCTTAGCTTATGTTCTCTCTCTCTCTCTCTCTCTCTCTCTCTCTCTCTCTCTCTCTCTCTCTCTCTCTCTCTCTCTCTCCTTTATGTTTGGAGTCACCTAAGGTGGTTTGAAATAAAAAATTAAAGGTCTTACTCCACCTTGTGACTATGTTATTTGCTCAAGGCCCCTTCTACACTTCCTGGAATGCTAATGTCAAAAGGATCCCTTGAGTTCTCTAACATTCACTTCTAAATATGACTAATTGCCTTTTCTCTGGGTTAAGAGAATGCCCTACTGAGATGTTTCAGAGATAGCAAGATTTTTTTTTTCCTTTTTAAAAATTTGTTCTTGGTCTGGGGATATAGTACAGAAAAAAAAAGTTCTTTTTAGATATATATAACAGTGGAGTGTATTTTGACATGTTAAACATACATGGAGTATAACTTATTCCAATTAGGTTCCCATTCTTGTGGTTGTACGTAATATGGAGTTTCACTGCTCGTGTATTCACATATGAACATAGGAAAGCTATGTCTGATTTATTCTATTGTCTTTCCTATTCCTATCCCTCTTCCCTTCCCTTCATTCCCCTTTGTCTATCCACTGAACTTCTATTCTTCCCTCCCCATCCTCATTGTGTGTTAGCATCCACATATCAGAGAGAACATTTAGCCTTTGGATTTTTGGGGCAGAGATACAAGATTTAATCTGCCTAGATTTAATTCCTGCTACAGGAAAACTCAAGTCTCATGTTCATTTTTGCAGCTAGCACTCTACTTCCTGTTCCTAGCTGCCACCAAAGTTATCCACAGTGACTACCAATTTTTTAAACAATTTTTTAAAAGTCCAGCCTCTGAGCAGTGTATCTGGTCTTCATGGGTTCCCTGACTTTTGCAGCTGATTGGGCCAGTAGTTTCTCAGCTCTTCTGTCCTTCTCCTGGGGTCTTTGTAGAGACTCAGGCTTTTGGCTCTAACTTTGCTGAGCACTGCTTCTCCTGAGGGATCTGAGCAGCCACTCACATCTATTAGTGGTCATGTACATCAATTGGGAACCCCTCTGACTTCGGAAATCATCCGCCAGGGCTTTAAGAATTTTCCTGGTGTATCTGGGACTGCTGGGCCTGGGAAACAGAGTAAGTCTCCTGAACCTCCTGAGCAGTTATGATCTCAAGATGTTGTCTTTTGCTGCAGAAACATCTGCTGTAATGCTGGGATTGATATCTGCTTTAAGCAAAATCCCAGTTTTAGAAACTGACTATCAGAGTGATGAAGCCAAGGGGGCAGTGTTGCTTAGGATAAAAAAAAAATGTTTACATTACTACCATTTAGGGAGTCCCCAGGATGGACCATGTTCTCAACATGCATTATTGGGCTGGGGTTGTGGCTCAGTGGCAGAGCGCTTGCCTAGCATGTGTGAGGCTCTGGGTTCGATTCTCAGCACCACATAAAAATTAATTAATTAATTAATTAAAGGTCCATCAACATGCATTATTTCATTTTAATCATTATAATAACTGTGCAAAAATTAGGTATTTATTTAATCCTAATTACAGGTAAATAGAAGCTGGGACAGACTGAGTGACTTCCCTGAAGGCATACAGCTAATAAATGGCAACTGAAATTCAAACCCAGGTCTGTTTGACTCTAAATCCTTAATCACCATAACAGCCTTTTTTCAGAGAAAACAGATCTACTTCATTGCAGTAAAAGCCAAGTCATGTTGTTATTAAACAGGTTATTTGGAAACTGCACTAATCAGTCAATGATTTACAGGGTCCAACTTAATGCAAGGTACATTGGCAGGTCAGAGAAGAACAAGTCAAATTATGATATGATCCTTGCCTTGAAGTTGGAGAGATGACATCAAATAAAATGCTGAATAAAAATGCAAGAGTTAGCGGGTGGGGCTGTACCTCAGTGGCAGAGCACTTGCCTAGCATGTAGTGGGTTCAATCCTTAACACCACATAAAATAAAATAAAGGAATTCTGTCTATCTACATCTACAAAAATATTTTTAATGCAAGAATTAAAGAACAATATTAGGCGATAAAGCAAGAGATACAACAAATAACACTTATGGGTAATTTACTGTGTATCAAACCTCGTTCCAAGCACTTTTTAATAAACTTTTTTCTTATTGTGGTAAAAAATGCATAGCATAAAACTTACCATTTTTAAGGGTAGAATTTAGCAGTGCTACATTCACATTGTTGTGCAACCATAACTACCATCCAGCTCTAGATTCTTTTTTTTTCATCCTGGTCTGAATCTCTGTACCCATGAAACAATAATTTCCAGTTTCCCCCTTCCCTTCACCTCTGCTAGCTTCTGTTCTACTTTCTGTCTCTATGCATTTGACTATTCTAGATACATAAGTGAAATCATATATTATGTATCTTTTTGTGTCTGGCTTATTTCATTTAACACAAGGCCTTCAATGTTTATGTATGTGTCCAGAATTCCTTTTTAAGGATTTGGGATATAGCTCAGTAGTCTAGCATGAATGAAGCCCTCAGTTTGATCTCCAGTGCCACAAAGGAAAAAGAAGAAGAAGAAAAGAAAAAAAGGAAAGAGGAATTCATCAATGGATGAATGAATAAACAAAATGCCAATCTATACATGCAATTTTGCTTATCCATTTATCTTTGATGGATATTTGGGTTTTTCCAAGCACTTCTACAAAAATTAATCTGTGAGGTTACTATTATCCCCATTGTCAGATGAAGAATCTAAGTCTGAGATAGATTAATGAATTGACCCAGCAAGTTGAATTTGAATCCATGTAAGGGAGCCTGAAGTCTTAACCATTGTTCTCTGCTATCCCTATGTCTTTAAGTGAGAGCTATAGGAAACTAGATGAGATCCCCCACAGGTTAGATTGGGATAGGAGCTCTTCACAGAAGCTGTGGCTCTATCTCTGAACATTAAGGGACACAAAAAATTTAAATAGACTGTGGACTACAAGAACTAAGCTATCAGAAATTGGGGTCAAAACTTGCTTTGAGAGAAAGAATTGTGTAAGGCCCTGTAGGGCCAGCCATTTTCTTCAATGGAGATCATACTCCAAGCAAAACATCTGCTTAAAGATAAAAAGGCAATTTCCCAAGCTCTTCCACACAGTTTGCTTGGCAAGGAACCGACTGGTCAGGACTGTGTTTCCTTAAAAATCAGCCACTGGGCATGGCAAACCAAAAGAGTTTTGAAGGTGAACACACACCTTCCCCTAAAACTCATCAATACATTTAACTATTTAATCAAATGACATTTTAAATGTCCTCGAAGCCCTATTTAAAGAAACATCATTTCCCTTTAAGTGGTGTGGATTACAGGCTGCCCCTGTTTCCTCACTTCACATTTCATGCATTGTTGATCAACACCAGCTAATCACCTCCATCTTTTCACTTCTTTACCTCCCAGTGTTATTCTTTCTGCTGAGGTCTGAGTAGAAGTCAAGAACAATTGATAAGTTGCTTAAAGCCACTAGTACTCTCTAATGACAGCTCTCTGAAGCTCCAAGACAATGAGCTCCCTGAAAGCAAAACTTCTGTCTTTTATTATCTCAAGTCCCTCAGATCTTAGCATAGCCATCCAAGACTTCAAAACATGGTCTTGTGAATGAATGGCATGGAACCAAAAGACAGGGACTGTCTGAAATGAAGACAACACCCTCATTTTTTGGTCTTCAGTATCTTTATTTGGAAAAATATACATCATAATGCTTGTTTATTGCCCTTTTCTTTCTCAACCCATGATTCTTCAACTTGGATATTTTTTCATGAAAGAAATATATACCTACCTAATGAGAAACCCACATCCCAATCCAACACAGCTGGTGTGGTTTCACTGAATTCCCATGATCTAGCTACTCAACTGAGAACACTCAGCAACTGTATCAGAAGAAGGTTGATATCTGACTAATGCTATCTGCAGAATATGGTAAACTCAGAAAAAGCAGGCAAAACACTACCAGATGGGATTCGTAGGGAGTTTTTGATTAGCAAATACAATATTTCAGATTGGGATGATGAAAGAATCCTAAAGATGGATACTGATCAAGACTGCACTACACTGGGACTGAACTTATAGTCACTAAGCTGTACTTTTAAAAATGATTAAAATCCACTGGTTGTGGTGGTGCCTTTAATGTCAGCAGCTGAGAGAGGAGTAGGGAGGTGGGGCAGGGGTGGTGCTAAGGCAAGAGGATTGCAAGTTCAAAGACAGCCTCAGCAACTTAGCTAGGCCCTTAAGCAATCTAGTGAGATCATGTCTTAAATAAAAAAAATAAAAAGGGCTGGGGATGTGTCTCAGTGGTTAAGTACCCCTGAGTTCAATTCCTGGTACCAAAACAAAAAACAAAATAAAAATGGTTAAAATGATAAACCAAAAATTTTTTCATAATAAAAAATGCTATGGTATGCCCCAAATAACTTTTTATATTTTATAAATCCTTTAGGGGTCAAAATCAGGATTATAAATAAAACAGCTTGAGTTTTATTGGGGAGCTCATTTTTGGGCTGATGGGCAGCCTATAACATGACTTGGCACAAAAGATGAAATGACCCATAGAAACACATCCCCTTTACCTGCCTCTCCCTTCCTCCTTCCTCCTCCGCCCCGCCCAAGCTCTCTTTGGAATCTAATTGGGAAATAGTGAACTAAGATTGTGAGCCTGGCAGAAGTGGAAGCCAAAGAGCTGCATGGGCAGCAGCTGTGATATAGTAATTGTTGGGGCAAAAAGGAAGGAGTCCGAGTGGAGGCCTTGAGGACTCAGCACAAACCCAAGTTATTGTCATAAAATAGAAAATGTGAGCAAGCAGATGCTATAAATAAAACAGAGGAGACATGGAGGGAAAGAACAGTTGGGTAGAAGAAACAAGTTCTGGCATTCTACAGCACTGTAGAGTAACTACAGTTCACAACAATTTATTATATATTTAATAAAGAACAAAATGAGAAGAATTTGAAGGCTCTGATACAGAGAAACAATAAATGTTTAAAGAGATGGACATGCTAATTACCCTAATTTGATTATTCTTCATTGTATACATGTATCAAATGATCCCACCATGCCCCATAAATAGGTATGATTCTTATGTGTCAATTTAAAAATACAAATAAGTGAATAATTTTTTAAAAGGTGTGAACTATCTTATTACAGTGAGTTAAACTTTTTACCAAACTCTGCTCTGTAGTGGAGGGTTTTTTCCTCCCCAATGCTGCTTATAACCATCTCTTATCATTGCATTTAAAGTCTTATTATAAGGAGTTTACATAGATGTCTTGAAAACACAATCTGACAATGTTACTTAAAAGCTGTGCTGCAAATTTTCTTAGTAAAGGAAATTTAACAGTAGAGAGGAAGAAAGAAGGGAGTGTAAGTAGGAAGAAAGGAGAAAGATAGAAAGAAGGGAAGGAGGAAGAAAAAAGAGGGAAGAAAGAAGACAGGTTAGTTGCATAAGCAGATAGACCCCAAGTGGAGCTATCAAGAGGAGAGTAGCTGATTAGGGTTAGCAAAGGGGAGCCCTACTGTGTGGTCCCTGAAGGCCTGCTGCTCCCTGTGCTGTCTCCACACAGCCTATCAACTCTAATTACTTGTGTCCTGATAGTTAAGATATATGTGGATTTCCATGCATAACGTCCCTGCAAAGGCAAAAACACTATGCCAGGCATTACTCAGACCTCTTTTGTGTTACTGATTCCATCTGTGGGGGGCTTTTCAGTTTGAAGAACAGCACAGAGAAATGCAAAATAAATGAGCAATGATTGTGAATGGTGATTTATTGGAAGACTTGCTAAGACTGGTGAATTGATTGGAAGAAAAAAAAAATAGTTGGAATTACTTTGACAGAAGAAAGAGATTTAGTAAGGCCTGCAATATTATCATTACCACCAAATAAATAACCACTCTATAATAGGGCTAAAGGGAAGTGAAAGGTAGAAAGAAGATTGTTGTCCGAGTAGAATCTGAGACAAGGGCTGTGTGGGGGTAGTTGATGTAGGAATGCAATATTTGTGAGTATGGAATGAGAGTGAAAAGGGAAGGAGAGAAAACCAATCCAAGAAAGCATTATCCGTTTGAGTTGGTACTCCCACAGTGTCCACTAACTTTTAAAAATCTTTCAACGATCATTATGAAATAAGCCTCAAAACTCTCCACTCAAGGGAAGAAAGGGAAGCATTGATCCAGAGGTTCCTGTTCTCTCTTGGACAAGGGTCGCCACTTTGAGTCTTAGCCACCTCTCAGTGAAGAGGTCCCTTGGTAGTCCCTGTGTCAGCATCAGAAAAGGTTGGCAGAACTGGTGAGGCTGAGAGGCTTGGACTATGGCAGCACAGCTGGGAGGACCTGCACCATGTAGGAGAGGGGTTTGGGACAGGGTTTTCTATTCCTATTCCTGAGTCAGGCTCCTACTGAGAGGGGTTCTTTAAAGGAAGATTAAGGAGGAACCCCTCCGTTTAAATACTAAGGCCCTCGATTTCTAATATCCAGAACTTTCTTCTTACTTCAATAAGTTTAAACTTAATTCCTAAAAAAAAAAAAAATGTTATAATACATGAGAAAGTAAAGAAGTCATGAGGATAGCACATTGTACATACATATTTGTATTAAAAAACAACAACATCAGAGATGGAAAATATTATTATATCTTATTTTTCCTAACACGTGAACTAAATATTTTTCAAATAAAAAATTAAATTTAAAAACAACAGCAACAACATTTACTGTAGCAGGGCATAATTGTGCATACGCCTATGATCCCAGCAACTCAGGAGACTGAGGCAGGATCACAAGTTTGAGGCCAGCCTAGGCAACTTAGTAAGACTCTCAGCAAATTAGCGAGATCCTGTCTCAAAATAAAAAATAAAAAGGGCTGGGGATGTAGCTCAGTGGTAAACCGCCCCTGAGCCCAAACCCCAGTCAAAATAAATTAAAAAATTATTGCATTATAATTGTGTAAAGGAAGGAAAGTCACTGTTTGAAGGGCGGTCACATTTGAGGATTATATCTTTTTCCGCATGACAATATTCTCATGTGGAAGTAGGGGAGGTATTATAGGGAGAGTTATATAATGAAATAGCTTTTGTTTTTTAAATTATAAGAGCTAAGTAAATCAGTTCACATTTTAAAAACTCATTCTTAAGAGCTGTAATTGAGAATATTAAAATAATAATGTCAATAGACAACATTGGAGAACTTGAAGACTTCCAGAATGACACACATTTCAGTTTCCATCAAAAAACAGCGATACCGAGAGGTGTCCAATGAGTGATGATTTGTCAAGTGGAGCAAGAACTGCCCTTTGTACCTGCAGTGCCTGACACAGTTGTTTATGCTTGTCACCCCATGGGACAAAGTTTATGCCTATATTTTAACAAAGCATCTTTTCACAGTCAGTTCCTTAAAACAAAGACATGCTTCTGCAAAACATCTGAAACTAACACGGTAGAACTGAAAGAAGAAATAGACAAATATACAATTATGGTGGAAACATCAACATCCCTTTCTTGATGTTGAAAATGATACAAGAACTAGACAGAATATCCCCAATGATATAGAAGAACTCAATGCCAGCAGTCAACAAAAATATAAAGAGCTTTGTAGAACACTGCACTCAAAAACAGAAAGACCCTAATACACAACTACCAGAATGCCCATAATAAAAACTAGTGACAACACAAAATGCTACAGGTCTGCCTGCTATTACCACAACTTGTATGTATTTTTAAATTAAAATTTAATTCTAAGATAAATGTAGATGAGTATGCAATTTTAACTTCCTATCACCATTGTTCTTGATAAATAATAGGTGTTCAAGATTTTTTCATTGAGTGCATTAATTAATAGTACACAAAAGAATCTACCCCAAATTCACTTCAGTTTCTACTTAAAATTGAGTAATTGTTTTCTTCGTCTGCCATTTATTATTTATTTTACTCCACTTTCTGTATGCATTATGTGTATGTTTCATGATGTTTCTTTATGCTTGAGGTTTTTTTTAACTATTTATTTGTTTATTTACTTAATTGCAGTATTAGGGATAGAAGTCAGGGCCACAAGGATAATAGGAAAGCCCTCTACCATTGAGCTACTTCCCCAGTCCTTTTAAAAAATTTTGACACACATTTTCTCTAAGTTGCCCAGCCTAGTCTCAAACTTGAAATCCTGCCTCAGCCTTCCCAGTAGCTGGTGTGTCACCATGCTGAACTAAAGTCTTTTTTTTTTAAGGTGGAAACTGGATGCCGTGGCCCATGCTTAGAATCCCTGGTACTGGGGAGAATGAGGCAGAATGATGGCAAGTTCAAGGCCAGCCTGAGCAACTTAACAAGATACCGTCTCAAAAATGAAAAGTGTGGGGATACAGCTTAGCGGTAAAGTACCACTGGGTTCAATACTTAGTTTAGGGCAGGGGCAGAAGTAAACTTTTGAACCAGGAAAAGACACAGAAGAAACTTAAATGTATATTTCTCAGTGGAAAAGACAATGCGAAAAGGCAACATACTGTATGATTTCAACTATGGAAACACATTTGTCAAAAACCTATTGATTGTACAGCACAATGAACCCTAATGTAAACTATAGACTTTAAGAGATAATAATGTAGCAATATTGATTCATTGATTATAACAAATGTACAATACTAATGCAAGATGTTAATAAAAGAAGCTGGGGATGCATATTAAAACTAAGGGTGTATTAGACTCTGTATTACCACTTAATTTTTCTGCTTTGAAAAATAAAGTTTATCAATTTTTTAAATATAACAATGTTTCATGTTTCATTATATTTTATGAGTGTTTGTGAGGTTTTTATTTATTTATTGGTGGTTGTTGTTGTTTTGAGATGGGGTCTTTCTGTGTTGCCCAGGCTCAAACTCCTGAGCTCAAGTGATACTCTGGCCTCAACCTCTGAAGTATACATGACTAAAATTGGCTTGCATTTTCAATTAATGTGTTACTATGCTGGTTCATGTATATCAAGTTGTTTTTTTTTATGTTGTGTGAACACTGGCTATTTATATGTAGTCTTTCCATGTAATTTATTTCTCACTTTCAAACATTAAATTCTATGAAACATTTCCATTAAAGACTGAATCTAGCAGACAGATGCAGAAAAACTGGCCACAACTGATATAGGCTATTTAAAAGCTTGATAGGAAGTTCCATTGTTGAGTCCTGTGGGAACCATAATTCCCAGGCCAACATCACCTGAGAGTGATCATGCTCCTGGGCCCTGGAGGCACATAGCCTGGACCCATCACAGCTCTGTCACTTAAGAAATGTGCAACCTTGACGAAGTCATCAGTGTTTCTGAGCCTGAGTCCCCATCTGCAAATGGAAGGGGTAATAATCATTTTCTCTTAAAGCCCTTGCAGTATTTCAGCCATCCTGAACAAGTTGAATACACCCATGTAACTAGCACCTTGATCAGGAGACATTTCCTGGCTCCAGACATCTTTCTTGTCACTTCCTTTTTGTCACTACAACCCAGAGTAACTACCATTGTGATGTCTGATAGCATAGATTAGCTCTTTGTAATTTGTACCCAATGTCAATAAATCATGAACTCTGCTATCTAGGGTTATTTTCTTAACATCATTGTCTAAGATTCATCAGTTGCAGATAATTAGAAATTGTTCCCTTACCTTACTGCACAGTAGTCTGTTGTGTGAATATTCTATGTCTATTTATCCATTCAATCCTTGATTGGCATTTAGATTCGTAGAGTCCTTTTGAGGATTTGTATATACTGAACTTTTGCATACTTAACTCTCCCAGATAACCTGCTCCTGGGTTGAGAAACAAGCCAACCTTGTGTTCCCATTCAGTCACTATACCCTAAATATATATATATATATGGCCCCCTAGTATCCTCCAGCATGGAGCAAGATTTGCATGATGCCACAGTCGATCTTTATTCACCACTGACCTGATGCCCCACTGACTCAGGTCAGTGTGCGGTTTACTCAGTTCTTCCAGAGAGCAGATTCCATGCCCTCAGAGCCAAGGGTGGTTGTTTGCTCCTCTCCTGAGCTCCACTGTTTTTGCATATAGGACACTTTCTAGGGCATAGGTCAGCCCCAGCAGACCTGTCACATCTGAGCGTGAACCCTCTTACCTTCCTAAGATCCCATTCCCTGGAAGATACTGGGGGGCAAAAAATATATATTTGTTTTATGATGCTGAGGATCTAACCCAGGGCCTCCTGAATGCTATGCAAATGCTCTACCACTGAGATACAACCCCAGTTCTTTACAATTTTTTAAAACCGTACCTGACTATCAGTTATTATTGTTGAGGTTAGAAGAGATTTTTGTTTGTTGTTCTTTTTGCTCATTTGTTGTTGTTGTTGTTTTCTTTCTCTTCACCAGCAACTTGTGCCAGAAAATCATTTGCAACCAATAAAAGTGGACTCTCACTATCTGGAAGAGGGGGTATTAGCATCTTAAATCCCTTTACAAAGGTAGAGGTGGGAACTTGCTGAAGAGTCAATCACTTTAAATCACTGAAGTGGCTTTCTCTACATGGATATGGAGACCCCCCCAGGGCCCCAGGGAGTGCGGTGGGGGTGTATGTCCAAGGGAAGCCATCTGAAAAAAGTTCACATTTACCTCTGTTGTCCAAGGAAGTGGGGCATAATTGTACCTTTTGTGACTTTGAGTGTCTTGTTTGTCTGGTTTGGGAACTATGGATTGAACCCAGGGGTGCTCTACAGCTAAGTTACATCCCCAGCCCTTTTTATTTTTTAATTTCAGACAGGGCCCCTCAAACTTGCCAGGCCTGTCCTCAAACTTGCCATCTGCCTGCTTCAGCCTCCCGAGGACCTGGGATTACAGACATGAACCCTCATGCCCTGCCAACTTTGAGATTTGGACTGGAAAACTGGGCCAAAGTTTAGATCAGTGTTTTTCAAACTGTGCACCTTGAATCATTAATGGCTCACAACCAAGTATTTTTTGATTAAATAAAGTATAGAGAAGAAATATAGCAATGTGAGTCATATATAGAAAGGGTAGGTTTTATAAAATTTTTGTTTCAAGTTCAAGTGAGTGTGTGTGTGTGTGTTGGGTTGAGTAAATGTGTTTCTCACTGTGCGTGGACAAAATTGTTGTAGGTGGATCTTAGGAAGGTAAGAGGGTCTGGGCTCAGGTGTGGCAGGTCTGCTGGGGCTGACCTATGCCCTAGAAAGTGTCCTATATGCTACAAACAGTGGATCTCAGGAGAGGGGCAAACAGCCATTCTTGGCTCTGAGGGCATGGGATCTGCTCTCTGGAAGAACTGACCCGGGTCAGTGGGACATCAGGTCAGTGGTGAACAAAGATCGACCACGGGATCATGCAGACTTTGCTCCATGCTGGAGGATGCTGGGGGGCAACCATTTGGTGCCTCAGGAGGGAACGGCCTTCACCACCCCTTGAGCACCTGGCTTCTGGGACTTCTCAGCAAGAGAGAGAATCCTCAGGGGAAGATACTGGGCTTCCTGCTTATCCAAAAGATGACAACTGGGGCAATTGCTTGGAAAAATCAAGGTGATACAGTGTATTTTCACTTTGAGTTTATGGAATTATACTCACTCAACAATTGGTTGGTTCAGGGAGTATCCCAGATGCAGTTTCTCTCTCTCTTTCCTGTCTCATTTTCCTACCTACTGTCTATCTGCCTGTTTATCAAAATACAACAATGAACTTCAGGTTCTAGAATTAGAGGCAATTTTTACTTTACTATAAAACAAATGTAAATATTTGTTGAATGAATGTTTTCTATTCAATCTTGAATTCCGTGAGGACAGAAACCAAGTCTTGTTTTGTTTAGTATTACATTCCCAGTGACTACATTTAGCAAGAGCTCAAAAATACGTATTGTTCTAATGAAGGAAATGTTTTTAAAAATTCTCTACAGTAAACAGGTTGCCTTTAAAATAGAAAAAAAAATAACAATCTTTTACTACACTGCAGTAGATCACATAGTAAACCATATTAACAGCATTTCTATTATAAGAATAACTAACTAAAATACTTGTTATCCATAAATAAGGATTAGTATCTTATTTCCAAAATACAAACACATCACCTCAATCATCTCCTTGGTATTGAACTATTCCATTAAGAAGCCAAACGGTGGCTGGAAGTATAGTTCAATGGTAGAGTGCTTGCCTAGCATGAGCCAGGCCCTGAATTTGATATCCAGCAGTGCCCAAAAGAAAAGAAACCAGAACTCTCAGAGAGGAAAGAAGTCTAAGAATTCTTTCTTATAGCCTTTCATAACTGTAATTTCTCCCATTTTTTTCTTCATCCCTGTTATCACTTTTCTCTACATTCCATCCCCAACAGAATATCTGAATTTGTAAAATGTAAAATAAATGGATAATTTTTTCCAGCATGCACACAAAGAAAAAATCCCAACCCTCTTTGAGCAGCCTCTTCTTTAGCTACCTATATAAAGACCTCTTGCAGTTCTAACCTTTATCTTCAAAGCCCAGGGATTTAGAAAAGAGATTTTATATTTTATTGAGCTCTAAATTCAGATAAGTTTGGGCCATTTGCTTCATTTCAGAATTATTTAAAAGGAAGCTTCAAGCTGGTCACAGTGGCATATGCCAATAATTCCAGATACTGAGGAGACTGAGGCAGGAGGATCATTAGTTTGGAGGTCAGTTTGGGCAACCTCATGACTCTGTTTCAGAATAAAATAAAAAGGTATGGGGAGATAGCTTAGTGGTTGGGTATTCCTGAGTTCATACCTAGTGCTGGGGTCGGGTGGAGGAAAGCTCCAGATATTTATACAAAAGATTTAGGGGGAAAAAAACCCTACAAAACAAATCTTTCTTGTTATCTATGTCTAGAAAGATCCTATGACATTTTGGAATCTCACAAATGTTAAGTCTTTCCGTCTCCATTTCATCCAAGATTCACTACTTTCTGGTTCAGAAAACTCTGGAAATTAATTACTCAATGTCATTCTATTCTTGTTTCTTAGGAGGTGACTTCAAACATATCAACATTTAAGGAATGCTGCCCCAAATGAAGCAATAGTCCTCTCCTGACTTCATTAAACAGAGCCACCCACTGATAACCTCTGGCCCAGTTCTCAAATGCCTTTCACCTTTCCCCTAGATGTTTTGATTACTCTTTTAATAATTCTGGAAATGTTTGACAATCTGTTGATATGAATGATGAGGGTGGAGGTCAGGACAATTAGCAGGGAAGATCCTTTCCTTTGCAAAGTCCAGATTTTTCTCCCAACCACAGGTTGGGCAGAATGGGATCAGCAAACAAGAACTCTCAATAAGGAGAGAGGGGGGGACTTCCCAGGACACAAGGCAGAGGAAGTGGAGGTAAATTTGTTGATCCAGTTTCTTTCCACTCCCTCCTCATATAATGTTGGAATAACTGTTGATTATCAGGGGAAGAATATATGATAATGTACTAAGGGCAGAAGTTTTCTTTGATTATGTGTGTGTGTGTGCGTGTCTGTGCATGTGTGTGTTATATAAAGTCCCAGAGATAAGCTTGAAGAGCTGCTTTCTTATTTCCTCAATGGCAAAAGGACAAACATAAAAGCTCCCAGTTGCCACCAGCTAGATCTTAAAGTCAAAAGGTCTCTCTTTTTTTTTGGGGGGGGGGGTAGTGGTTACTGGAAATTGAACTCAGGGGCACTCAACCACTGAACCACATCCCCAGCCCTATTTTGTATTTTATTTATAGACAGGGTCTCACTGAGTTGCTTAGCTCCTTGCTCTTGCTGAGGCTGGCTTTGAACTCATGATCCTCCTGCCTTAGCCTCCCGAGCTACTGGGATTACAGGTGTTTGCCCCTGCACCCAGCAAAGGGTCTCTCTTTAAAGGTGGAATTTGGTCTACATAATAGATGCCCTTTGAATAGGGATATTTATCATATCAATATGCTTAAAATACATAGAATTTGAAATAATACCTCACATATTAACTTTTGGCTGTCTTTCTAGTGTTCAAATTGGACATGAAATTGGGTATTAATGTCTAACCTCCTCTTCTGGGCAAGTAGTGCGCCTTGTAGGTGAATATGGGGGAGTGAAGCTGGATTGCAGGCATAGACTTTTGGGACTAAGAGAATCCAAAACCTAATTCTTCTTGTTGCATCCTGGGTCACCTTGAGAAATATAGTTAGTATCTAGTTGGAATGCTTTAGGCTACCAACGGCAGCCTAGTGTGAAGTAATGGAGTGTGGTAATTCTGCAGATTCTAAGATAGACCTGACTTTGAATCCTAGCTCTATCATTTAACTAGCTGAGTGACCTATCAAGATATTTAGGCTCCTATACCTGAATTTCCTTATATGCAAATGAAGAAAATAATAGACCTGTAAGACTGTTCTAAGCCATAAGAATGAAGGGCATGTGGGTGTGGCTCAGTGGCAGAGCACATGCGTAGCATGGTTCTGGGTTCAGTTCTCAGTGCCCAAATCATCATCATCATCATCATCATTGTCATTATCATCATCTTTAAATACATGAATTAATTTAAAGTTCTAAAAGGGTTCCCAGAACTGAGCTCAATATTTAACAGTAACCAAACGCCCTAATTAAACAGACTACAACATTAAAGAAATGCAACCTCTCTCTTAATGGGAAGCCCAGAGGTAGAAATGTCACTACAATTGATGAAGTAAGCAGCACAGAATTGTCATCGTGTATCTGTTCTGCGGTCCTGAATGGTGGCTTCATTTTCAGGATAGGAATGTCTGCAGAAGCTCCAAACATCACATCTAGAAATAGGATATATTTCTCTCTGTGGCTTTTTAAGAGAAAAAGTAACATTTCAGAGAAGTTCATCCTCAAATTTCTAAAATCCCAGTGGCCAGAATTAGTCTTTTGACAAAGGGAATAAATGAGTTACTCTTAGACGAATTCATTTCATCTGCCTCTGAGGCTGGAAGTGGGTCAGCTTCCTCTGGATGTTTGAAAGTAAGCAAATGTTTGAATGATGTTTGGGTTCCATGAGGAACTCATCTAGAGGAAGGGGAGGCATGGTGGAGAATGGATACTGGATAGTCAACCAATAGTTGTTCACCACAACTAGGATGGACAAAGACCAAGAACAGGCTGCAGGATAAGATAAAATGGCACAAGAAAGTACAAGAGGCAGAGCCTGGAGAGACCCACTAAGATCATTCCACACCCTCCCCCACCTCCACTCCCAACCCTTACAAAAAGACTGTTTAAAGAACCTGGCCAAGCCCACTGAAGGGGAGGGAGCTGTGAAGGACATCGAATGTCAGCCAAGTCCCTCACAAATCCTGTTTGGGTGGGAAGAGACAGAATTACACTAAGCTCATTTGGTGAAAAGTTTTACCCAATTAAGAACATTATGGATAAATGGTGAGTTCTTAAATGATGTGAAGAGCTACGAGGGATCTGAGATTTTACTGTACTTCCAAGCTAACAAGCTGGGCTGCTAGTTTCATGGATTCTAGCAGAAGACTTGAGACTCTTGCAGCAAAGGTAAAGGACTTTAATACTGACAGCAATATCAGTAGCCAAAGTATGAGCTTTTGTGATTTTTCTAAGCCTCAATACCTGCAGGGCCGTGCAAAAAGAGCTACATGACATCTGCATGTATAATGGATTCCATCACAGGGGAGGAACCCCAAGCTTCGAGAACCCCAGTATTTTATACTGTAATGTAAGCCTGCTTGTTCTTTGTTCCAGAAGTGAACACTATCTTTATTATACTAAATCACAAGCATTTCTATCTATGCTGCTTTGAATCCTGATGGAATGCCAATGAGTATGACACTCCATTGGCCACTCTGATTAATCTGACCAATAAAGGCCAAGACCAAATCTGTCCAATTTCTCTCATGCAGCATTAATTTAAGCTGTTATCAATAGGACTTCAACTACTTCTCAGGATCCCAGAGCCAGGCACCAAACAATAGATAATTTCATAAATTCCATAAATCATCAGAGTGTATTTTAGAGAATCAGGTGGCTTTCTCCTTAAGTTTCTGTACTGACCTTTTCACTTTGTCTGAGATATTAATCCAGGCCCAGCAAGATATATCAGTGATGGCACAAGCTCTGTTTTGGCCCTTGAAATGTAAATCTAGAGCTATTATATCTGGTACAACACTGATCAGTGAGTTGAGGCCAACCTGGGTGTCTTCCAAGGATGATGTAGCAGTATTGATCACTTCAACTAAAGTCAGGCACTAATTTTGTATCATTTTTTTAATTGGATAATTCCTGGCATGGAATAACTACATACAAGGAGCTCATAAATAAAAATGAGGCGGTTGTCTCTCTCTGAATATCTCCCAAATAATTAAGGGTAGTTTCCCTTTAGAGAGATATCTATAGTTCTGATATATATAGCACAACTTCCAGTGGTGCTTCCTTAAATATATGAAGATTTCTTATGACCTCTGCTAAGTTGCAAGTCACTGAATTTTCAGAAGGCAGGAGGGTCAATACCTGGGTTCCATAAAAGAAACATAGTCCCCAGGGAATATATCATGCTCATGAAAAGAAAATGTTGGTTACAATTATGGGAGATCCCTAAATAGAACCTACATGTTTTACTAATGTTAGCTGGCCAAAAGTAGGTTTCTGCCATTCGCAACCAAAAAGTCATTCTAATATATCTTCTAATACCTGTTGCCTCTCCATCCAAGTCCCTCCTCCCATTCATTATCATTACTAATTCTGTTGCAGCTATCAATCAATATTCCACCTCCAATTTCTGATAAACTAGGTTAGAAAATGACCAATGTCCCACAAGAGATTTATGAGGAATGGTATGACTCAATCATTTGCTAAGACTCATTGTTAAGAAATAATTCTTCATGGATTGCTCATGTTTCTGTACATTTCACAAACACAATAACAGACTACCTTGGTTATCAACTATCTTTCAAAGAGAGCGAGATGATATCTCCCTATTGGAAGAAAGGTGCCTATCTACTTGCTATCTATCATAAAAGGTTTGGGTTCGGGCTGGGGATGTGGCTCAAGTGGTAATGCGCTTGCCTGGCAGGTGCAGGGCGCTGGGTTTGATCCTCAGCACCACATAAAAATAAAATAAAAATGCTGTGTCCACCGAAAACTAAAAAATAAATATTAAAAAATTCTCTCTCTCTCTCTCTCTCTCTCCCTCTCTCTCTCTCTCTCTCTAAAAAAAAAAAAAGGTTTGGGTTCCCTAAGTTCAAGGTTTTTCTCTTCTAACATAATCCATTGTGTATGCAGGTGCCCACTGCATACACTGTGCATACACTGTGTTACTTAGGACTTGGGAAACTACCACAAATGTCAATCTGACTATTGTGATTGTGATGAAAAATAAAGTCCTATATCTATGATCCAAGAATCTTGCGCCTTCTGCCAGCATCCAAGAAACTGTGGCAGGCCAACTTAGATTATAAGAATGGAAAAATCTCAGATATTTCAGTTATTGATAAAGAATCACAACTAAGATGGAATGTAGACAGACATATAAAAAAGAAATAATGAGGGCTATATAGACCAATTAGGCTTGCTTTCTTCTTCCTCTTCCTATTCCTCCTTCTTTTTTGTGGTACTGGAGATAGAACCCAGGGGTACTCTACCACTGAGATACATCCCTAACCTTTTTTAAAAATTTTCATCTTGAGAAATGGACTCACTAAGTTACTCAGGCTTCTCTGGGATTTCAGGCATATGCCACTGTGCCTGGCAAGTAGCAAGCTTTCTCTAAACAACTGAGACTATTTTGAGGCATATACTTTTTCTCTACTGTAAATTTTCACTTTTACTGATTAATAGATTAAACAGATTTGCCCAGGTAAGGGTAAAAAGCCCTTGTTGGGTTACCTCACCCAGTTCATTTACAATCATACCTATGCAGTAAATTTGTCATAAAACTCAGAAGAACTGGGTTTAGAGAGCTTCTAGACAGCTGAACATGTGGTGATTCCTGTGCTCCTTCTCCAGTACCTCACTCTATGGATCTCTTCATTGGTAATTCTTTATGATATCCTTCACAATAAATCAGTAAGAGCTTCCCTGAGTTCTGTGAGTCACTTGGGCACATTAATTGAACCTGAAGAGAGAGACATGGGAACCCCGATTTATAGCTTGTTAGTTGGAAGTAGAGGTAAACTGAACTGGGGTTTGTGATTGGCATCTGGGGGAGTAGAGACAGTAGTCTTGGGGACTGAACCCTCAACTTATGAGATTTGACATTATCTTCAGGTGTTTGGTGTCAGACTGGATTGTATTAGAGGACACCCAGCTGGTATCTACAGTAGAATTGATGGCTTGCTTGGTGTATGGGGAAAACCCCATACCCATCTGGTGTGAGAAGACTTCATATTGGTTGTTGTGTTTTGAGAGCAGAGGAAAAACAGGTACTTTGTTTTTTCCAGTGCCATCCCAAACTCTTGGAGACACCCGCTGTAACCTTTCTCATGAAGGAAAGCTGCTGGTAAGACTTTCCCAGACTGTTTAAAGGGCTTTACATTAGCTGCTGGGTCTGCAATTCTCTACAAGATGACTCTGGCTATGAATTGTCTGTCCCATCCCTTAACCCCATGGGAAAATTCATCAGGAACAGTGAAGGATGGTCCCAGATCTTGCACCTCTCCTAGCCCCCACATACAAAATCTGTTAACAATGTTAAATCTGTTAGATGTCTTTCCTACTCTCATTCTCATAATTGTCACTCAGTCATTTCCTCTGCCACCTGGCTGACAGTCCTGACAAACAGGATAGATTGGATTAACTGTCCCTAGGCAGCCCTCCCCCAAACAAAGACTAAGCTTATTTGAACTGAAATTTTAAGTTTACCAACTGGCCAAGAAGTCACATTGGAAGCACTGTCAACCTCTTCTCCGAGAATATGAAATACATTACAGAATTATAGGAAAGTTCAGGGAAATAAAGGAAAAGTTGAGCAATTGAGTCTTTAAGAGAAGAGGGATTTAGATTTATAGACCAACGGATAGTCTCTGAATGTCCTTGTTAAGATGATCTTAATGTTCATGGGAACCTTTTAGTCTTATGTCACATAGCTCAAGTTCTCATCGAATGGCATCTGATTGGCCTCATTTGGGTCACATGTGTGGGACAGGAGAGGATAGGGATCTCAACTGCCAATTGAACCAAGTCTGTATTTAGTAGGGTATGTGTACCCCGAAGAGAAACAGAGACATTTCCCAGCATGTAAGATTTCATTTTCTTAATCTTTTCCATATTATGAGGGATGCTGTTGCTAGCTATTGAGATTACAACTTATATCTCCTTTACTAGCAGGAGAGAGAAAGAATCAAAGGGAATGTCTCTGAATGGCCTGGCTAGGTCACAAGCTTTGTGTGTGGATTTTGTGATGAGACCAGGATACTGGAACTGGTTCCTATTCTAGAATCATAGGATGAAATAGGAAAGGAACAGTTCCCTAAAGAATGAAGGTATTTTTAATAAAGGTGGGAGTAAGGGTGGTACTAGCGAGAGAAAAACAAACAGATGTCTTCTGTGGTCACCATTTTCACATTATCCTTTTTCCCAGTCTGGAATATTGTGTGTCCCGGTCCCAGCATAAAGGAAATTAAGGCATTTCTAATTAAGTATCACAGCAGTCACAGCTCAGACCAGCATGGGTGAGTTTTTCAGGGTCACCAGAGCATGTTTGGTGATAGTGGGGAGGGGGCTTGGGGGTGCCCAGGGGATGAGAAACAACCTTGGAGAAAGTCTTAGATGTTGACCATTGGATGCTCAAATCCATTCTGAGGCCCCTGGAAGGCACAGCTAGAGCCCAAGCTGAGAAGTCACTCATTAAATACTGCCAGCTTCTCACCAGGGAGCTAAAGAGAATCAAAGGATTGGCAGGGTCAGGAAGCCAGGTTTGCCTTTTAGGGCCTAGAGCCCATGGGTCAGAACCGAAACTGTCTTTCCTCTCATTCCAGGCCTCTCTGGGATAAAAAGCATGGTCTGAAATGTCAAGCTCACAGTACAGGGGGAAATGAGAGTAAGAGTGAGATATGTCAGTAAAACTGAAACCAGGTACCAAAGACCCCTGAAGACAAGGTACTTGTGCAAGTAGAACCTGAAGACACACCCTGAGGTTCCAAAGCCAAGGACAGGACGCTTTATGGAGCCTGTGAATGGGAAGGAAATGAAAAAATAATAGTAATTCTCAATAAATATTTCTAAGCAATTTTTTTTCTTACAGAAGAATAAAAGCATCAGCTATTCAGGTAAGTGATATATATTTCATAGTAAATCATATTAGATTCTATATAATATATTACATTATGGCATACATATAATATTGTATGTGATATAAAATTTCTATTGACCCACCTCTTGCAGCTATTATAGGAGTCATCTAGAAAACCAGTAACAAAAGAGAATGTCTTTGCTGCCTCACAGTCTTCATGGAACCTGTCAACATAAATCCCCAGCCATAGAGCTCCCCACATGGGGCATGGCTCATAGAATAAAACCTGGGATCCAGTCAACTGAAAAATATGAGATTTAGAGATCATCTGGAGGCCATGGTTCAAGATGTAAAGCAGTCATAAGAACACAAAGGACTCGCCTAAGAACCTTTGTTCATAACCTTACACAGCCAACACTTGCATAAATCTTCAGGTGACAGTGAGATCTTGCTCTAGTGTTTAATCCAGGTGACAGTAAGATCTTGCTCTGGTATTTAATCCAGACTGGCATTAAAAATATACAATAACCAAACAGCTGAACTATACATCTTTTGGGAAATGAGTAAACAAATCATGGTACAGCCATACAATGGAGTACCACGTACGGATAAAAGAAATGAACGCCTAATTCACACAATAGGGATGACTTTCAAAAGCATTATATTAAGTGAAAGAAGCCAGACATAAAAGAACTACACAGTTTATGGTCATATTTTTATGAAATTCTAGAAAAGGCAAAATTAAAGTGACAAAAAATAATCTGGTGTTTTCCAAGAGATTGATTGACTATAAGGGGCATTTGATTAGTTAGTAATTTTTTTTTTGTTGTGGTAACATACATAGAGCATTAAAAGTGTCCCTTTAATTACTAAATGTATAGTTCAGTGGCATTAATTATATTAACAGTATTGTGTAACCATCACCATTACCTATTTCCAGAACTCTTTCATCATCCCAAACAGAAACTCTGTACCCATTAGGCAATAACTCCTCATTTCCTCTTTCACCCAGTTAACTTTTATTGTTTATAAACTGTACCTCAGTCAAGATGATTTTAAAAATTCACTGCCTCTATCCTGACACTGTGATAAGTGTCCTCACATAGTTAAGCCCTTTCTTAGAAATCTTTGATTACACAACCCCCTTTGGACTTTCCACTGTGCTTCTGTACCTGCGGATCCAGGTCAATGGCCATCCTTACTTTTTCAGAATGTGCACAGTTTGGACACACATCTGGTTTCCCCTGGTTGAAGACTTGCTCTTTGTTGCTCATCATGGCAGCAAGACATCTCTTCCCTCTCTCTAGCCTCAAGGAGTCTTTTAGCCCAGCTCAGACTATCAGCATCTGTCTTTGAAAACATATACACAACAACACCACACACACACACACACACACACACACACACACACACACATATGTCCTAACTACAGTTTCCTCCTTCAACGATGTGGCACAGCCTGTTCTGTGACTTAACTCACTCCCAGATATGGGTTCTCTTTCCCTTGGCCGTTTTCCCTCCCAACAGTCAGCTAAGTCCAACTTGGACTTCACACTTATATTTTTAAGTGGTATAGACTGCCAGGTATAAAAAAAGACTGAGTTTTCTTTTAAAAAGACAGGAATCCTTTTTCTTTGTCATCCTTTATATGACACTCCTCTAACCCCACAATCCTAGGGACAAGGACTGATATCTTCCAAATTGTCTTATTCTACTGTTGCCTATCAATAACTTAGAAACTGACTTGTTGGTCCTGTTGTTCTTTCAGGGAAGGGAGTAAAATGTGGCTCCCTCATGAGTCCCCTTCTCCTTCCTCTTCCAAGGCATGTAACCAATGCTTACCTCCCTCCTTTTTCCCCAAGGATGACTTTTGATTAAAAACATAATTCATCTTTACAGAAGAGATACTGGGACACTGCTGTGAGTGTGTAGCTAAAAGAGTGGCCATTTAAAGCCCATTTCTTATTCTACATGACCTGAGGGGACATGATCTGATAGCATGAGGTTAAGGAACAACATTAAGATATTCAATGACAGGTAAATGAAATGGGGTCTGTGGTTTATGTGAGTGGAGATACCTCCAAGGAGACTGGATTCGGACTGCACATTCCAGACTTCTTTGCAGAGTCTGCAGTCATGAACTCCTCCCCAGGCAGTTTTGGGGGTCTTGAAAAGGCAACAGATCACTCCCCCACGTGATAGAGCCTCATATCACCTTTAATATTCTAAGGAAGATCCACTGTGGAGGGAAGAAAGACTTACCCTGTGGAAAGGCAGCAGGTCTCTTCAAGAGGTAGGGAGAGGAATCCATAGGAAAGAGGTCAAAAGAAAGATATAAGAATAGAAGTTATATTTACTAACCTGTAAGGATTACACCTGTGAGGGTACACCTGTGAGGAACTCCCTATGAAATAATTTAATGCATTGGGTACACACAGTATTTGGGGGGAAAATATAAAAGTATGGCCTTCCCCACACTCACACCTCAACTGGTCCTCAGTAGAAGGACTCCTTGAGGGGAGTGGCCTATGCCTAGTAATTCTAGTCAGATAGAAGCTCTGAGATTACCAGGGGTCCGGGGCAGAGTGGGAGCCCAAGGAAGAATCATTTGAAACTGAAAAACAGCTCCTGACAAACAACTCCAGAACCCAAATCAAAACCTTTCCAAATACTTAAAGAGGAATGTTCAAGGAGAATCGGACATTTGGGCCACAAGTGGATCAGAGCTAGACATTTTACTCTACCCCAAAGAGGAGGGAGAGGAGTTGCCACATATCTGTCAAGATCAAGGCCACATTTTCTAGGGTGGAGTCTTGAGTGAGCATATAAAGAAACCTATACAACATCCATGTTAAACAAAACTCACCAGCAATAAGCTGGGGGAAGGTTCCCGCAACAAATAATTAATAAAGCGTTGTTAATTCTACTATAGAGAGAGAGAGTGACTACAATTCAGTGAGGAAAGACAACATAACAAAAAAGTGAATGGTACACCTCAAATAGGCTGAACTAAGGAGGTTTTATTTACTAAGGGACTATTTATACAGGTTTGATGACTTTTCACTTTCAAAGACAGAAGGAAGAGAAAGTTACAGGAGCCCAGAGAGAAAGGATCTGGTTAGAGAAGTAATGAACTTTGTTCTAGAGACCTAGCCAGTCAGAGGAAACTTCCTTGGGAGGGAACCAAGGAAATAAATATTTTGAGTTTACTGCCATCCTACCTCGAGTCTCCTGGTGCTTTCTATATACTGAAACCAGCTGGGAGCCAAAGGGCACAGGTGCTATGCTAATGAAGCCCATAGAGTCACACTTGCAGAGCAAGAGACAGAGTGGAAAGAGGAGCTGTGAATAGAGCCCAGGTGGAAAAAATTTGAATATGCAAATCACAATAATTTATGACTTATGAATTTTTTTCTACACAATTACTTTCAGAAATACCCAAGAAAATACACACACACACACACACAAACGCACACACACACACAAGTTGTTTAATACTAGATTACAATTGAGAAAAGTTGGAAATAACCTAAATTTACATAATAGCATTCTGTGTATCCATTTGTGTTGGTTATCTATTGCTGTGTGACAAATTATAATCCCCATCCCCTGCAAACTTCATAGCTTAAAAATAAAAAAAATTTATTATCTCAGAGTTTGTGTGGGCCAGAAATTTCTGTGTAGCTTCACTAGGTTTCTCTGGCTCATGGTGTCTCATAGGGTTTAATTCTACTGTTGATGGAGGCTGTTATCTGAAGGCTTGATAGGAGAGAGTAGGAATAGAGATAAATATATGCATCTTTTATTCCTGCATTGTGCTTCCTCAATAATTTGGATCGGTGTGGGCATCTTTTCTTCCTATTAAAATATCCATGTCAAGGGTTTGAACTTTGGTGCAGAAAAAAACGGAGGAGGACCTTCTGTCCTGCCTGATCCTGGCCCCATCAGGCCAGTATATCATAGGAAACTGTTTTCCTCTTTTTGAGAGAAAACACGGTGTTTTGGAGCTGAAACCTGAGCTTGTTGCAAGTTTTGCCTGCATTGCCTTGCTTTGTTCTCTGTGAACTATTTTCCTCTGGTATTTTAGGAGAAGGGGTTGGCATCTAAAACAGAATTAAGACCTGGGTATGGTGGCACATGCCTATAATCCCAGCAACTCAGAGGCTAAGCAGGAAGATCTCAAGTTTGAGACTAGCCTCAATGATTTAGCAAGACCCTGTCTCAAAATTAAAAAAAATAATAAAAATATCCAGGGGTATAGCTCAGTGGTAAAGTGCCCCTGGGTTCAATCCCTAGTACAAAGAAAACCAGAATTAAGATAATCATGTATTCCAGCAGGTCCTAGCTAAATCCACATCTCAACACATCACCAACTTCAAATTTGTAAAACAACATTTTTCATAAAGACATTGTCATGGAGCTTCTGAGTTTTCTCAACTTGAGGTATTTCTCATCATTTTCACTCAGTTAAGAAAGGTTTTCTATCCTTTTGTCAGTTTGCTCGATCTATAAAGAACTTGAATGGTATTCTAAAATTACTTGATAATGAATTTATTCATTCAAATAATGAGCAAATATTCTAATATGATAACATCCTTAAAACATCACCAGAGCACAGTAGTACTTTAAGGATAGTGCATAGTGAGATGGTCTACACACTTAGCAGGACTCAGATTCCCACTCAGAGAATGGAGAGCTCCCCTTTCCCTGGCCACCAAGCCAAAAGAGAAATTAGGAGGACCGGACTAATTTAGACCATCTTCCTAGCCCAGATCCAACCACCACCTGTGCTGTCTGGGGAGGTAGCTACCGGAGTCATGTACAGCTGCTAAGAGGTCTGGGCTTGCAGGCCATCAAATCCTGCTGTTCTCACTTTCTCCCAGGGCCCAGAGGTAGGAACACCTCCCCCAAGCTCCATGGCTGGGAAATTTCAGTCTTGCTATGGAGATTGGAAAAGGGACTACTGTTTCATCATTCATTCAGCAGATGTTCACTGAGTACAACTGTGTGCCAGACCTTCTTCAAGGCCTTGGGAAAACAGCAGAGAACAAAATGTCCAAGGTCTCTGCTCTCATGGAGGGGAAATAGAAAAATAAGCAAAAACATAAATACGTCAGGTAGGCTAAGAGCTACTGGGAATAATGAGAACTGCTACCTCTAGAGGGCTGTAGGAAGACTTCCCAGTAAAGGTGCCATTTGAGAAGCGATTTGGAAGAAATAGGATAGAGGGAAGCTTGGGGCTGAGAGCAAAGAATGCAGGGTGGGGCACTAGGTAAGCATTGAGGGCCTGAGCAGGAGTGTACTTGAAGGTTCTGGAGAACTAGAGTGGGGAGAGGGGAGGGTCAGAAAGGAGTAAGGGCCCAGCAGGCAGGTCCTAGGAGGCCACAGCAAAGAGGGCAGATGAGAGTGAGGAGATCAACCACGTCTTCTGGGCGCAGGGCCTAACTGCAAGCTGTGGCCACACTGTTGGTTGTATCATCACCATCCCCCACCCCTCTTTTTCCTGGTCACAGAGTTCACCTCCCATAATACCAGGTGCTCCCTGAGCATGAGGAAGTGATGTGTGATCCCTAAGATGCAGCTTATGGTCAGATAGATCAACAAAGAGAGAAACTATGGACAAGAGCATTCAGGAGGATCTCACAGATTCTAGAACAGTTGTAGATTGTGTCTGAAGAGTAGAAATTGATCTAGGACAAGGGTGAGGGTTGGACGAGCCAGAGAGCTCTCAATTCCACAGATGGAATTGAGGAGTTCTGGCTAATGAGGAGCAGGTGACTGGGAGAGGGATAGAACCTGGAGCAACAGTGGTGTGGCTGGAAATGAGTTCCCTGACATGGTATCTCAGAGTGACCCCAGGGTGGGAAAGGACTTTGGGGAAGAATATCTAGAAAGCAGGAAGAGCCTTCACAGACTAGATTCATTGGTAGCTCTGGTCTTTGCATTTGTAATTCTTTCTGCCTGGGATGCTATTTGCCTGGAAAACTCTTATTCATCCTTTTAAACTCAGATGAGTCATAAGTTTCTCTATGAAACCTTCTCCAATTTAGTTCCCATTGTAGGCTCCCACAGCTCTTCACTGATACCCCATTCTGTCACTTGATAAACACAATGCATTGTCATTTCTTTGGTCTTCTCTTCCCAGACTATAGGTGGATTTCTTGGGAGCAAACTCAATGCTTTTTGTATCCTGGGTACATAATACTATGCCTGAAATATAATAAGTGATTATTAAATGAATGATGAATGAAATATGATAAGGGGAAAAGGGCAGAAGGTGACAGTGGGCAAAGGGATGACGTTTTGAAATATTTAAATTAAGATATTGAGACATTCTAATTAATGGTGGAAGAGATGAGGTTATCCTTGGAAACTTTTAGAAGATGCTATATATGGAAGGAGGAGATATAAATCACATATGAGGAGGAATTATAATTGTTAACTGAGAAAAGCTATAGAAGAAGAATGCAGAGAAAAATAGGTGGAATGTTAGATTAAGTTGAAAACCTGAGCCTACTGAGAATCTCAAGTTCAGGGAGTCTTTCTGATTTTCTGGAAACCTAGCAGTCACATTTTATGATATGATCATACAATACAATTACAATGACCTTACACACTCAAGATTGATTCTTTTCATAGACGTCAACGTAAGGGTGGGTGCTGTATTCTTAGGCCGCATGATGCATGAACATAAGAGTTTTGTGGCATTTTTTTCTGGAGGCTGATCTTATAGCTGAGTCAATGGCAAATGGTCACATTTCTAATTATTTTTCCCCGATTTTAGGAAAATTAAAGTTATATGGGCTATCATGCTGCTTTAATTTTCACTGTATCTCAACCATTTCAGAGTGTACCCTTTCTCACTGGTTTGCAACCCAAACTTCTCCATTGCTCTCCTGCACCCCCACCCCGCCAGCCATTTGACCATGTCTGGAGTTTTTGATGGTCCCAACTGGAGGAATGCTGCTGATATCTACTGGGTAGAGACCAGGAATGCTACTAAACATCCTGATATTCACAGGACCTTCAAAGTAGCAAATAATTATCAACCCCAATATGTCAATAGTGCCAAAGTTGAGAAATCCTGCAAAGTTTAATCCTTGATTAGCAGCACAGGATGGCAATTATTTGGCTGGCTTCCTTCAAGATCTTGGAAACAATAGTTCCTCCCAATTCTGAAATGTGCCACAAGAGGGAGCCAGAAGATTCCTTTAGAAATCTTAAACGGCTGAAGAGCTTGTTCCTTGCATTGTACCAAAATAGTCACAAGATGGTGCCAAGAGATTCTTTTTGGAAACCTAAGCATGCTGTTCTTGGTTTGGTCATTTAAATTATGCTAAAATAATACTTCAGTTAATATATTTAATTAGAACAATACAATTCATGAGTTCAAGTGCAAATGTTTCAATTTAAACATAGATCAATTTTTTTTCTCAGTTCTAATTCTCACAGAAGGATCTTGGAGAGAAAATTTCTATCTCTGTTAATCTAAAAATTCAGTGAGAATTTTTTTTGGAATCAGTTGGCTGGTGGTGAGTTGGTAGTCCTGTTCTGTAGAAAAGATGAGGTTCTTGGGATGTACTGCAAAGAGTTCCTGTTTTGAGGGATTACTGTGAAGAGAGCTGCCTCATTACAAGTTTATACCTGAGCAGATGAGAGACAGTGCTAGAAGCAGGATTTCTTTGGAGTCCTGGGCTTTGTTCAAAGAAGAACTCAAAAGTGTGATTTTAGATGACAAAATTAAGAAACAATTAAGTAATTTGGCAGGGCGTGGCTTGGGAGGCTGAAGTAGAAGGAACCTGAGTTCAAAGCCAGCCTCAGCAACTTACAGGTCCTAAGCAACCCAGTGAGCCCTTATATTTAAATAAAATATTAAAAAGGGTTGGGAATGTGGTTCATTGGTTAAGTGCCCCTGAGTTCAATCCTGGATACAAAAAAAAAAAAAAAAAAATCAAGTAACTTATAGGGCCGTTCATTCCCAAAACCTCTCTTTTCCAGTTTGTCTCTCATCTGGGGTTAATCCTTGGGGACTGAAGGCAGAGCCTAAGGAGGCTGCACCTCACTGCACTTTCCCACCAGCCAACCTGCCCCCAACAGGTGCAAAAGAGCCAGGCTGAGAAATACATGTTATAGTGTATAACTATAACTGTTAACAACCACAGAGAAAAGAAACCTGGGGTCTTTCAGACATCTTAATAGGCCCATTTGATAGTGATAATTCCCTTGTAATTATTGTTTCTATTTATTGCACTTTCTCATGCTTGTCTTTACATACAAGATAGGTTTAAGAACAAAATTAAAGTAAGAAACAGCCCTAAAGCTTGGACCACAGAATCCCAACTTTGTCACATCCGAATTTCTGAGAAACTTGATAGAGAAGAGGAAGGGAGGAGAAAAGAAGGCAGGCAGGCAGGAGTTGGAGGAATCAGGAGGGAGCCTGGGCCAGGCAGGTCTACCTGAACTCACCTGTTCTCAAAATAAAAATGCTTTTACCTTCATTTGATGGGTTAACTGAGAATTTGAGAAGTAACTTTTTCAAGGTCACACAATTAGTAAGGGGAGGAACCAGAGTCCACCAGATAGCTAAGAAATGCCAAATATGTGGAATTTTAATAAACGCTAACCATCCATAACCTTTAGCACTTGCTCTGGGTGGTTACTGTCAGAGGAATATCTAGAAAACAGGTTATTTGCTCTCCTGGCTTTGACTAAAGGGCAATGACCACAGATGACATAGATGGGATGCAGGCTCTTCCCAGGACCCACCCTCCCTCAGGAGGCCCTGTGGTTGCCAGACAGCCAGACCAGGCTGCAAGATGCAGCTACAAGGTTCTGGCTGTGGCCTGTCTAGTAAAAACCCTCCTGGCTTCCTCCAGTGCAGTAGTTTCCCTCTCCTGTTTATTGAGATGCCATAAAAAGAAAAGTGCTTGTAAACAACTTGAGCGGCATGAACAATCTAATTAAAATAATTAAAGTAATAGCTTGTGAAAAAAAAGTAAGTAAAACTAATTATTATAGAGTAGCTGTGTGGGAGGATGAAAATTGCTGACATTCTTTAAGTCTAAGCAGTTCTATTTGGCAGGGAAAGCATAGGCGTTTGAACAGATCCCTTCTGAGGATACCCCCACCCCGGCCCAACCTGGATTTAACCTCTCCTACTTCTCATCTTGATTTTTAATTTCCTTCTTGGCCACAACAACATGCTGGTGACCCTGCAGTGGTTCTCAGATTGTCCCTTCTAGACAAGCTTTCAACCTTTTTTTTTTTCTTTGAACTCAGAGAATTATGAACGTTTAGAATCTGAGACCATCAGCACTGAAAGAACCCGTAGACCCTTTAGGGAAAAGATCTCTAGAATGTATGATACCTTTGCAAAACTGGATGCTTAGCCAGCCCCCCCCCCACCACCACCCCTACTCCCCCCCACCCATGCCTTTCGCTGAGAAGGAAATGACAGCAGTAGCAGCTCAGACTGCCATACCTTTTATTTTTGTTTTAAGCTACAGTCTCTCCCTTTAATGTCCCACTATTTCTCCTGCTACGCCTGGGGGCCTAGAGAATAATAAAAATGCTTTTTCCAAGTATTTGAAGACAATGATGGCAGCTCTTGTCCAGTTCCAAGGCCAAACCTGCTAGGTGCCCCACCCACAGGCGTAGAGTACCCAAGGAAAGGTATCATAGTTTACCTAAGCCCCGGGGTGTTTACCTGAGATGGGCAAGTACAGCCCTGCAGAGGGGAGGGCCTGAATCTTCATTGAGAGGAGTCACAATCACAGATGAGAGGAAATGGGGTAAACATCAGCCTAAGTACAGAACAGGACCAGAAGGACATCAAACAGTACATGTTAGTTCACAGTAGAGAAACGGGAGGAGAATCGGAAAGGCAGTTCAGAGCTAAGACCATGGACAATAAGTTTGTTTTGTTTTTCTTCTCTCAGTGCAAGGTATCAAACCCAGGGCCTTACACATGCCAGACAAGCACTCTACCACTGAGCTATGCCCCCAGTCCATAAATTTTTATAGGACCAGATACTCTCAACTAAGCAGATACAGTTTTTCAATATCTATCATATGACAGGCTTTTGCAGCTGCCTTTATAATCCACTCTAGAATCTTTTTTAATCATCTCACTGAATAAGTGGCTAGTTGATAGAATGCATCTAAACTTTGGGTAACAGAGCATCTGAGGTGCTCGGAAATGTATACCTGAACATGAAGCTGACTTGTTTTTTGCTTAGAAAAAAACCCCATAAGTGAAACTTCTTTTTTATGAAAATATAATTTAATATAGAATGGAGTTACATCAAACTATAGCACAGCACAACAAAAAACTTAAAACAAAATATTAGAGATTCTTATACTTTAAGCTCACTGGGTCATTCTCAGTCACTTACTGGCTGTCTTTGTGAGTGACCTTGACAACCTTTACACCTTACTTCACTGCCCTAAGCAACCCTTTCTCTTTTCCTCACTTCCCTTCTGACCATTAGCCTTCAATTCTTGTTACTTTTCTCCTACAAGTTACTTTATCATCTTTTGTATCCAAGGTCTTTTACTAAAGAAAGGATAGTCCTCTCTCTGAACAATTCTACTTCCATCTTTAAAATTAATATTACACCTTTTCTGTACCATTCTTATAAAATTTTAGATTTTAGTTCTAATATTAAAATTAATGCAGAAGAGGTATTGATAATTGAGTCCAAAGAAGGAGTTAATGTGTTTTATAAGGTCCTTACCATCACTGCCAATCTTTTCATATATGATTTCTGCTTACAGTCATTCAACAATATTTATGGAGTTCCACTCAGTCCTAAGAAATAAATTGTTTGGGGAGATTTTAAAGAAAAATAAAATTAACTTCTACTCTTAGCTTTTAACTTCTTAAGAGAAAAAGTAGAGAAAGATCACCCAATGTCTATAGCCACACTGACTCTGGCTGATTAGGTATCTAGGTGAGGAAGCTTTGAGGACCTCCACCTCATTCAGGTGGGGTGAGAAACATATTTACCCAGAGAAATGTCAGGGGAAAATGCAAAAGGGACTGGGAATGGAAGAAGATAATTTGGTGGTTACAGACACGTTTCAGTGACTTTCAACAAATACTTGCTTATGTGAAATGAATGAAAAGGCAAGGATGTGAGATTTTTCAAAAGACAATTGGAAATTCCAACCTCAGAAGGGAGTCAAGGAATGACCTGCAAAGAAATGATAAATCATGGGCTCTAATGAGGCTACCCAGAGAAAGTACAGTATGAGCAAGTGAGCAGGCTAAGTCTAGAATTCTTGAAGATACTTACAGAAACTGTTTAAGAGTGTACGTGAGTATACACACATACACACACAACACACACACACACACACACACACACACACACACATACACACAAAAAAGCTAAAGAGCAATCAAAAAGGAGAATGCCTCTCACCAAAGACAAAATCAGAATCACAAGAAACAAGAAACTAGAAAAGAATAAGATGAGGAGGAACTTTCTTTTTGGGTGATCATCAAACCAGTCATAAAATTAGAGTTGAGTTTTTGTGGGGAAGATAAAAAAGTCAGTTGTTCTGACTCTGAAGGAAGAAACACGAAGCTGGGAAAGACTGAAGTACCCTCAGAGACTGAGGGGAAGGAGCCAGTGGAGAAGGAGTCACTGCAGCCTGGAAAGAGGTATGCACTCACCAAGGAAATGGTGTCCTTCTTGGAGCCTCAGGGATCCTGTCAATCCATAGTGCCAGAGATAAATGTTAGCCTTAGAAAGGAGTAGAGGACCACCGCTGCTCTCAGAAACAGGAGAGGAGGCTAGACTAAGAAGAAAGCAAGGCTGTTTCCAGTGGAGAAAAAGGAAATGGAGAATGAAATTGAACTTCCTACCATCTCTCAGAGTGAAAGAACTTTGGAAAATGTAAAGGGGCTTGAAAAAGCTAAGAAAGTCAGACAGATATAACCCAGGAATTTAAAAAAGGTGTGCACTCTTGTCCTCATAATTCATTCACTGAGAGAACTAATATTGGAGTTTTTACTTTTCTAAGTGCTTGTACGCGTATTAATTAACACTAGCTCACTTAACTCAGAACGATCCTTAAGGTAGCTTTATTAAAATCCCAATTTTGAGATCAGAAAACCAAAATACAGAGATGAAAAAAAAATGATGCAATCTGTCTTTGCATTGCCTTACCTATGGAGTTAGACAAACCAAGGTTGTTCCACTCCAAAGCCCAGGCTCAAAGCTGTTTCCCATTCTAGAGTACCTTATCTTTCCCATTGCTTCTTACCAAATTCATGCTCTCTCTGTTCATGATTCCTCAGTCTGATTTGCCATTTCTGGTCTGGGCTGTCTCAGAGGACCTTCCTATATTAGAAATACCTTGTCTGGGGCTGGGGATTTAGCTCAGTGGTAGAGTGTTTGCCTGGCATACATGAGGCCCTGGGTTCAATCCCCAATTTGCAAAAAAAGAAAGAAATGCACTATCTTCCCAGCAAAATGTTCACGAAGGATTACATGAATCATGAAGGATTACTTCACGTGTATCTTTTCTGAGATGACCTCTCTTTTCAGATAGGCCTGAGATGGAGATCCTCTTGCTCATACCCTGCACAATGCATTTGTGGAGGATACTACCTAAGCTTTTCTGTCATTGGATTCCCAAGCTCGTGGGTACCTTTGTGTCTACACTGATGTCAGCTCCTTAAGAATGTTAGAACTTTAGGGAGGGAAAAGGCAATTTAATCTTCCTTATCAGCCTATTTCCATGATGTTAGTTAACAAATACCCTTTGCAGATCCTCATACATGTTTATTTGTCAGTCTTCTCCATAAATTCTAGTGTAGTGGCCAAAATTTAAAAGTCTAAAGACCTTA
This sequence comes from Ictidomys tridecemlineatus, assembly GCF_052094955.1. Lineage (NCBI taxonomy): Eukaryota > Metazoa > Chordata > Mammalia > Rodentia > Sciuridae > Ictidomys > Ictidomys tridecemlineatus. The sequence continues at coordinate 77,466,758 of NC_135487.1, read as the reverse complement.
TAAAGATGTTAATCAAGAAGTCACTTTTCTTCAAATTTGATTGATCCATCTGCTGAATTTATATATATATATATATATATATATATATATATATATATATATATATATATTAATTTGAATATATATATATTCAAATTAATTTCACCCTGATTGCTTGAACTATACTTTAAATTTTTCAAATTTTTTTTATACTTTAAATTTTTAAATTTTTTATACTTTAAATTTTTAAATTGTTCCTGAGTGGCAAGGGAAGAAGCCATTTTCTGCTTACTTCTGAAACATTTCCTGAAATACACTGGATTTACTAGGCTCTGATTTCCCCCAAGTATCTGTCTTTCTAAGGAGCCACTCAGATGCTGCATGAAGGAGATACTAATCTCTGCAATTCATTCCTCCCACTTAGGAGTTGTCTTTTAAGAATCATCTTCATTTGTTGTAGGGGATTCCCATTTATCATTCCTTTGATACTGCTACCATTCTTCATACATTTTATTGTCTGCATGAAGGCAAGATCAAAAAAATTAAACTAATCTACACTAAAAGAAAACCCGGTTTAACTTTTCAGATCCTGAATCCTCCCCTTCACCAGCAATCACTTTTAGGTATTTAAAGAATCTTTTATTGTTGTGGCTTTTTTCCCCCCACTAAGGCCCTCCTTCCATCACGATGTACTTTAGATGGTCTCAGTTCACTTTTCCACCCTCTTAGTATTGTTTCAAATATCTCCCCTCTTCTCTTTCATCTTCTTGAGTATGATGGTTCTTGAGTATGATGGTTGTATATATAAGGAGCCTTCTATTTTTTCCATGATAACTTTTAGTCATTCTCTTCTGTGTGATGCTTCTTCATGTATTAGTTTGTCTGAGCAGTTAATTCATTTCCTGAACACAGAGGATTTTTAAGAATCCTTAAATTGCCTTATTACCCACTTTGCTCCCTCAGTCAACCCTTTGTAATAGTATCTGCTTCTTCTAATCCTATTTAGCATCTTCATCTGCTTTATAATCCCCTCACCCCTTTCTTTTCAATGATTTGGCTGCTGTGGTTCCTCCTCATTTTTCCCTAATTTCAGCAACTTGACCGATTAAGCCGAAGCTTCCTCTTAGCTCTCTGCCCTTTTGATATTTAGAACTGAAGTAGAAACAATGTAATTGTGGGCTCACCATAAATGTGTTTTTTTTTCTCTTATCCAATAATCATGTGTGATAAATGCATTGGTTTAAAAAAATAAGAACATTCTTATTTTTATAAAGTACCTATAAGGGTTGTAGAACATTTCATTCCCTTAAGTAATCTTGATATTCATCAAAAATTACTTTTAAACACCTTTTACAGATTTTCCTTTAAAAGTTTATTTCATTTTCATGCACTCTCTTCCTGGTAAACCATCTACACTTACTAACACTTGTGCTTTAAGTGTTCTGACATTTCAGATGGCATTGCTTTGCTAGCCGATCCAAGCTTAAACTTTTCTCTTTTCCTGGGTAGTGGGGGTAGTTTTCCTCCAGGGATTAGGCAGCCAGTCCTTCTTGTCAGGGAATTCATAAGAGTCATGGAACCATCTCGAAGAGCTTCACAAATGAAGATATCTGCCTCCAGACACTCTGAGGAATAAAGGGGTTAAATTATGAGCTGCAGCCACCAAACAATAAGGCCCTGACAGCACCCGCATGGAAAGCCTGCATTCCTTACTCATTTCTCGGGCTCCCCTTGGGGGGCCCCCACCCTGCTGGCCCGTCCTCTTTGGTTGCTGGCGAGTTTCCTCTGATTGTAATTCATTCTGTATTCCTTCCTGCTCCTGTGTCTTGCCTGATTGTTCTTTTCCCACACGACTGGGTCTTAATTTCCTTACTTTACAACCTTATCACCACTGTCTACACTTCCTCAGCTCTTTCTGACCTATCTCCAGCACCCCTGCCGACTCTCTTCTCTCTCATGACCCTGGCACCACAGCTTTATTTCCAGGTTCTTAGTTCTCCAGTCTCAAGGGTGGAAGTGTTATTTCTCCCATCCTCCCAAGGCAGCTGCAGCCAAAGCCAGTCATTCTAGGACAGTCTCTCCAGTAAAGAACTATGGACACACGGAGTCTGTGATGATTTTAATGGACATTCAATTCTTTCCAACAGTGGCTGGAAGCTTCAAGAATATGTCAATCCCACATCCCACAGATCTCTACATTTGCCAAACAGCCTTTTGGTTCTGTTGACCCCATTTTTTTTCTTTATCTTTGCATAAATGTTGGCGTGACATTTTGAGCAAACATGGTCTCTCTTTTCATTCAAAAAAACAAAAACAAACAAACAAAACTTCCCTTCATCCTGTGTCTTTATGATATGGGGTTACCTAGGAATCCCATCATAATGCACAAAATCACCACTTTTCTTTACATTGGATTAAGGGAGGAAGCTTAATGTTCTACAACCGTATAATATATATATATATATATATTTAAATATATATATTATATATATATATTATATATATATTTAAATCAACTGCCATTATAACATGGGGAAGGGGAGGATCTTATATTAAATGCAGACCACTTCACATGGATCCCAGAGTGAGAAGAGAGGGAGGTATCGTGCTGCTCACTGTAATATAGTTTTATTTTGCTTTTGCAAAATTGGTGCTTTTTTTCAACTCCTGGTGCCTGGGGCTGGGGGTTGAGGTGTCTGACTGAGGAGGAGGATTGGGCCCCTTTGTTTTAAGACCAGGTACTGATTACACCTGACAGGGCTGAAACTTGACTCCCACAGAGTTTACCAGCACTTCACTTTCTTCCACCAGCCACTTAACACAGCAGGAATGTAATAGAAGTTGTCACTTTGATTCAGTTTGTATACTGTTTAATATGTTAACAACAACAACAAAAAAGTTCTCTTTGGTTTCTTTTCCCCTTTGAAATTAGTTCCCCTTTGAAATTTTAATTTATATTAAAAATATATTTTTTAAATATAAATATTCAACATGGTGAGATTTCTTCTCAAGGCTAAATCTTAATGTTCCTGCTGAGATTCTCATAGTTCAAGAATAATAGCATTTAATAAAAAGTCTGCCTGAGAAAAAGACTCACATAACCTGAGCCATGGCAGTGATTTTGTGGTATTTGGATTCGTGTCTATAAAAATATTTGTACACCAGATGGTGGATTGTTCCGCGCATTCATCCCAAACTAAAAGTTTAAAAAAAAATTCACACACATAAAACCCTGTGGCGGGAGAAAAATCACCACTGGTTTTTTTCCCAGTCATGTTGCATGAGTAATAGTAAAAGCAACAGCTAAAACAATAAGATTACCCGATTGAATTCTTAATGCGTCGTCAGGTACACAGACCTCAAGTAGTGCTGAAAATATTTTCTCCCTCTGAATAACGCATACCTCAAGAACAACTCAGTTTGACAGCTCACCGAGTGGACATATTTTCTAAAATACAAAATTATCCTGCTGATGGAGGAAGCTCTATGGGGTGACTGACACAGGTCTGGATTGGGAAGGAGCCAAATTAAACACGAAGCCAACAGCTTAGGGTCTAGTCATGAATCCAAAATGAGTTTTTTCTCTGCAGGTTGATTTCATTTTTAACAGTCAATTCTCAATTGTCTGATATAATGGGTAGTGAGGCATATAAGGAAAAAAACTAAAACAGAATAATAGAAAACTAAATTTATATTTGTGGAATTTGTGATAAGTTGGTGGGAGAGTTGTTATTTATGTCACACACTGTGGCCACGACCTATGGGGACCTGGCTGTCCATTTGTTGTGGCATTAGAGCCAACACGAACAGAACCATTTTCTAAAGGGAATCTGGCACCTGCCTATGGGTACACCTTGGCCTACCTCTTTCCAGGGGTAGGCGTAGGCACGCACTGGGCCTGGTCACAAGGGAATGCCAAGCTTTTAGGTGTAGATCTGCATCTAATCAGAAATACAGTTTCGACATGTAAAGTGACTGCCAGAAGATCCATCCCTGACATCTCTTCTGCTCGAAGCTTATCAAAGCTTGATTGGAGAAAATAACATTTAGAGAGAGATATTGTCCATTGTCTTTTAGATATTTTATACCTTTAGATATTTTATATTTTTTAGGTATTTTATCTTTTAGATATTTTATACCATAAGAAATAGCTGGTGAAAACTCACTTGCTTTAAATGTTATTCATGACATTGGTGTCCACCTTGAGGCTACATGGGAGACATTTTTTCACATTCTCAAGGTTCCTGAGTCTCTGTTTCGAATCATGTAACTGGTCTATTTCTCTGAGTCAGATTTGTGATCTCTTTTTAGTAACTGATTAAGTCTTTATGGTTAAATTTCTGTGTAGTGATTTTGTCTCTTTCTTCACTTTTACTGTCTTGCTTATTTTTTTTTGCTTTGTTTTATTGCTTTTGTTTCAATTATATTTTGTGATTTATATAAATAATCTAAAATGCATTTTGAAATGAGGCAGGGATTAAATGGATTCTTTACATTAATAAAATCATTTTTATTGTATGTCCTAAGCAAATTACATTAAGAATATACCTCTGAGCTTTGAGATGTAGGGAAGAAAAAAAACAACTTTTCACCCATGGCTAGATACAGGGTTGAGACACCTATCCCGAGAGACAGAGCAATAAGAGAAAAGCATTCAAATTTATTTAATGTAAGTTTTACATGATATGAAAGTATTTGGAAATGAAGATTTAAAGAAACAGGGCTGAGGCTGTAGCTTAGTGGTAGAGTGCTTGCCTCGCATGTATGAGGCACTGGGTTCAATCCTCAGCACCACATAAAAATAAACAAAGATACTGTGTGCTCACCTATAACTAAATAAATATTTTTTTAAAAAAGAAAAAAAAACAGAGGGTCATCTATGTTTCTATGCTAAGTCGGATGATGTTAAATGATTGAACAAAGAGGGTCTGATAGAATGGTATGGTAGTAAACTGAGAGGAACTTAGCTTGTTTGTTCAGATTCTTCTCTATGCCCCTGAGTCTTCAGAGGTAAGGGCATTTCTTTCAAAAAGATATAGTGTAGTCACTCTGGAATGAAGATTTTTTATGATCTGCTTCAGGGGAGAAGGGTGAGGGGAAGGTGAGGGTGACCGTCCTGCTTCTGTGGTTTTCTCAAGTGCTAAGATAGCATATTTTGGAGTAGTGCATCTTGAACCTCATCAGGAGACATTCCCAAAGATATGAATAGTTATGGGGGAGGGAGGTCGAAGGATGTTTTAATTAATCCCAGAAAATTGGGACATTGATATGCAATAACATCTTAATTAACAAATCCTTAGGACAAAACTATTTTTAATTAATTTGAGGCACAGAGGAAATTGAAGGATGGGTTGATCTCAGACTTGAAGAAAAGAAGCAAAGGCACTATCTTGGAGAGGACTCGCCTGTTGAGAAAATCAGGGTGCCGATGAAGTTAGGACAGACCCATCTGACCCCTTACTCGTGGGGTGAGGGGACAATGGTCCAAGAAAGGGCTTATCTAGGTCAAGGACCAAAAGAAACCCAGGCCTACTTCACTGCCCCCAGGATGACTCTGCTGGAAAAGTGACACAGGGAGAGCATTCATTTCCCACCACACAATCTAACACCTCTTCTCCCTTACTCCACCTCGTTTATAGTATTATCATGCTTAACGTGAGGCAGATTATAACTGGATTATCGTATCCACCCTCAATTGCGAAGGTTATTTATGAAGATAAAGTTTTGTTAAATACATTCAAGAAGGTTCCAAGGCGCTGGGGATAAAAGAACAAGTCAGAATTCTTGTTCTTCAAAAAGCTCACCCCTTTTGAACCCATTTGGTAAAGTTTATTCATTCATATCATATTTACTGAGTATCTGAATGAAGCCTATAAGAATAGCATGGAAGATCCCCAAGTGACAGAAGGAGCCAAGGAAAGACTGTCTGAGAAGGTGGCATTTTGATTGAGACATGAGGGATGGTGAGTTGGTCAAGAAACAGGAAAGGAGAACACTGAGCTGATGGAACAGTGCGTACAAAGCTCTGAAGTAGAAGAGATGGCCAGGGTGACTAGAGAGCAGTAAAAGAGGACCAGCATGCATGTGATGAGGTGACGCAGAACTCAGGTGAGGTCAGGTTAGAGCAAGGTATTTTGCTCACACCCACAACCTCCTCTGAGCCTTCATTCCAGTCACCTTCTCAAGGAGATTTACCCTGGCCAGACCACTACATGGCAATAACCCCCTTGGCTCCAGTTGGTTTCCATTGCATCTGTCACCTTCCACAATTGTAATAATATGTAATTTATTATGTTTCTTGTTTGTCTTCCTAGTGCATACACTTTAGGAAGGCGGAATTTTCTGTCTACTCTGTTTACTGATATTTCCCCAATGTGTAGAATAGGGTCTGACCTTCTGTCGGTCTCCAACAATAGATGGTGAATAGAATTGTAATGACAGCCAGTACATGTATTAAAAAAACACCTGGCCTTGCCTCATTTATATTTTGGAGAGATAACACTGGATGTTGACTGAAGTTTTAAATTCAAAAAGACACTTTTTTGGCATCACTTTATATCAGCTCCAGAATCTAAAACTAAGTTCTTGACCAGGAAGAAGTTAAGCTTCTTCCATTCCTTTCCCTACTCGTCCCTTCTCTTCCCCTTTTAAACCACCCAGGTGGAGGGAAAGAAACAACATGGGTATTATGCAGGCTTTAGGCACAGAGGAATAAGCCACAGAATGTAAGCCAACCATCCTACCAAACCCGGCACAGCCAGAGGCACAGACTTTGTGCATGACTACCAACAAAGCCCAAAATAACTGGGATCAATGAAATGACAGGCTACAAAAGGTGTGTTTGCATCTTGATTCCTTTTGCAGGGGCTCCGATACTGCCTTGAGGAAGAAACTGTTGGCTTTTCATATCAGATTTTCTTTTTTTTTTTTTTTTAATTTTCAGGTTTCACTCAAAAACAAAGCAATTTGTACTGGTTAACTCTTTTTAAAGAAGCCTGTTGAAAGAAATTGCCTCAGGTTGGAGTGCTCATACTCCATTAGGAGGAGATTTATTGGATACCACAGGCTTAGGAAACCTACTCTATGCTGATTCATTCGTTCAGCAAATATTTATGGAACCTTTTCTATGTGCATGGTACTTTTTTAAAAAAAAAAAACTGGTTTCTTATAAAGCTTACCTACAGCTGAGGAAATGACATATATGCACAAAAAGTTAAATAAAGAATCAACAATGCAAAATGTGCCCCAAGGCACTTGTGATTAAGTGCTAAGCAGGTGGTGGAAACCAGGAGCTCTCTAGAATCCCTCCCAAACACTGTCTGTGGCTTTCATTACCTCAAGACAGTCACATGACAATGAGAAATAGAGTGATTTGTCCTAAAGCTAAGTGAATTACATCATATAACTGACCATTATTCTGAGATTATGCCTTTCATGCTCTTTGAGTAGTCCAAAGTCTTTCCTTTAATATCCTAACTCATGATGACACTTTTTTATTTAAAAAAAAATTTTTTTGTAGTTGTAGATGGACAGAATGCCTTTATTTTATTTGTTTATTTTTATGTGGTGCTAAGAATCGAACCCAGTGCCTCATGCATGCTAGATTACAGCCCCAGTCCCATGATGACGGTATTTTATAAAGTATTTATTTGTTCAAAATAAAAAGTTAACAAGTCTATATTGGACTTTATTTTTAAAAATCTTACTTGCTCATTTAAACTCCCCAAACTAGAAGGGCTGTCATGGAGGTGAGCAGGATCATAGCTGGGAGGGGTCTGCTGATAGAATAAACGGGGCAGGATTTTTAAGGTCAGACTGGAAGTAGATAGATGTACATTCATTCAGTTTTTTTTGTTTGTTTGTTTGTTTTTTTGGAGGTGCTAGGGATTGAACCCAGGGCTTTGTGCATGGGAGGCAAGTACTCTACCAACTGAGCTATATCCCCAGCCCCCACATCCATTAAGTCTTGATGTGTCTTTGTTGAATTAAATTTAATCAAACTCTGTATGGAGCCAGAACAAAGCCAAGTGACAGTTTGCTCGGGAGTCAGCAGAGTGTGGACAAGTTATTATTGGGAAATACAATTGAAAGGAAAATTGGAACAGATTATAGACAGCCTTGAATATTCAAGTATGGAAGTAGACCCTGTAGAAATGGCCAACATTTTAATGGGCAGAAAAGTGACCTGAAGGAGCAATATTTTTAAAAGATTAATCTTTAAAAAATTTTTTTTGTTCTTTTTATTAATACATGACAGTAGGATGTATTAATGATACATTAATAATAATTTAATAATGCAATTAAACTGGTTGTGAATTCATATTTGAACATAGGAAAGTTATGTCCATTCATTCTGTCATTCCTATTCTCATCCCCCTCCCTTCTCTTCATTCCCCTCAGTCTAATTCAAAGTAATTTAATTCTTCCCTACCTCTTCCCCTTATTATGTGTTAGCATCCACATATCAGAGAGAAAAATTAGCCTTTGGGTTTTGGGGATTGGTTTATTTCCCTTAGCATGATAGTCTACAGTTCTATTCATTTACCAGCAAATGCCATACTTTCATCTTTCTTTAGGGCTGAGTAATATTCTATTGTATATATATATATATATATATATATATATATATATATATATATATATACCATATTTTCTTTATCCATTCATCTGTGGTAGGGCACCTAGGCTAGTTCCATTGTTTAACTATTGTGAATTGAGCTGCTATAATTGTTGATATGGCTGGTCACTATGATATGCTGATTTTAAGTCCTTGGGGTATATACCAAGGAGTGGAAAAATTGGGTCAATGGAAAATTTTCCTATTCAAAAATAGGAATCTCCATACTGCTTTCCAAAGTGGTTGCACCAATTTGCATTTCCATTAGCAAGATATGAGTGTACTTTTCCCCACATCCTTGCCAACGTTTATTGTTACTTGTATTCTTGATAATTGCTATTCTGACTGGAATGAGATGAAATCTCAGTGTAGTTTAAGTTGCATTTCTCTAATTGCTAGAGACATTGAACATTTTTTCATATATTTGTTGACCGATCATATTTCTTCTTCTGTGAAAGGGTCTGTTCAGTTTTAAAAGGTTAATCTTCATGTAAACTATGAGCTTTGGGTGATAATGATGTATCACTTAGGTTCCTCAATTGTAACCACTGTCCTCCTGGGGTGCAAGATGTCTATAGTGGGGGAGGTTGTGCATGTGTGGGGACAGGAGGTCACTGTACTTTCTGTTCAGTTCTGCTGAACAGAACCTAAAACCTTCCCAAAAGATAGTCTATTAAAAAAATATTAATCTGGCAGCTGAGGGCAAAATGGAGGAGTAGAACAAATCGAGAACATTTTGCAGATACAAAATTAGCAAAATTAGCACTTGAAAGGGTCTGTCTATGCAAGTAAAGCATCTTGGAGTTTAGGATTTATCAGCTAAATGACAAATCCACCCCGAGAAGGGAGCTACTCTAAAGGCAAAGAACTCAGCCAGGAAGCAATTCTGATGCCCCAGATGCAAGATGAGAAGAGTCTAGAACAAAGTATCAACAAATAAAATGGAAAACAGAGAAAGAATTTGGGCATGAAGAGGAAGGAAATCCCATGGCATCTGATGATTAATAGGATCAGAGGGGAAAGCAGGGTCAGGAGAGGTGACCCTGAGGTTTGGCCAGCTGGGTGGTAATTGCACTGCAGACAGAATAGGGACAAGACTGCAAGACAGGGCAAAGGGACTGAAAACTAGAGAGGAGTAGCCTTCAGGTGGAGGTGGGACTTGGCCACAACATTTCCTAAGTGCCAGGCACAGTGTACATGGCCCTTATCTTCTTGATCAAACTCAGGCGTGTGAAAGAGTTTTCTAAGTCAGAGAATCTGACTCTGAAGAGAGCAGGGGCATCCATTGGAAGATGTTTTCAACTCTGTGACATTTTCAGTTCCATTCTCCTATCAGCCCCAAGAAATCTTAAAGGAACAGAAAATTGTGTTATTTGCTCCAAGAGTCAGAATAAAGGCAGGATGCAGCGGTTGCTACTCACCTTTTCCGGGAGTAGCCCAGAAGGTGTTTACAAGGAAGATCCCTTTCTGCCCTTTGACTTGCAGAGTATTTAGACGAAAAAAACAGGGTAGAAGTCTTGGGGTGGGGGTGGGGAGTCATCTCAGATACAAATAAAAGCTAAAAAGGAGTGACACTCTCTAAGGGACAAAGCACCCTTGAACAGCCTTTGAAAAGAAAGATCAAGAAGCTGGGGACAGAGCAAGGTAATCTTCCTTGCTGTGGAATGACATCTCTGTTCCTTTCTCTTCCCTCTTCAGCCTCACCCTCTTCATTCCCTCTTCTTTCCTGAATTGCCTTCCATCTACTAAACAAAAATACTAAATGGGGGTGGGGACAGGAAAAGCCTGTATAATTAATGTTTTCCCCAAATCACAGGTTATTTTAAAAGACCAGTCTTCATCATTATTGTTATTACAGTTGCATCAGGTGAAATGGTAGTATTTACCAAGGAGACAGCTCATTTGACCTGCACTGAAGTTAGGTTTGGCCACCTTGTGTTTGGTGGAGTTGTAGAATGGATTCAACTGTCCAACTACAAATCCTCGCATGTCACTCCCTTGTGGGAGAGACCTGACTGATTACCTAGTTTGCTCCAGGTAGAGATAGTAACAGCACCCACCTCGTAGGGTGGTTGTCTGGATTCTGTGGGGGAAATAAGAAAAGTAATTTGCAGAACAGAAAGACAATAAGCACCTGAGAAGATCCAGGTTTTGTGGAACTTAAAGATTATAGACTTTTAAAAGTCCTCCTAAATAAAAAGAAGATAGGGCTAGGGATGTGGCTCAGTGACAAGAGTGCTTGTCTAGCATACATGAGGCCCTGAGTTTGACACCCAGCACTGCAAAAATAAATAATATTAAAAGAGATAGGCTGAGTATGGTGGCACACACCTGTAATCCCAGTGGCTCAGGAGGCTGAGGCAGGAGGATTGAGAGTTTAAAGCCAAAGTGTAAAGCCTCAGCAAAAGTGAGGCACTAAGCGACTCAGTAAGATCTCGTCTCTAAATAAAATACAAAAATAGGGCTAGCGATGCAGTTCAGTGGTTAAGTGCCCTTGAGTTCAATGGCCAGTACCCTCCCTCCTCAACCCCCCCAAAATAAACAAACAAACAAACAAATAAATAAAATCTTAGTTTTGCATAATTCTTACTTGTGAATGTATGACTATGTGAACATACTGCTAAGGCCCCTCCCAGGTTCTGGGAAACATGCAAAAGAAAGGTTCTTAAACTCAAGCTTTACCAGCTTCAAGATAAACCCACTTCTAAACAAATGTTCAAAATGAATGTTGGGCCTTGCTGTCATTTATTTATTTGAAAAAAGAAAATGAGTATAAAGCATTTACTGTGTGCTCAGCAGTGAGCTCTTAGCTGGGTGTAGGTGGCGTTGCCCATCTGGAAGGTCTATGCCCAGCTAAATGGAAGGCCATTAAATATCAAAGCAAGCTAAACTCCTTATCTAAAGAATGTGGTTTGATTTGACAAAACATCCCAGAGCTAATAAATGACTTCAAAGCACTTTGCAGAGCTTTTTAACAGAAACCCTGTGCCAATGGAATAGATGAATATTTCTAGTCATTATTTTATTTTTTCCTTTCAAAAAACTGTGATAAAATACACAAAATATTCACTATCTTAGCCCTTTTGAGTGTACAGTTCAATGGTATTCAGCACCTTCCTCTCCTTGAGCAACCATCAGCACCACCCATCTCCAGAACTCTTTTCATCTTGCAAAACACACTCTGTATCTATTAAACACTAACTTCCATTCCCTCCCTCCCTCCACCTCCTGGCAACTTGTTCTGCTTTCTGTCTCTGTGATTTTGACTACTTAGAAAAGTCAAATACTCTAAAGACTATTTATATCTTAGATTTGTAAGATAAATACAAAAATAAAAGCAGGTAACACAGAGTACCTCCTCACAGTGGAGTCATACAGTATTTGTGTTATTATTGGCTTATCTCACTCAGTATGGTGTTCTCAGGGTTCATTTATAAGGTTGCATATATCAGAATTTTCTTCCTTTTTAAGGTTGAATAATATTCCATTGTATGTATATACATTTGTTTATCTATGCACTTACCAATAGGCACTTGGGTTGCTTCCATATTTGGAATTCCATGTTGTGAATAACACTGTTACAAACGTGGGTAGAGTGGATATTATTTTTACATGGTTTAAAACATTTGCATCCCTATAATTACAGATTAGAATGCACTTGGATTGTTGCTTTCCTTTGCTCACATATTAATTAAACAAAGCAAGTCAGTTATCAAACTCAATTTCTTCATCGCTGTTGAACTTGTATCTCATTATCATAAAAAAGGGCAGTGGGTCAGAAGAGTTTCGAACAAGCACTTAGGACATTAGAGTACTGGTCTCAGCACTGCAGCCAGTGTTAGATAACTATGTGATACCTGGAAAATTCTGCATCTTGCTGGGCTTCAGTTTCCTCATATCCTGTGGATGATTTGGACAATTTCCTCTCTACGGGGATCCAACTTAGTCCAGTTTGCCAAGTCACAAAAAGTCCCATATCCCTAGGAAACTTCTCCATCCCAGGCAAAGTGGGATGGTTGGTCACCCTATCTTCAGCAAGTATTCAAATTTGATACCAGATTTGAAAAAAAATATATATATATATATGTTCTAGATTAAATAGAATCAGGTTGTTTATCCCCTTCCTATCCCCACCCCCCAGGAAATATCAAAAAGGGATTCAACAGCTGAGTCAGACTGAGACAAAATTCCAAGTGTGTAATTTTTAACAGGCTTTTTGGGAAAGAGTTGATTCTTAGATCCAGTTAAGAAGTCATCCCCCACAATCGTTCTGGTTAGGGAGGTTTGTGTGTTAACAATTAGACAAGAGCTGTTAAAATCTTCACTGAGCAATTTTAAAATGCTGCCATTTTTAAAAACTAGTCCAGTTTCTCATGGCTTCTCATTTTTTCCCCTCTCCCAAAGGGTTCCCTTCTCTATCGTGGGGGAAACACAAGAAGGTGTTCCCACAGAATGATAACAAGTGAAAGTCAACCAAGGTGGACCCCTTGTCTGATTTGCAGCTAACAGGAAAGCTCAGCCTGGACTGTGTTGAAGAGTCCCCCCCCCCCTCTTGCACAGGAATGCGCTGATATGCCACGTGAGCCCCCTTCTCTGGGGAGGATGATGTAGCCAGATTCCAGCTCTCATCAGCAAACAGGCGGGGCGGGTGTGAGTGAAGTCAGTGAAGAATTGAAGGGTATTAACTTTTAGGAGTGAAACGCAGGCCTGGATGATGTGGGCAAAAGAAGTATTTCAGCTCAATTTCATTGGCTGCAAGTTTTTTAATTGTTTAGAAAAACAATTCCAAGTTCATGAACAGTTCCAATGCATTTTTTACTTGATTGAGTCTTGATACAGTGCCTAAAAAGCAAGCAAAACCTTCTCCCTATAAGTAAACAGAAATGAAAAGATAACCCTTGTATCGATTATTTTTTCCAGTAGAAAAAATGTTTTAGTGACTCCTTTTTGTGGTCTATCACCACAGAATTTCTGTTGACAGCTTAGGTGATATTTTACAAAACTTTCCATACATAAAACATTCAAACCCATAGATAATGGATGTAAAGCAGAGGCTTATTATCTCCATTTTTTAAAAATACAGAAACAGAAGTTCAGACAAATTAGTAGTCTGTTAAGTGGCAGGCTAGTCTCAAACCTGGGGGTTCTAAATCACAATCAGGACTCATCACCAAAATGCAGAGGAGAGTGTGTTTTGCTGTTTTAATTATTCCTTCTAGCTGTTTTTGCTAACTTTCTCATACTTTTGATATCATCCAAGGATAATGATTAACAGGAGAGCAGAAGGTCAAAAGCAGTATTGGTTAAAACCTAGACTGGCTTAAAGAGCCCATAAGAGGAAGAAAATAAGTGGGCAAAGAGGCCTGAGGATAGTGAAAAAGGGCACAGACGACCAAGCCAGTTCCACACTGCCTTCTAAATCAAGGGAAGTGAGAGAAGAAGCTTCATCTGTAAGGAGAACACTTGAAGAGAGATCCCTGGGTTGGTATTTAGGGAGCTACTGTTGACCTCTGGGAACATAATTCCACAGAATCGTAGAATCTTGTGTTCTGTTAATCTGAACACTTATCCATATTCCACCACACTCCTGATTATTCCAACAACATTGTTGGATAAGGCAGCCAGCAAAGGAGATTGAGAAGCAGCCACCGAGGTCAAAACACCTAGAGAAGGATGTCTTCAAGGCTGGCTAACAAAGCCAGTATTTAAAGAAGGAGGAGGAACATCTCTGTGCCTTTCTTTCAGTGTTTTGTGAATGTAAAACTGTTTTGTTTTTTTTTTTTAAAGCCTTTACTTAAAAAAGAGGAGGAGGAGAAAGAGAAGGAGTAGGAGGAAGGAAAGGAGGGTGGTAATAGATCCAGTAAAATGAGGACCAAGAATTGCACCATGGAGTTCACTGGTTATCTTGACAATAGACTGAAGGAGACCCTGGATGATGGGAAGAAAGCCTGACTAGAGTACATTCAGGAGAAGATGAGAGGAAAGGGGGTAAGAGGCAGCTAGTATAACAAACTTTTTCAAGGAATTTTTCATGAAGAGAATCAGAGAAATGAAGCAGTAGCTGGAAGGGGATGGGGGTAAGAGGAAGGCGGTGTTTGTTAAGGGTGGGAGATCTGCTGGATGCAGTGGACCACACCTGTAATCCCAAAGGTTCCAGAGGCTGAGGCAGGAGGATCGCAAGTTCAAAGCCAGCCTCAGCAATGGCGAAGCACTGAGCAAGGCAGTGAGACCCTTCTCTAAATAAAATAGGGTTGGGGATGTGGCTCAGTGGTCAAATGTCCCTGAGTTCAATCCCTGATACCAAGAAAAAGAAAAAAAAAAAAAAAGATGGGAAATTTCACAGTATGTTTATCCAAATGATCCAGCAGAGAGGAAAAGTGATGATGCAAAAAAATGGCAACAATTGCAAGAGCAAGGTCCTTACGTAGGGGAAGGGAAGAGATCCAGAACACAGGTGGAGTTGGCCTTGGAGAGGATCATGGACAGGAACAGAAGGAGCCTTGCAGTGGGAGGGAAGGCAGCACCGTAGGACACAGATGCAGACAGACATATATGAAAGCTCTCATTATGCTTTTATTTTCTAAGTAAAATAAGGAGCAAGCTCGGCAGTTGAAAGTAAAAAGGCCCTAGGGACAAAGAAGAATCAGTGAGATCATCCTTTTAGAAGAATAGGAGAGTGAGTGGATCAAAAAAATCTATTAGGATTGCCTGGCAGGATGAAGGGTTTGGGGTCACCTAAGATTCAGTGCTATCGTTGGGTCTTTAAGACCAAAACTCTGGGCCTCCCTTTGCCCATACCCCTTAAACGTGGTCTCATTTAAAACATAACAGTGTTAATCATTTTATTGGATGTCACAAACGTTCATGTTACATTCAACCAATTCCCTGGTGCATAGGTGCAGTCTGGGGCACATTCTCTCTGGGACTAGGCTAGGAGGTGAGTATGGAGAAGAGAGAGAGAGAGAAAGAGAGAGAGAGAGAGAGAGAGAGAGAGAGAGAGAGAGAGAGAGAGAGAGAGAGAGAGAGAGAGAGGGAGGGAGAAGCTGACTCCATGGGGTCTTTTGCCTCCATTTCTCACAAATAGAAAAAAAAATCAATATTCTTGGATGACAGCAAACATCCCTTTGGGATGGAGGAACATAGCAACTGGAAAATACGGCTTTGATTTGAAAACAAAATGAGCTTCCATATACTAATCCCTAGAATCAAGGCTACCCACTGAGGCCCAAGCTCCGATGGACCATCCCAGACCTCTCCCAGGGGACTTTCCTTGAAATTTATAGCATGGAAAAGAAAAAGCAAGAAATGAGTGACTCCTGCCAAGCTTGGGAAGAGAGGCAAGAAGGTGTTCCCATCTGGTGAGGCCCAAGTGCCTCCTTCCAAAGTCACCAATCTTGGGTGTATCATTTCATCTGGTGGGGATGGAGCAGAGAAAGGTGCGTAGGAGAGTGGACAGAAGCCAGGAGTGTGACACAAGTTTATTTCCCTGCAAGGAAGAAAACAGCAGGGTGAGAAAGGAAAGTTCCCTCCCTCCTAATAGCCAAGGAGGAAAGTTAAGTCTTAGATCCTGGGAGACTGCCCCATCCCATGCTCCTGCCTCTGACCCCTCTTCAGCCTTGAGGCAAGCACCAAATAGGGTATAAACAGGGAATTGATGACCATGTTGGCCTATGAAATCCCAGCTGGTCCTGTGGGAAAGAGAAAAAGGTAGATGAATTGATTGGAGGCTCAACTGAGGTCAAAGAATGCTTGACTTAGTGGATTAAAAAAAAATGCACTAGAAAGATCACAGTCTCACATATTTGAAAATCACTATTATGGTTTTCTTGAGTCTTTTTATGTTTAATTCCAAAAGGAATTGAATTCTTTCAGAGGTCCTATATGAGAACATTTCAATTATATTTATAAACTCCCTGGCTGCTTTCGATTGAGCATGCTCCAGCACACTCTTTTGAAAGGATGGCACCTGGATGCATGCCTCCATCCAGAGGGAGTGGGCAGGAATGCCCATCTTCCCTGGCCGGGGATGCCTCTCTTCTTTACTGGTGCAATCTGTGGTTCTGCTTCCTCTTCAGTGTTTCCCTCCTGATAACTTAACTTGAGCTCTTTGTCTTTTACAACACCTGGGTCTTTTTCACTCAGGTACTGCTGCTTGGCGAGGGCTCTATCACCCGAGACCTGGACAGTTTTCTTCTGTTTTGTTTTTCTAAATTTACTGACCTTAAATAGTGAGGTTTGGAGGAGTGATCTATCTGGGAGTCATTTCAACTCTTACTAGCTACTACTCTATTCCTTTGTACTTGTTCACAACAACAACAACAACAACAAAAGGCATCTACGCTTGGTCTATCTGAGGCTGGAAAAAAAACATGGACGTGTTTGGAACAGCTGTGAGTGTTATGGCACAGAGCTGATAAGCAAGAAAGAGCACTTTCCAGAGTGCTAGGCACTGAGATCAAAGCCCTCTGCAAATATTTTGATAGGAGGCAGCTGTGTTATAACAAAGCCTGCACTGACCTCTCCTGAGAGGACCTTTGCCAAGTCTTGGTTCTACCATTCTCTAGTTGTTGTCACCCTGTTCAAATTTACTTCTCTGAGCCTCAGTTTCCTCACCTATCAAATGGAAATAGTGATGTCTCTCATAAGTCCATTGGGATAATGAACTCGGGGATTTCTGAAAGTGTGAAACAAATTTCAGGAAGTAGTACTGTAGAGTAAGAGTCCTTTAAAAGAAAGTGGTTGACCTGTCTGTGTCTGAGCTCCTCCCAAATCAGAACTCCCAGCTGGTTTCATTTGGGGATGCGTCCCAGGGAGCAGGAAAAGGGAAGAGGAGGAGTGAAACCCAGAAGGCAGGCCAGTACAAAGATAGGTCGCTAAATTGCTCAGAGCTGTGGGTGACTGAAACTTGACCCCATACAACCTTCTGAAAAGCCTTAAGTGAACTGTGATTCAGAATTGCCCCTCCAGGGGACAGTTTACTTAAAGGCTTCCCTCTCCCTGGATGGAGGTGGCCCCTGGGCACCGATGCCTCTCTTTTCAGGTTGCACACACGTGAGTGCCCAGTGGACTCCACAGAAGCCCCAGGAGAAGAAGTGAGAGGTGGAAGGTGCAGAATGAGGCAAAGTCAGGTGACATGCTTCAAATTAGTTCAGAATGGCTTTCCACTGCACCAACTGGAGTCAGAGGTGAGACGGGGAGGTTTTGAAATGGTGCACAAGTTACCACCATGCCTAATGAACATGAAAACAAAACAATAACAACAACAACAAAAAATTGTGACATGGCTTGGCTTGGTTATTTATAGCAGGTATTACATACCATCTGTTTGTAAAAAAAAAAAAAATAGGTACACCTAAACATTAGTTCTTAATGCTATTTTTCCAGATACTATGTGTTTCTGTAGAATTAGGAAATGCAATTTCCAAGACCCACCTGTTTGTTTATTTTTTTTGTACTAAATTATAATTAGAGATAACATGGCCTAATTGAAAGAGACCCAGACCAAAACTTTGGAGAAATATCTTCATTTCTCTAGGGAAGCAGGGGTGTGGGCGACAGGGTAAATCGTGAATGCTACCATTCTCCCTGCCTGTATTCTACTGTTGTGTGGGTTTGGGAATGTGGGGGAGGAATTTCATCAAATAACCTATTTGAAAATAGTTTATAAAAGAGGAAGGCTTGCTATCATTTGTGTATTAGGTATTGATTACTAAAGTCTATTTGCCCCCAAGATTCAACCATAAAATAATTTTAAGTTGTCAAGCCAAATCAATAAAACTAGAGCACCTACTTTGCCAGTCACCACTAAGGATACAAAGATGCATAAAGAGGAGTGATATGAGGAATTAGGGTAGTGCCTGAGTAGTACTATGACCACTGCTATTGCAGGAAGAAAGAGTATGAGCATTAGATGGAACTATCCAGAAATAAAGTCTTGGGTTTTTCTCAGGTTAAGCCTGACTTTCCTGAGATTATGAGAAGTGTGGTCTCTCTTATATTTCCATGTAGCACTTCTATAATATTATTTTACATTTAACATGCAGCCTTTTCAACCTATCTAATATTTTTTTAATTTGTGAGGAGTGGTAGGCAATTTTATATTTTTTCAGAAAGACAGACATTTTTTTCTAATACCTCTTGTTAAATATTCTATCATTTCCACTGTTTTGAAATGCTATCTTTATTTTATTATTTTATTCTTACATGTGGTCTCTGGTCTATGACATTGACATATTATCTTTTCCAGCAACAATTCCACATTATTTAATTGAGGCAGGTTTATAGTTTGATAAGTTTTAGGTCAATATTACCCCTATTGTTCTTGTTTTTCTCGATTATCCTTATGTATTTACTTTGCTGGATGATGCTTATAACCTCTTTATTTTATTATAAAATCCTATTAGAATTTGGGTCATGATTTGCTTATATTTTCTGTGTGAAATATTATCCAAAGTCATCTCTTTAGAATAAGGTGAAGACCAGATGTTTGGAGAGAGGAGGGATGCAGCAGCTGTTGTAAAGAGCAGAAGAGTTAAATTATCAGATCACCCTGCAGATAAGGAGGTAACCAAGGATTGATAATAGCGCTAATCTACAGTTTAGGTGATTTTCTGCTCAGGAGCAGGCATGAAGAATGGTCTGGCTGAATTCAATCTGGGATTGGATTTAGTAAAACAAGCTTAAGGTGGGAGGAATATATTTATTTGTCTTTCTTTTAGAATAGAAAAAAAAATGTGTTTTTCTTTCACCAGAAAGAAATGTGAATGAAGAGAGGTGTAACTTTTTGTTTCATTATTTTAAAAATATTAGTAAAACACAAGTATTAATTTGTGGACCCAAAAACCCCCCTAAATTACAATGGAACTTTTTATTGTGTAAATAACTTAGTGTGTGTGTGTGTGTGTGTGTGTCTCATATTATACTTGAAATATTTTCCTGTGACACAAGAGCACTATTTGGTGTAAAGCCCTATTTTTTTGAGTGTATATATTTCTCCCTAATGTTTTCTTTCTTTGGAATTAAGCATTCTCAAATGTATTCCCAGGGGAATCTGGAAATGTTGGTACATATCCATTTGGCAGTTTAGGGATTTGTTAGAGTGTGGGAAAATTCAGAGGTTATTTTCAGGTTAAGACATCTAAATATTTCTTTCTAGGTCCAGAACACAGCTTGTTTTTAAACTGTAAAGACACTGTATTTCTTGGTGCCCTTTTAAAAAGGAAATTGCTGCCATCTTTAACTAAATAATGTTTGAAATAAATACCAATTTAGAAAATTAGAGAATTTTTAAAATTGCCTGTTGGTTTTTATGTTTCCTTAGGCAAGCAAAGTTAAAGAACTATTAAATAAGATGGTTGTAAAGGTAAATCCAAGGATATCATAAACAAACCTTTTTACCTTTTCCTTCACTATGAACAGAGGCTTCAGCAGGGTGAATCTCTGCTCCATCCTGGGAAATAACTCCAAGGCTTTCCTCTGGGGCTTCCTGAACTCAGGGTGCTGCCCATTCCCATCACAGTTCTCTCAGCCCAATTGTCTGCTAGGTGGGGAAAGACCCAGAATTCAACTACTACAAGGAAGGGGAAATGATGCTGTGTACGTTGGTTACGAAAAGGCTGCTGTTTTCATGGCTCCCATCAGCCTTCAGAACATTCCCCATATTCCTTCAGCCAGGAAGCTGGATCCATGCAATTCTAAATGTGCTACTCCTGTCTAGATGCTCACTGATCAAAAATTCGGTCAGGTGGGGTGACTACATATTTCAAGAGTTGCCAGCATATACATTCAACTCATGTGTCTTACGTATAATCAACCACGACTCATTCCTTGAGCTTTGAGGTGAGACAATGAAAATAAACATGATATATCAACATATTCTTGGCACATACCATGAATTAGAATATTCACATTTCAGAGTTGGACTCCTCTTGACACTTTTACTCTTGACACTTTTACATTTATGCACACTTTCTCTGGCAATCATAAATTCAGTAAAATTTACCCTAGACTATATTTCTTCCATCCATTCCTTCCTATCCACTGGTACTGCTAAGTTGTTGATTCATCTATATCATCTCTTACCTAGTCTCTAATAAAATCCTCATAAATAGTCTCTCTCACTCTTCAAAAATGTGTATGTATTTACAGTACTTCTGTGACTAACAGTGTTCTATTGTTTATTGGCCCAAATCATTGATTAGAATTCCTCCAAATTTGGGTCTTTTCCTATGTTCTCTGCTTCATCTATGTTATTCTCCCATTACTTGGGAGAATATCCTACCACATAGAACTGTCTGTAGTTCTAGGGCTTTTCCTTCTGTCCAGAAGTGATATCTAAAATATTTAAAGAACAGAAACCAAGCAATCAGAACATGTCCAGTCAGAATTGCCATTTTAGGGCACCCTAGCACCTTGACCTTGAGTCTCTTCCTGGGAAACTTCAACAGATCCTTCACACTGTCTATGGAGGAATAGCAATTGTGAAGGGGCTGGATGTGAGAGGTAGTGTCATTTAGAAAAGATTATTGACTTCATTAACTTTTTCAGCTATGCAAAGACAAGTATTTGCACAGCAGGAGCCATTTACAGAACCTGAAATGAACTTTTATATTTTTTTGAGATAGTCTGGAAAAACCCACCACTTCATCTCTGGTTGCTTCATAAATACTTTTGCCTACTTCTTTTACCCAAGTTTAAGCCACAGGAGACATCTACCACCTCTCACATAGTCCCACCAGCTGATCAATTTTTTAACCAGGCTGATCTTTTTATTTCCATGCTGACTGAGAAACATTATGTCCTGAACTGACCTGAAAGTATGAGGAAAAGTTCCAGTATCTTCTCTAATAATAATAATAATAATAAATACATCCTTTTCTTTAATCAAAATCACAGTTGTGCGAACTCATCATCATAACATCATTAAAGAATTGTTATCAAGTTGATCCTCAATGCAAAATGCTAAACTGTCCTTGATAGGAATTTAAAGAAGTAACATGCCTCCATGAATTTAGAGTTGAATGTGGAGGTAAGATGCGAATAGCCAAATTAATAATGTTGATCCAACAGTAAATTATGCACTGCTATCCACAGTCCTGAAGAGGAAAGGGGAATATGTCTCTTTCCCAGGAAGGTAAAGTTTCCTGGAAGAGTTGGGGGTGTTTGCAGTGTTTCAGCCTTGGCCCAGCAGGAGAACCAGCATATGTGACAGACCCAGAGAACACAGGGCAGGCTAAAGCAGGGCCTTGATATTGAGATGAAGCTAGAATTATAACTGTGGTCAACCTGCCAAAGGAAGTGTACCAGGAAAAGGAATCTGGGGAAGGTCCCTTAAGTTTTGTTAAGCAGAAACTTAACACAATCTAAGTAGCACTTTAAAATATTATGCAGTAGTAGTTAGCAAGCAGTATGCTGGGAAATAGCATGACAGAATGGAGCCAAGTATTAAATTTGAGTCTAGTTATGCCACTTTCTAGTTGGATGGGCTTGGACCAATTAACCTCCAAGTCTTCTTTAATCAGCTATAAATATTGAACCATTAATTCCTCACTCTTAGGGCTCTTATGAGAATAATATTTTGCATTTATGAGGACTTAATATGGATACAGTACTTAGCTCACACTGTGCTGAGTACTGTACCCATGTTGTTTCATTTAACACTTTTGTTTTCTTTTTCTTTTCATTGTATAAGATATATATAATATAAAATTCACCATTTGAACCACAGTTCAAGGATATTAAATATATTCACTTGTTGTGCAGCTATCACTGTCTGCCACCCATCTCCAAAATTCTTTTCATCTTTCAAAACTGAAACTCTGTATCTCTGAAATAGCACCTCCCATTCCCTACACTCCCCAGACCAGAACACCTGCCATTTGATTTTCTATCTCTAAGAATTTGACTATTCTAGGTACTTTGTATAGGTATAGTTATCAACTGTTTCTCTTTCTGTAACTGTATTATTTCACTTAATGTAATGTCTTCCAGGTTCAGCTGTATTTTAACATGTGCCAGAATTTTCTTCCCATTTAAGGTTGAATAATATTCCACCAAATGCCTTCTATCACTGTTTTATAATGTGAAAATTGGATTTAGAGAAGTTAACTTGCCCAAAATAACATAGCTGATAGGAGAAAGAACTAGAATTTGGACAGAAACAATCTGATTCTATAGCACATCCTCATTTTCCCTGCATATCCTACATCCGGTAGGTTCCTTAACCCATCACTGCACCTGGAAGCAGGGGAACGGGGGAATTGCAGGAAGGCATTCTATTGTTTTTGATTATCTAGCACCACAGCTTATCCTGGTAACATAATTCCTCTTATTTATTTTTATTTTTTGGTACTAGGAATTAAACCCAAGGCTAAGCAGGCACTCTACCACTGAGCTACACCCCCAGCCCATAATTCCTCTTTTCTTTGGAGAACTCTGTCTATGATTGTACCAATTGTACATTTCCTCACTCAAAGGTCACAAGGGTATGTTTCCCAGACCAGGCCAATCAGAGCCATGTGTCTAGGTCCCCATAGTGAGTCATTCAGAAGTGGCACATGGGTGCAAGCAGAGTTCTCTCTGATGCTCTAAGGAGGTTCTGACCCCGTAGTTGTAGTTGACCATTTAAAAAGCTTAGTAGGGGGATGGCAAGGGAGGTGAAATCCTGAGCAACATCCAATTCCCTGATCTAGACATATTTGCAGTCAGCTACCTGCATCAAGTCCCCAGAGATGTGATCCAATATATTCCCAGAGAAGTGATCCATTTCGAGATGTTTTTGTTTTTAAGGTAACTGGAGTTGAATGTCTGTAACTTGGAAGAAAAAGAAACCTGACTAATACACAAGATCAAAAAGGTCCTCATGGGAATGGAAAGGAAAACTAACAAGAAGTATTGTGAAACTGTGTGATGTGAGGAAGAGGGAAAGGTCAAGAGTCCTTTTGAGGTTTGGATACCTGGTGACAAAGCATAAAGCTTTTACTGAAAAGGTGGAAGAAGTTGCTATTTTCAGTAGAGTTGGAAGAGAAAGTTTCCAAGGCTCCCAGGAGTCCAGAGCACTAGCCAGTTGCCAGAGGTAGACTCTACAACGTGACTTGTGTCTGCTAACCACGTCATCCTCTTCCAGAATCGCAAACTCATGAAAGGGCGCAAGGTCTGATTGGAATAGGCCTTTTGGACTCTGGCCTTTATCCTCTGTTATAGTTTAGATACGAGATATTCCCCAAAAGCTCATATGTAAGACAATGCAAAAAAGTTTAGAAGTGAAATGACTGAGTTATGAGAGTTATAACCTAATCAATGCACTAATCCTCTAATATGGACTAACTGGGTGGTAACTATAGACAGGTGGAGAACTGTTGGAAGAAGTGGGTCACTGGGGACATGCCTTTGGGGTTTATATTTTGTCCTAGGTGAGCAGAGCTCTCTCTGCTTCCTGATTGACGTGTCATGAGCTGCTTCCATCCTCAGTGCCCTTCCACCAAGCTGTTCTGGATCACCGTAGGCCTAGAGCTATGGAATCAGTCATCTGTGGATTGAGACCTTTATAACCATGAGCCCTAAATAAACTTTTCCTTCTCTACGTTGTTCTTGTCAAGTCTTTTTGTCACAGTGACAAAAAAAAGCTGACTAAAATATCCCCCCAATTCACTCACTAACCTAATACGAATTTTCTTTCCAAATACAATTTATTCACTAATATGTTCATTCATTCATTTAAGACACACTTGGTGAGTGCTTACTATGTGTCAGCTACAGTGGCAGGTGCTAAGGATACCGAGATAAGAAAATAAACATGGTCCCCTACCTTTAAGGAGTTTATAATATAGTGGAGAAAACAGATGCAGGAAGGATTTGTCACACAAATGAATATAATTAGAAATAGTCTGAAGTTATGTGAAGAAAATGGAGTTTCATAAGAGGTATCTTGGGGAATATAATTTAGATAGAGGAGAGTTAGGAGGATTACTAGGGAACTTTTCTGGGTAGCCAAGTAAGAGGTGGGCACTGAAATGAAAAAGAAACGTAGAAACCAGAGGAGTTGGTCTTATCCACCCTTAAGAAAAAAATGATTCACCCATCAGGAATGTGAGACTGGGAGGCTTCAAAGTGATTTCTTTGAAGTGCAGCCACACAGGCCCTTAGAGCAGAGTTTAGCAGAAGAAATAAATAAATAAATAAAAATAAACCAAGGTAGTGTAGGGATCTCTCAGCCTGTTCCCCAGTCACCTCTGGATGACTCTACTCATTTACTGATTCATTCACTCATTCATTCAAGAAATATTTATGGAATACTCACAGGTGGGAGGTATTATACTAAATGATTTGGGAGAAGACAATCTCCACCCTATCTCTCAGCAGGAGGGCAGAAGCTTGGGTATGCTCTTCCTCAAAGGGCTCCAAGAATCACCTTGGTCTTCACCTTACAGAATCTGCTAGACATAACCACATGCATATATTTAATAAGACTTTTATGCCCTCCCCGCTAGCAGACTGGTATTTTTCTTTTGTAACTCAGGACAACTACATCTAGTCCTCCCAGAAGAGGCAAAGGTTCTTTACCCACATAAACTAGGGAACATGGCAGACTGACACCAAACACAGTGTGGCCGCCCAGTCCCTTCAGATAAACATAAGGAAAGGTCATCCAAACACAGGAAGACAGCCGCCCCCTTCCCTTTTCCTTTACCCCCTCCCCTTCCTCCCCCCTGGCTCCCTTATCCCCAGAGGGTGGACCCAGCCTTTCCCAGAGTTTATTCTGAGAGCTGGAGCTCCCACAGTGGAACGTGCTGCGGACATGGGAATACAACAGCTCGGCCAACAGGGAAAACCAAAAATATAAACTGAGATACTTAATAGATTTCTGCTCCTCCTCCCAAATTGTGGCAGAAATGTCTGCTGGTATTGCTTTTACTGAGCTCGGTATAAGCCAGCCCTTCCTAAGAGGAGGTCTTCTGAAGATTATTGCATTTGCCAGTGAACATTTTGTACAGAGGAAAATTAAACTCTTTCTTAGGATTCTCAGTGCCATTTGCTTGATCCGCTAAACAAATGCAACAAATGTTAGGAAACAAAGGCCAGAAAGCCTTGTATCTCAAACACTGGCAATCGAGTTAAACATGAATACAAATAACACTAAAACTGCAGGGGAAAAAAATTAGAAGGCTTCAAAATCTACTTCAAAATCACTGTTGGAATTTTGTAAATAACCAGGAACTCTGGACCCATAAATAGGAAGTCATTTTATCTTTTACTGTCATATTCTGACCCAAACAGTGGTAAGAACAAAGTTTATGTTCTCACCATTTTGGATTTTACTTTCCATTTGAGAGGGGAAAGAATGAATATTCCAGGATTATATACCCCAATGATTATAAACCAGCATTTGTGATGAAATGTTCAGTACTAATTTCAAAACAGACCCGTGTTCGAAAGCAAAGCATAATGGTGACCTTTCTCATTAGCTGTTGCTCAAACAAAGATATGTTCCAGCAATATCCGATGCTTCCTTCCTGCTCGGGCCTCCACCCAATGCAATTTAAAACACTTGTGTCATATTCAAACCAGAGCTAAGGATGTAATGTGGCTGTTTCAGTAACATTGTGTTTATGGTTTGTTGTTACTTTCTAAGTTTTTTAAAATGTTTTGTTTTCACAAATTTATTATCATGAGTTGGATTTGCAAGATTAACTGTGTGAGATCGTATAGATGAACTTGTTATATACATATTCACTTTTCTGTTTCTCCAACTCCCTATTTTTGTGATGAATAGTATCATACGTTCTTAACCATGGGACAGAGATTTATTTCTCATTGCTCTTTGGTCAGTGTTTTTATGAAACTTTATAGGCAAAAACAAATAAAAATGAAACAATTTTTAAGGATCATATGTAATTTGTTTTTTGTTAAGTGCTATGAACAAAAACAAACACAAATCTAAGGAATGAATGTAAGGAAGAAACAGGAGAGAAAGAGAGAGAGAGAGAGGGGTAATCCTCATGTTTGTCATGGCTAATGTTCCTGAATTAGGTTGAAAATGATCAAAGTCAAGGTGATTTTCCCATAGAATAATAAACTATAAGAATTTTGTTATTGACCCAAATTTTTATGTCCATCTTTGTAGAAGTGACCATAAACAGTGCAACTATAAATCATATAAACCATTTATATTTTCTACAATGGGCATAATTTTGTAAAAGAAAAAAAATGAATTCATATTATTTTAAAGACAATTTGACATATCTATACTTGTACAGTATAAAGCTTTTAAAAGTATATATACCTCATAAAAAGAGTTAATCACCCCGCAATTCTGTGAGAGTGTATTTGAGATGGTACAGCATCACAAACTACTACAGCAAGAAATATTTAGAGTGTTGATATTTGGCAGGCCACATATTGTGTCATTTAACCCTTATAATATGCCAGTGAAGTGTTTTTAGCATTACTATTTTAAAATCAAAGAAATGGTGGCTCATAGGAAATAGCTTTCCCTGGGAAGGGGGCTAGCTCACGTAGTGGAAATTTGGAGGTAGAGCTGCCCTAGCCTGACTTGATTTAGAGGTTCGCTATATTATCTGGACCCCAACTACAATGTCCCTAACATTTTTGCAGTTCTGCCCCTTTCTGCATAGTCATTGCATCCTCAGCCCAGCTCCTCTCCAGCTGCAGTGACTCTAGGCCTTCCATTGCAATTCCACATAATCTGAAGGAAGGAAGATTGCATCCCAGAAATCCCCCAAAAGCCCCAAACAGGTTGTGTCACATGCCAGCTCTGGACCAGTTTTTGAGATCAGGGAGATGAGTGACTGAATAGCTTAATTTAGTCAGGCACTATCTGTTTCTCCTTAACATGTTACCAAGAATAGGGAAACCTCCATTTTCCCAAAGAAAATCTGGACACTAGTCAATGACTGTCCAATTAAGAGTTGTCATGGGCTGGGGCTGTGGTTCAGTGGTTCACCTAGCAAGCACAAGGCACTGGATTCAATCTTCAGCACCATGTAAATGTAAAATAAAGATATTGTGACTTAAGAATAAATATTTTTAAAAAAGAGTTGTCATGAAGGTTAAATGATATGGATATACAACAGTTTTCATGGTGCTCTGACCACTTAAAGACTCAAGAGTGACTGCTCTATTTGTTGGAAGCAACACTAGAACATTGCTTTTTAACTCTTGTTAGCAATGACATAGAATTTTAAGAATTGAATATGTGTGATAAAAAAGTATTGAGACTTTCAAAGAAACTCATTAGAATATCCACATATAAAGAGTGTCCTCACACAAAACAGTCTTTGAGTCTGAGTTTTCATATGCTGCTGCCATGCTCGCCTTATTGTTCCACCTGTGCAATAGGTATCTGCTGCTATTGTCCTTTCAACACCTCTTTTTGATTTCGGGAAATTTCCTCTCATTCATGTCTTTTGACATTGCAAACTGTTCATTATAGTGCTCCTCTCTTCTCCAGGGGTGGTAATGCAAACCAGGTCTGGCCAAGCAGAGTAGACCATTCTCTTCCCTGAATCCATAGTGATAAGATTCAGGGTTAACTTGAGACCCAAGCAAGACTTGTCACAGTCCCTCCAGGAAATTTGGTTTATGGACACTGGGAGAGTCTCTCGTTGGCTGCCATGAAGTGGGCTTGAAGCTGCCAATAGCCATTTTTTTCCATATGGAGAAAACCTGTCAGCTGCAAAGAGAGAGTAAGGAACAAAACACTTCTAATAAGTCAGAATTGAAAAAAAAAAAAGGAAGTGCTAGCATGATTCCTAGGGGAGTAGGGAGCTTGAGATGAGAGAATTTACTTCTCTGATTTCTTCCCTGAAAAGTCTTCTTGGGTTGATTGTTTTTTTGGCCAAAGCCTGTCTCCTCTAGACAGCCTTCTCTTTCTAAGTTCTGGTAATTGTTCCTTCACCATATCTTTTTGAATCTAAGTTAATTGTTCCATTTTTCTTGCCCCAGTGTACTCTACAATTCCTTCTTGGTTCTTTGTACTACAATTACACCACTGTAAGTTGTTCCTTCTTCTAAATTCTGATGTGGACCTCTAACTCCACATATATGGATTTCCATATTAGAATTAGCATGGGCATTTATGATGACTTACACATTCTCCCTTGTTAATGCATCAACATACAAAAATGATGAACTAACTTCAAAGACCCCTAAAGTATTTTTTTTCTTGCTATGTTGTTTAGGCTGATCTCAAACTCCTGGGCTTCAGTGATCTTCTTGCCTCAGCCCCCAGCGTAGATAAAACTCCAGTGTAGATAAAACTACAACGCACTGCCACACCATGGTACTAGCTTACATTCTTGATTACATCCTAAATCTACATCTTGTTATTATTACAAGTTATTCTAACTTGTCATCATAGTATTCTTATAAATGCATACTTTTAATTGCATTTAATTCCTTAACTCCTTCACTCCACCCCCAATTTCTTGGCTTCCTTTCATTTTCATTTCCTTCTTCAGGCAGCTTAAAAACAAGATCCACTCTTTCCATCTTTCTCTTGCTTAAGACCCAGAATTCCATCCTCCTTCTGCCTTGTTCTTATACATATTCATCTGGAAAAATTCCAAATCATGAGTCAATCCAACTATTCACCTTCTCTGTGCCTAAACAATGATGAAGAGCAACAGATATTTGTACATAGTGCTGCCACTCAGTTTTTAAGATCTCCAACTTCACCTCCAATCCTCCTGCTCAGCATTTTTGCTCTTTCTCTTCAGCAATATAATTTCAAAGCTTCTTCTTAAACTGAAAAGAGGGGTATACCTCTCTTGCCTATTTTCTCTCTGTAAATCTCTCCCAATCTCTTTCAGTCTCATACTGTCTTCCATAGTTGTTTTTTTCTTTTCCTTCACCTCCTTCTCCTTCTTCTCCTGCTCTTCTTCATCCTCCTCCTCTTCTTCCTCCTTCTCCTTCACCTCCCCCTTTTCTTCCTCCTTCTTCATCTTTTTGTTTGTTTATTTTTAACAGTGTTGGAGAACAACCCCAGGGCCTCACACATGCTAGGCAAGTGCTCTATCACTAAGCTATCTTCCCAGCCCAGCAATAAATTTTTAATTTCTTAATATAATTGAATTTTTGCCTTTGAAATATTTGGTCTTTCAAAAAGGCATTTGACGCTGTTGCCCACTTCCTTCTTGATATGTCAGTTTTGCCTTCTAGAATAGCATTATCTTCCATTTTAGGACAATATTCTCTCCTCTTATCACATTCATGTTGGTATTTCCTCGGGGTTCCATTCTTGTTCTTCGTCTCATTCTCCACTTCTTACTTTGTGCTCCTCTCATTTAGCCTTCTTTTCAGCTTATCCGCTGCCAATTGTGACAGCCATGAACAACCTGTACACTGATCTTCCCTAAATCTAGAGGTCAAATTATACTAAGTTCTAAATCAGTATATCCAACTGTTGAGATTTTTGATTGCGTGACTGACCAATACCCACAACTCAAAAGGTTCCAAATTAAATGATTAATTTTCTCCACCCTACCCTCTGCGTAAGTCCTCCTTTATCAAATGGCACCATTTTCTACTTTCCCAGTCACTGAAACCCAACTCTGAAATCATCTTTGGTTTCTAACATGAAGCCCTTTTTGATTGTATTTCCCAATAGTTCTGAAATCTACTCATACTCTCAATTCTTTTTTTTTAACCTTGTTTCTTGCTTAGAATGTACCAATAGATTCTAACCAATCTCTGTGACTTTAATCTACCCATCTCCTCTAACACCAAAGGAATGGTGATTCCAACACCAGAGTCTTATGCTACTTCCCTTCTCAGGCCCTTCAGTAAGTTCCATTGTCTTGAGGGTAGAATCCAGGTGCTTTAGCATTGTGTCATAGTGCAATTTTCTTTGGTTGAAAGAAACAAGACTCTGCCTCTGAAAACTCAAGGAAAAAGAAGGTAGCTTATTGGAAAGATATTGTAGAAGATCATAGATTTAAAGAAGGAATTGAACAACCAACTTCCATGAAGAACCTGAACCAGCACTGCTCTGAAGAGGTGGAGACCTTGGCAAGGACTGCCACCTCTCTTGTGCTGACTGTGCACTGTTTGTGGTGGTTCTTCTCCCTAGGGAGTTGTCATTAATGTAACTCAACCTAAAGACTCCCAGCCCCTGTGTCCCTCACTTTAAGTTTCAATATTGCCAAAAATAATATTTTGATTGTCCCAGTTTGAATAAATCATTCCACTTCTAGATTCATGGGGTGGGGGAGACCATGGCACAGGCATGATCATAAGGAGCTCCCTTTACACAGGGCGTTCCCAGGGAACAGAGAATCGCTGTGAGCTGACAGTATATCTAATTGCTGTTCTCCACATTCTGTCCTTTCTACTTCTCAATTTTCTTTTTTTCATGATTCTTCATAATCTTATTTTCCAGGCAAAGTATATGTTGTGGACTAAATGTTTATGTCCTCTCTAAAATTCATATGTTAAAGCCCTAAACCTCATGTGACTGTATTTGAAGATGGAGCTTTTGGGAGGTAATTATGGTTAAATAAGGAAGGATGGGGCCCTTATCTGACAGGATTGATAGCCATTTAAGAGGGCTATCAATCTTTCCCCCATGTAAAGACAAAACAACAAGAACAAAACAAACAACAACTGCAAAAAAAAAAAAAAAACAAACAAAAAAACAAAACAAAACAAAACAAAAAAACCCAGCTGTCAGGAAGCCAGGAAGAGAGCTCTCATCAGAACCTAACCAGGCTAGCATCCTAATATGGGACTTCCAGCCTCCAAAACCATGAAGAAATAAATCTCTGTTGTTTTGGCCTCCTCTATGGTATTTTGCTATGGCAGCCAGAGCTGACGAAAACTGTACAACTTGTTACCCCCTGGAATAAGTCATGCTTTTCTACTCTCCTGTCTTTGTGGCTTCACCTTCTCACCAGCTGCTCCCTGAGGTTGAAAGTACTTCTCTTTCCCGGTATATCCTCTCCCCTTCTTCATCCACCAACACTCACTCATCAGTTAGGAAACATCTTAAAGATCATTTCCTCCAGAAAGCCTTTCTCGGCTCTTCTGTGTTGATCCCATATTCTCTATCCACACATCCATAGCTTCCTGAGTTTCACTTTATCACAGGTCTTATCACACGCTATTGTAATTCCTTATTAACTAATCTACCTCTCTTACTAGCTTGTGAGATCTTTGAGTTCAAGAACTGTATTATTATTATTTTTTAATCCAGGTCTGCAGAGGCAAAAAAAAGCAGCTGAATCATTGCTAATTCTCAGCATATACTTTTGGAATGAATGACTGAGACTCATGACAGCCTGGGTTCCACACTCAGTGCATTTGATAAAGTGCTCTCTCCAACCTTCAGTTCATGGCCTTTTGACACAGCTGATTGTAAATATGTGACTCTCACTCATGAAATTATGAACAGCTGGAAGACAATTATTTTCATATTTTATTTTTGTGTCACCCATGCTATCTCCCTCTGTGCTTTGTACATGTCAGGTAGGCAATAATTTTGCTGTTGTTGTTAAAGACCTAAGTATGTTTGACACAAAAGCTAATGCACTCTAAGCCTTTATTAACAGATGTTCAGTGTGAAAGAGTTTGTACTCCTAATGACTCTTCGGTGGATCAAATTGCATCTGAAATATTATGTTCAATTCTGGGCAACAATCATGCATTCCTTCCTTCAACAAATGTTTATGAAGTTCCTGTCCTATGCCAAGTACCTTTATTCATTGCCCAAGGCTTGGAAATCAAAAAGACATGTTTGAGTCTTAGTTTTGCCACTTATAATGTGCATCAATCAGGATAAACTAGGGTTTGTAACAGAAACAATCTGAAAAGATCAGTGGCTTACTTACCACATCCCAGTTTTGTTTCTTATTCATGCTATGTGCTCTTCATGGACTGAAAGAGGCAGGCTCTACTCCACATAGTCTCTAGTCCAGGGCCCGTTTGGAACACTGTTGGTTTCATGGAAGACAGAAAGCAAAGCCAGCCATGCACACTGGCTACTAAAGCTACTGCCAGAAATAAAACACATCATTTCTGCTCACATTTCATATGATCATGTCTGAATTCAGAGAGGGGCAAATAAGGGTGGGCAGTAAAATCATCTTCACACTGTATGACTTAACCTGTCATGACCACATTTTATCATCTTTAAAATGATAATAGCAACGTCTGCATTGAAGACTGAGATTTAGATTGCAAAATAATGTATGTAAAGCATACGATGTGTTGTAGCCTATCAGTTGATGGTAGCTATTTCAGTTTAAATTCTATTAAAAATTTTAAAATCCTGATATTCAGCACAAGAAATTACTGTAACTAAAGCTTTCTAAGTACTTCTGAGTAGAGTAAGTTAGTTTTCTCTTTCTTTGAATTTTTTCTTTGAAGACCCACTTAAGCTGACTGAATTATATTTACAGGGCTGGCTTGATGTTTTTCATCTCTGCCTTTTGACACTTTTCCAGAATCAAAGAAATCTGTACAGAATTTTTCATATTCAAAGTCTGTTTTTGAAACAAGATTGTAAGCAATTGAGTATAGGACCATATTTCATGATTTTTTTGCATCACTGGAAACTAAGATAATTCCTCATCCAAGGAATATTTCTTGGAACCAATAAGAGTGTTTGGAAATAAAATTGGGACTATCTGTTATTTTACAGTGTCCATTGGCTTTTCAAAGTTTATTTTTTTATGAGCTTTTTATTTTTCTATGAACAGAATGCCTTCATTTTATTTGTCTATTTTTATGTGGTGCTGAGGATCGAACCCAGTGCCTCATGCATGCTAGGCAAGTGATCTGCCACTGAGCTACAGCTTCAGCCCTAGAGCTATTTATTTTTAAATGTATCTTATTTGTTAACTTTATATGCCATTTTCTACCAAATAACGTCAGGTCAAAGAGTGTGATTGACTGACTTGGCAGATAGGTCCAGAGTTACACGAATCCACATAATACCATGTCTAGACTCATCCACTGAAAACTAAGGGGAATAATAATTTATTACTTTTTTCATTGCTCTTCTTAGAATGGCTAAAAGAAATTCTATAGAGAGAGAGTTGAAAATCCTTTTCAGGATGGAACTTATTTGGGTTCTTTTAAATATTTAGTAACCATGTGAGTTATCAAATGTGATTTAGAAAAATAATTATGCCATTGGGGGCATTCTCAAGTAAAGACTTTGAAATAAATATCTTCCAATTTAACCCTCTTAAGAGACCTCCTTTGAAGTGAGACAGGAGTGATGTTTGGGAGTCACATGGGTGGCACCTTTCCAGACTTCTCTAAACCACTCAGTCCTATGAACCATGTGTGCAGGGCAGCCAGGTTATTCCTCAGCACTGTTGTCCTGTGCAGAGTGTTGTTGGTGATTATGGGATGCTTTGAAGAGAGAAAGCAATGATACCCAGGCTGCCATTCAAACTAATGGCCAGCTATTTGTTACAAAACAGAGAACTCTCCATATTTGTAACCTCATTAAAATATACTCCATAGCAGTAAGCATCTTACAGAGTTGACATCAGGGTTTGGAAAGATGCTTTTATGCATTCTTTTATTAAGCTTTTTTTTTTTTTTTAAAGATAGCTGACTGCTGGTCTGTGTCTTTGCCAAACTTTTAAAAAATGGTATTTGTTCATAACACTCTAAATACTAAGGCCTAGACTGTGAAGGGATAGAAAAGTGAGGGAAAGACCATGCTCCCCCCTCCCCCACCCCAGCTGGGGATGTGGCTCAAGCGGTAGCGCGCTCGCCTGGCATGCGTGCTGCCTGGGTTCGATCCTCAGCACCACATACAAACAAAGATGTTGTATCCGCCAAATATTAAAAAATAAATATTAAAATTCTCTCTCTCTCTCCCTCTCTCTTTAAAAAAAAAAAAAAAAGACCATGTCCCCCAAGGGAAAGTAGATAGACACCCTCTCTTACAAGGAGGATTTGAATTAGCTTTGAGTGATTTAGACTTACTCAGATCCAATTTAATTAATCAGATTTAATTTAATTCAAATTTACTCAGTTCTAAAACCTCAATTTTTGTCCAGACAAGCCATATGGGGAGGAAAATTATGTTAATCAGATTACACATGGCCTATTCTTGGTTCTTCTTCTGTATGAAGCAGTTTATAGCTCTCTAGGCTGCCAGACTTGCCCTCTGGTCACCCAGGAGGAAACTGCAGGGCCCTGGATGTTCACGCAGCAGAGCTTAGAGGTCTCAAAGGATGGTAGGTGACTAAAACCTCATTCCGCTCCCTTTCTCGTTCTCTTCTCTTTCATCTTTATCAACCATTAGCAAAAATTGGATCATGACTCCGTGGTTCCCAAAACTCATTGGATTCAAAGTCAATGTTCTGGGCTCTAGCCCAGATCTACTGAATCAGATTTTGGGGGTGGTAGGGCCAGGAATCTAGGCTGTTTAAAGTTTCTTGGTGATTCTGATTATCTTCCCACATGATGTAGAGAAGATGCATGTTTATGGGCCATCTTAGTCTTTGGCAATTGGAGAGATCTGATCAGAATCACAGCTCTCCCCACCACCATTCCACAGTGCCTCCCATCCATAGTACCCTGTGCTATCATAGATATTGAGGAATTTAAGCCTGTGGACACAGAATATTCCATGCAAGCACTGAAGTGCTTCATAATAATGATAGTCCTAACCATCACATCCCCAGGGAAAAATAAATCTTCAGCAATGCTGCCAAAGATGCACCTATTAGAATTGATTTTCACCCACTCTGGCTGTACTCCATTTTACTATTTAGACTCTTTAGCATTTTTCCAACTCCATGTAGCTGGTCCCTAGTTGATTTTATCCAGAACCCTCTTCCCTTGAGTGCTTGTAAACAATACCTGCCCAAGGAGCTCATTTAAAAGGAGAAGTCTATGTGCACATAATTCAAATTCTACAACCCCCAGTGATAACGCTATTATGTGTGATTGCAATTCTCTAAATTCTTTCAATTTATTTCCTGCCACCAGAGTGATGAATGCTTTGATATGTTCCTGAATTTCTGTGATGCTTTGCCATGAATTCCTATAACTCCTCTCACTGATGGAGTTGATCTCAGGGTTAGCTTTAAGTGCTGGGCTGTTCCCAGAAAGAGCAGCTTCAACTGTACCTCCTGCCTTGTGCTTGCCCAGCATGATATGATAGCACAAGTGCACCAATTCCTTCCCTATCTTGCTGTCATTTTGGGCAAACATAGAGATTTATGTAATTTTAGAAAATCACATATTCTCATTTTAGAAAGGGAGTTGAATGTGTATGTATTTATGTCTATCTGAATATTTTGCAAATGCATACGTGTGGATACACATTGTATGTGTATATGTGATATTAAGGTACACATACTCAAATACAGTATAAGACACAAAGATTCCACTATTTTTTTGTGTGTGTGTCAAACAGCAATACCATGACTGTTTCTGTAACTAATAGTCAAAACAGAGTATATCTGTTACTTGTGTGAGCATAATTGACCCTCCAAAAGGTTGAAATGGGGTCTCGGAATATGGCTCAGTTGGTAGAGTGCTTGCTTTGCATGCAAAGGCTCTGGGGTTTAATCCTTAGCACCACCACACACACACAAAAAGTTGAAATGGTTATGCTAGTAGAAATCATTATTCATTCTTGGGAAGTGATTCTAGGAATTGGAGACTGTTGGAGGAACTGGTATAGAAGGACAGAAGGGAGGACATGAGTCTTCTCTACCTACCTTGCTAATATATCACCTGTAAGGTAATTGACAAACAGCTCATCTTCCCAGGTGATAGAAGAAGAATGGGCCTTGCAATAGTTTGACAATTGATTGTAGTTTGCAGAAAAGAATCAGGATAAGCTGGAGGCATTCTTTCTCTCCTAGAACGACCTTTCCTCAAAAAGAGCAGCAGTTGAAACTGCTCTTTCTGGAAACAGCTCCCTAAGTTGTCTTCTCTTATTTCTTATCTCCCTTACTCTAGGGTAAAGCATTTCTACGCTTATTTCTCATGTAATAAATAGGCTTAATATAATGTTTATCATTTTAATCATTTGTAAAGTGTCCAATTTGGTGGCATTAAATTTCTGTATTTCTTAATGGTGGATTCCATGAGTCTATCATGGTTTTTTTTTGTGTCTAGCTTATGTGGCCTATGAAAGAGACTAACTAGAGGACACAAGTGAGAACCCTGGAAGTCCCCAACCTTCCCATCTTCCTCTACATGCTACTTGACCCACTTTTCAGGGGCCCCGTGCTTGCAAAACAAGTACATCACCACTGAGCTACAACCCTTGTCCTAGTTCTAGAGACCTTTATTGTGGGAAGCTTACCTACTAAAGATTATGGCAGGTTGACAGTAAAAAGCATTTTTTTTCATTGTTAAATGAATAAATAAATGAGGACCAAATTTTAGCACAGGCTAAGAACTGTGAAGGTACAAGGGCAATTTGAAAAACAGTGTGTAATGGGTGGATGTGGCCAGGATATATTCTGGAAGGTAAAGGTAAATTGCTATGAGACAAAGTTGGAACCAGATTAGGGAAACCTTGGCCCAACAGAGCACTTTCCACCTCATCCCCAACAGAGCGAATAGACAGACCCTGAAGGGAAGACTATGGGCACAGAGAAAGCCCAAGTCAACACCTCTACCCCAAAGAGGTCCCTTAGGGTCTGGAGTGGGAATGGAGGTAGAGGTGGAATCTAAGAATTAAGACAGAATTTTAGACCAGAGCAGAGAATCTACTGACACATTTAACAAGTCACAGAGCAAGGAAGCAATGGTGTATGTCCAACCAACATAGACTAAGGGCCTTCTCAGGCCACTCCCTGTGGCCACCCAAGTGGAATAGATGCAAATACTGTCTTCATGAAGCTTCATTTTACTTTGAAAGATAAAGTTAAATTAGTAATTTGGATACAATCTGAAAAGTGCTATAATAAAGATTTTGTGTTAAAATGCAATGGGACATAGTGGAAGGAGAGATTAGTCCCACTCCTTAGGGGTCAGGAAAAGCCTCCTAGAGGAGATGACATTGAAATGTAGGCTTTGAAGTTGAAGCTCCTCAGAGAAGTCCGAGAAGAGGGGCAGGGCCATCCAGGCCTAGAGCACCGCACAGACAAAGGGGCATGAAATTGCATGGCAAGTAGCACATTGCTTCATACTAGAAGCAGCTGCCCACTAATCTGTGTAGAAATACCAATACTGCTGGAGATTAACCATCTGGAGTGCAAGCACAGCTGCTCTTTGAGAACCGCTGTGTTAATGGACATAAAGAAACCATGAGAAACGGTGAACCTGGCCCAAACCATCAGAGAGGCTAGAGAGTGGGACTTTGCTGTCCAACACCCACATGAACGTTAGCCAGACAAATGACAAGTTGTTAGTCATTATTTTGATTCCTTACAAGTATTTATTTATTAACATTATCATCAATTTATTCTATGCATCAGAAGTATTTTTCCTAATGGTCATTTAGATCACATTTGTACATTTACCCAATAAACTGGAAGGCAGTCCTCTTCATTTCATCTCCTCTAAGGCCCATGAGAAACCAGAACTGAACTGGGAGTGCTACCAGGTGGGCCGACCAAATGCTTGGAGCTGTATTCATGGGCAATTGGGTTGATCCAAAACCCATCTTTCCAGGCCGACACACACACTTAGTAATTAAAGTGGGGTTTTTATATGGCCTTAAATATTTTAATGTGAATATGCCCTAAGGGTCCTCAGCAGAGTTGGTTTAATAAACTTAATAACCAATTAAGACACCCTCAACTTCAACCTCCATTAGGTTAATTGTTTAATGAGTTTCAGAACATCTCGCAGGACATTTCTTCCCTAGACATGTGAGAAACACACATGCACACACACATGCCAGGTGTGAATTTTAATCTTTGATTTGCAAGGTACTAGCTGTGCAACCTTGGGAAAATCAGAGAACATCTCTGAGCTGCCTTTTTTCATCTCTATAAAAGAAAAAGATTTAGACAAGATTTTCAAAGTTCCTTCCTGTTCTTGACTTTTATTAACACTTGAACGACTGTTATCAGTACAGGGAA
This sequence comes from Ictidomys tridecemlineatus, assembly GCF_052094955.1. Classification (NCBI taxonomy): domain Eukaryota; kingdom Metazoa; phylum Chordata; class Mammalia; order Rodentia; family Sciuridae; genus Ictidomys; species Ictidomys tridecemlineatus. The sequence goes on along the minus strand of NC_135487.1, from coordinate 77,428,133 downwards.
GAAGAGGTTCCTAACCTGCACATAATGTGCTGTGCCTGTGAGTGAGTGAGTGTGTGTGTGTCTGTGTGCATGTGTATGTACATGTGTGTTTAAATGAATCTCAAACTACCTGGTGTCTTTGTGCAAGTAGCAACACTGGGATTGGATATATCAGTGTACAGAAAGTTTCCTTGAAATTCTCAAGTTTTCTTCATTAACTGGCCAATGAACAGATAAAATTTGTAGACAATCTGAAGTTAGCAAGTTGTGTTAGTTTTCCCAAAATTCTGTAGCCCTTTTGTTCCTAAGGCTGGAATGGCTTTCCCCTCAGGAGCTGCACCTTGCTGGACCCATCAGCAATTGAAGGAGAAAAATAGCTCTCACCAACCTGCAGTAGGGATCTTGTGGTGAAACAAATCACCATCCCATCCTTTGTCCTTCTATTTGCCCATCACCATGACGGGCCAATGCCACTGTGGGAAACTGACCTGGGTAGGAAAGGAGGAGAGAATTACAGAGGAAAGGAAAGGCGAAAATTAAAAACATTATCTGCTTCATTTTCTACAACTGAATGAATGGTCCTTCTTGCCAAGAAGACTTGGAGAGAATAATCTCTTGTTTTTTTTTCCCTTCATATTAAGACAAAAAAAAGCAAAAACAAAAATTCAACATACAATACAGTGTTAACCTGATCCACCTAGTGCCTAAAAAGACAACTGGTACTTACAAAAACAACTACTTAAAATGTGTAAAATTACTAGTCAGCGGGACATTTGCCTTCACCTTGAGCAGTAACGTAGGGTACCATGACCTGCGGGAAAACAAGGTCTGAGCTGTCCCATTCAGTACAGCCAAAAGTTGTTTATCCAAATCCATGACAAATCCGCCTTTCAGTTTCTTTGAGACACTGCCCCCTCCCTCTGCATATTCAACTCATCTTTAAGAATGAGAAGTTGGCACACTTTCCAGTTTCCTCGGAGCCTGATCTTCCCAGAAGGGCAACATTATTTTACTTAAAGTTCATTTGAATTCCCAGAATTTCAGAAACATCCATATTCAAATGTTCGAATAAAAACACATTCCAAAGGAAGATGAATTGAGTGCACTCTGCTCCAAATCTGGGGTACTCATGGGGAAAGTTTCTGCTGTGGTTGAAAACATGCTTTCATTTTCAATAAGTCATAAAGGCCTCAGGAACAATTTTGGGGTCATAGCTATGGTAGTTAAACCCATTGGCCTGTTAGGGCTAAGACACTTAAGTCATAGGGTATTAGGTAACATTAGCTGATCCTTTACAATGCTAAGGAACAGGATGTCAAATATTACAGAAAAGAAATTCAGGAAAATGCAGAATGAGAACCTTTTCTTAGAGAGGGCTAAGAAGACTGCCAAACCCTGCCCATTCTGAACCTGGAGGCAGGAAGAATCTTGTTTTGTTTTGCCAGGCTTGATTTATATACAGGTGCTGGGTCTTTTACTATGTGAAGCATGCCTGAAGTAATCATGCTGGTGTGATCCATCCAAGATTCACATTTTTGTTCTGTTACCTAGAGAGGAACTCCTGAACATTCTTCAGTGTATTAGAGCAACAAAGTTGACTCCCACACAACAACCTGTCAAATAAACCAGTGTCCTTATATGGTGGAGATAGGAAGGTGGGGAACTGTGATAAACATCCCTACAACCATTTACATTTTTTCTTGCTTCTTGGTAAGATGTTTGTAAGTGTAGTCATGGAGATAAACACAGAATAGCTGACTGGAAAGGTTAAAAGCAACTTTAGAAATCCTCCTGACTAGCATTTCCAAACATAGTTCATGCACATCAGAAGCACTTGTGGAGTTTGATAAAAACTTAGATTCTCAGAATCTTAAAAAGATATTGTCTAAATCAAAAATCACTAAGATAAGGATCCTAGAATCCTATCTCAAACGAGTAGCTAGTAGACAGCCAGGTTTCAGAACCATAAGTACACTAATCCACATTTGCCCACTTTCACTATCTGCTGTTTTTTGGGTGAATAGATGGCACCCGAGAATGAGTTCAATGGCATCTTAAAGAAGGTAAGGACTCAAGGCAAACTTAGAGAAACCAGGACCCTTAAAAGTAAATTGGCGATTTCTTTGAACAAATCTCTTATGTGACGTTGTCAGGCCCTGGCGTGTGAGACATTTATTCTGTAAAGAACTTGAGCTTGAGACAGATGTAGACGGAATAGCAAACTAAAGCTGTGCTCCAGCTGTTGTTATTCAAACTTTGCTCCTGGAGATTGGAGCTGAGGGATATTACAAGCGGAGTTAGTTGGCCCTGAACCATTAGCTCATCCTGTTAGAGACCCCTTGTCTTTATTCATTTTCACAAAACATGTGAAACTAGGTAAATTATAAAGAATAGAAATGTATTTAGTTCTGGAGGCTGGGAGATCCAAGAGCAAGGTACCAGAATCTGGTGAGGGGTTTTTTGTGTGTGTGCATAGTAACATTGTGGAGGTCATTAACATGATGAGACAGAGCAAGCAAAGTAGCTTGGGTTTAAATCTCAGTTTTCTCATCTGAATAGGGTAACAGTAACAGTATCCTATCTTATATAGTTCTTGTTTGAAATAAATAATCCTTGTAAACCTGTGCATTGCTGTTAGGACATGCTAGCTGGGTTTTTTTGTTTGTTTTTTTGTTTTTTGTTTTTGTACTGGGGTTTGAATGCAGGGGTGCTTAACCACTGAGCCACATCCCAACACTTTTTATTGTTTTATTTTGAGACAGAGTCTCACTAAGTGTTTAGGGCCTCGCTAAGTTGCTGAGGCTGTCCTCAAACTTGTGATCCTCCTGCCTCAGCTGGGATTACAGATGTTTGCCATCACACCTAGCTTAGCTGTTATTTTTATAACTTTAAAAAACTTGCCTATATTTCTCATTGTCTTTCTTACTCTATTCCTCACCTGCTTTTTAAATATTTAATCAAAATAAAACCAGATTATTCCTGAGTCTTTCACTGATGTTTGAAAGAACTTTGGATTCAATCACTTTTTGATGATTAAACCACTCAACTCTTCAGAACAAAGACTCTAAAAGATTCCTTAATGCTATAAAAAAAAAATCCAAGGTTACATCTCTTTGATGCTTAGTAAACATGCTTTGATATGTTTGTTTTTCACAATTTTTAATCATGATAGACAGAAGTGGGGCTTGACGTCACATACATTTATCCTCTAGTTTGGTTATCTATCTTGCATATTGTCCCATTGCCTCAGATTTTAAGTACTCATAGAAGTTCTATTAAATTCCTTTTTAAAATGCAGGAGGTGGGTGAAACAGAGCACTAAAAATATCAAATGGATTTTCATAGCAAGAAAGTCTGAGTGATAAATAAGAGACTCGACCAAGAATCTGCAGGGTTATCTTTTAAACTTGCAGCCCTTAGTGCTGGAAAGCCTACTAACCATTTGTATTAAAATAAATTGTTTAAGCCCTTTAGTCTTGCAGAATGAATTGTTGCTTATGTAAAGGAGTGAAAAATTTGACTCATCTAACATTTTATTTATTAGTTTCTCTTTCTGATTATGGAGCTTAAATAGAATCTCAGTTTTCTCTTTTGTGTACAAGATTTCTAGTCTGGCATTGACCACGACTCTGACTTATGAGAATAAGACAATAAGACAGCAATAAGAAACTCCTACTTTGACTCCTGTAAGTGCTCATCCACCCATCAGAGGAGTTACTTGCTTGGGGATAGTGTCTAATTGCCCACAGCAATGGGAATTTACAATTTTTGTTAATGTATAAATTTGTGCTCTAAAAGTTGAACTGCAGTCTGGATTTGTGTTTGGGATAGTCACATGTTGGGTTAGACTATCTAGATTTTAAACTATTTTTTCAGAAATTTTGTCCTCAACTCCAAAAGTTAAGCTCACTCTATTCTGTGTCAGTGCTGGTTCTCCAAGAAGAAGTCACCAAGAAGGAACTCGTTATGCATGAGACTTTCTGGGGCAAAATCCGTTGAAGAATGAGGCATGGGAATGGAAGTGGGCAGGAAGAGCCTTCTCATTGTGATGCAGATCCGATACATGTGACAGGAGAGAAGAAGGAGAATTGGATAGAAGGAATCTCAGACTGCAGCACAACTATGTGGAAGTCTCCTGTAGGTCAGGAGCTCCAGAGCTACAACTGTTCATCATAAGGAGTCTCATGTTGGGCATAAATGGCCCACCTCTAGTACCTTCTCCCCTATTTCAGTCATTGGCTGGACCCATCTGAGTAGACTGTGACTTTGGAGTAAACACTTGTATGTATCCTAAGGTACAAGAGTTGGAGGCTATTGGCTAACTACCTCCTTCTTTCAGGTATTTTGGAGGGAGAGCTGAGAACATCACAGTTCGCCCTTCACCCCAGAGATCCACTTCTCTATGCAAGTTCAAGCAGCGGATCTTCCGTGGTTCCCATAATCCTCATCCTGAGGAGAAACTTAGAAAAAAAGGTTAATAGGACAAACTGAAGTCTCATCTCTGCAGTTGATCTTAGAGCCAAACTGGTACTCACTCTTTCTTTTTCTTACTGTATTTTCTCAATTGCCCTCATGTTGCTATTTGTGACTTTCTTGGTGGTCTTAACCAAACCCTCATCCTCAAAGGATCTGAGCTCCTGGCATTTATATCTTTTCTTTGCTGATCAGCAAAGATCAGCAAAGAACTTTGTCCTTTCATCATATATATCCAGGACCTAGCACAATACCTGACAAAGAATGGCAAAACTGGACTCAACTCTGGGAGTTTAGCAAAATTATAATTAAAATTGGGGTAAGGGATTACTGAGGGGTGCTGAAATGGATAAAGTGAGTTCTACATATGTTCATCCCGGCCCTCATTGTGTAAAAGCAGCCCTATATCTCTTGCTGATCAGAATCGATTTCTTTCTGCCAACATAGTGATTCTATCTCTTGCCTGCTGATGTCTAGATACAAGGTTTCCAAAGTGTCCAGGTGAGAGCTGTATCTAATCTGAATGAGGCTTCTTGCTTTGTGCTCTGACAAGAGGGTGCTTCCTTTGGGGCCCAGGATATGCATCATAGAGTCCAGAATTACTAGGATGGGTCACTGGGAGTAATGGTGAGACTACTTCTACTTTCACCACTTTGTATTCTTCCTGGGGAGAGTACAGTCTTACAAAGAGGTGTCTGAAATGTATTGGGTTCTAAAGGATGCCATTCCATCCTCTAGGGCATTGCCACCAAGTTGCCCCTTCAGCTGCACCTTCAATAGGCCATTCCTATAAGGACCCTAATATGCCCAAAGTGCCAACTGAGGGAGACGTGCTGGTGCAACTTTGGTTGGTGGCATGAAGGTTTTGGCTACCTGAAATTTACTTGGCTCTCTGGTGCTGCTTCAGCTGGATCCTGGGTGTACCAGTTCTGTCCTTTAATGGACTTGCTGGATCCCCGACTTTATGACTTGGCAGATCCAAAATAATCCAACTCATAATGGATAGTTCTGGGTACGTGGTGTTTCATGGTCATGAATTCCAAGTCTACAAAAGTTCAATTACATGTCAAGAGCTGTTTCTCAAAAGATGCATAATGCTTAACTGCATATGGCACAACTGTGCTCCAGAACTCCAGAGGCCTTAATTATAATTTTCCCACTGGGATTAACCATAAACTCCACTTTCCCACCATTGACATATCCACCATCATTGGTTTGCCAGAATTTATGGCCAAAGTAGCAGGACTGATTGAAGTAGACCTCCTGCAGAGCCTTTTCTGCTCTGGGCGGATGGTTGTTTTCTATGACACTATGGCACTCTATTTCTAGGTATGGAATGTGTTGCTTCCAGAACTCCAGAGGCTTATTAGGCACTGTGCTTCCTAGCAAGGTAGAGAATGTAATATGCAGCAATGTCCCAGCACACTCTGACTACTGGACCATGAAAATATTATTGAATAGCAGATTCCTGAATCTTTTTTTTTTTTATTTGTTCTTTTTAGAGATACACGACAGTAGAGTGTATTTTGACATATTTCACAATCATGGGGTATAGCTTATTCTAATGATTCTTGAATCTTTGTAGAGATTTCTCCCCATATTCTGGACCATATGGGTCTGATTAAAGTTTCTAGTACTGTAAAACATGTTGTTGTTTTATTTGCCTGATCAGCAAGATGTTACCAATATAATAATGTTCTGAGGGAAGTCCAGATGGTCCAGCTCTGTTTTCTAGGGTTTATTATGTCAAAGAGTAGGATAATTAACATAGCCTTGGTGAGAAACTGTCCATCCCCTTGATTTTCTCCAACTTCCATGAATGTTGCTATTAAATATAAATTAGGGGGACTAGGAAAATGACTCCCATCTGGATCCATAGACCCAGTGGACCCCCTGTAAACTGGGCTTCAAGCAGGACTGTAATTATAAGCTCACGCACCTATGTATTTATTTGTTTATGTCTCTCCAATTAGAATAGAAGTTCTTTGAGAGCTATGAATTTGTCAGTTTTATTTCTTGCTGTATCTACAGCATAATTAAGAGTACCTGGCATGCAATGGGTGCCTACTAATTGAGTAAATGCTATTCATTTATATTATTTTGCTCTGCAATACTTTAACTATGAGTAAGATTTTATTTCTTGTTCTGTAACAAACTGTCTTTCCTCGCTATTAGTGTTGTTATGAAAAATATAATAGTAGTAATAATAATATATTATGCTCCTTCTGTTCCTGGCCACAAGCAATTGCTATCACAAAGGAGACAGAAGAGTTGGTCCAGTACTGAAAACCTCATGTGCATGGTGAACTTGGCACTGATGTAGGTTACTTGGTGACTCTGGCTATATCCTGATTCTTATGTTCCTGCAGCATCCTTACAACTGCATTATAATCACCCTTTTTACTTGTCTCTGACTTCCCCTAGATTAGTTCTCTTAAAGGAATAAACTTTGTCCTTTCGTCATATATATCCAGGACCTAGCACAATACCTGACAAAGAATGGGAAATGGATTTAATTGAATGAATTTTTATGAATAAGTGCATGAAATCACCCTGCTAGAGCTGAGCTTCAACTAACAAGTTTAATTTAGATAAAAACGTATTTTTTCTGAGACTCACTCTAAAATGATGCCCCATAATCAAGCACAATGGCAAATGATTCAGTTGCCTAACTGGGTCTGAGCCAAAACTGGACTCAATTCTGGGAGTTTTAAAAAGGAATTTTTTTTTTTCTGTACTGTTACCCCAGGGCATTCATTGCTCTGTGGGATATGTAATGAAGTATCTATTTCTTTGGAAATCAACATTGCCTCAAAATAGAAAAAAGGAAAGAAGATTATGCTCTGTTGAGAGACTTCAAAGTTATTGTACAATGAAAAAAAAATGTGATCTTATGTGTGTGTGCATGTACATTTATAAAGATATTATAATACATGTATAGATGTAAGTACATGTATATTCATATACACACATATAAATGGTTATGAATAAAGTAAAGTTTGACTTATAGACAAATAGAAGATAATGGCTCAAGGATTTGTTTATATTTACACCACAGAAGATAATCATGATGCCTAGCACATGCCTGACAAAGAATGGAATAGTTTAATAGTTTAAATAGATCTAATATGCCATGTATTCATTTGACCAATATTTACTGTATTTACTGAACATCTACTATGACCCAGAAACTCTTCTAGGCACTTAGAAATATTAATGATAGAGAAATAGGGAGGGAGTAAGGGAGGAGAGAGAGAGAGAGAGAGAGAGAGAGAGAGAGAGAGAGAGAGAGGCCCCTGCCCATGAGAAAACATACAATAAACATAATGAAATTATAGAATGTGTTAGATGGTGATAAGTACTAAGGGGAGAAAACTGAGACATATAAGGTAGTTTGGGAGTGTCAGTGTGCATATGTGGTTTATAGCAGGAGTGGGAGAGAGTGAATTTCTGAAGCAAAAGAAAGGTAGATGTGGGAAAAGATGAAAGCTTACAGAATTAAATGGGATGATTAGAGTAAGTCCCATTCAGAAGGTAAGATTGGAATAAAAACTTAAAGAAGGAGAGGAAATGAGTAAAATGAGTATCTTTGAAATCATTGCGTCAAATATTATCTATGGGTCTTTTTATGTGTATCAGTCCATTTTCTATTGCTATAACAAAACACCTTAGGTTGGGTAATGTATAAAGAAAAGAGATTTATTTGCCTCGCAGTTGTGGAGGCTGAAATTTCACCATTTGTTGACCCCATCTGTTCAGTCTCTGGTGAGAGCCCTGTGGCTGCATCACAACTAGGTAAATGACAGGTGAGGGAGAGATCACATGATGAGATACTGAGGCGGGACCAGTCCTGTTTTATTTTATAATAAGCCACTCCCTCTAGAACTAACTGGGGTTCCTGTGACAACTACATTCATCCCTCTAAGAACAGAACTTCCAATGACCTAACTATCTCCCACTAGATCCCACTTTTTAAAGGGCCCACTTCTTCACTGAGGATCAAACTTCCAACATATAAACCCTTGGGGGACAAACTGTATTCAAGCCCTACCAGTATATAATATAAATATTTTTATTAAACTAATTTTCCATGATTATATTCAAAATAAATATTTGAATTTCAACATGATTACATTTAAAAATCAACAGATTAAATAGAAGTGTAATTAATGAGTTTACTAATTGTTCTTTTCTGTTTGTCAGAAGAAGTCTATGTTTAGCTAGAGCTTACATGGTATAAAAAGAAATTAAGAGCTAGAGAAAGAGGGAACAGGTAATAGAACAGATATTAGCACTATTAACATATTAAGGAGATGCAGTTATTTCATTTAGCAACTTGAGCACTCAAGGTTCTCTATTATATAGTGAAGACTGATATAGCTCAATAGAGTAAAATGGTGATAAAATCATTATCTGGGGACATTGTTACTGGACACACCTAGTGGTAAAACTTCTTCATGGATTATTTCATATAGTGACTTCAAATGCCACTCATTTGATGATAAAAAATGAGAAAGCTGAAGAAGTTACGTATTTTACCCAATGTCACACAGTTAACAGGTGGCCAGGTCAGGATATGATTCCAGATTTGTTTGCCATCAGATTCCACCTCCTCGTTCTTCATGCTATCTACCTCTTGACTATTTTCACTATTTTATTCATATTTACAATGAGAGAGAAAACAAGTGAATTAGATCTTCACAAGAGCAGAGGAGAAATAGGAGATTTGACAAACATATTGCACTTTTACCTCATCCCAGAATTTAACATAGTTCTGGATTCAAGGGTATTCATGGCCATAGGATTTATGTTACTGTAACCTTTGGGGACTAAAGCTGAAGATGGCTGAAAAAGGTTCCCAGGACATGGGTTTATTAAAACACCTGTGGAGGACAGCTCCGTGAGGCTCCCATTCTCTACTTTAGTAGGCCACAGTCTTCTGAGACTACTTGGTAGAAAGCCAGAATGAAATGCTATAGAGTCAACTGACCTGATTCTAAGCTATGTGAGTAATTTTGACTCAAGATCTAGGGATGCATAAGCAAAAGATGAACAGAATCTAAGGAAGGCATGATAGCACAATGGACAGATCCCTGGTGAGGGCAGAAGATCCAAGTTCTTGTCCTGGCTCTGTCACCAACTCACGTGACCTTGGGCAAGTCACTTCACCACTATGAGTCTTGGGTTTGCTCATATGTATGATATCCACAGTTGTAAAGCTTAAAGGATGCTGATGGGTGTGCTTCGTGCAGGAGCTAATGATTAATTATCACAAATAATTGGTTTATGTATGTATCTCTGGAACCTAGGGCAGCCGAAAAGTTTGATTCCAAAAGATTAGAATGAGAAACTCCAGTGCTGGGAAGTTTATGCATAGTAAGAAGAAAGTTACCATAAATTCCTTCAGGTACTTCACCTGAAGTGTCCTCTTTAGAACCAGTTATGGGAATGAGTTGGGTGTTCCATCCTTTCCATGTGCTCCACAGCCTGAGCCCCATCAAAGTGTGGGTGAAAAGAAGCAAAGGTTGTATCATAAAGGCTCAGATTATGAAATGGGGAGGAGAAAAAAGCAGAGGGGAAGAGAAGGGAGGGGCCAGAAGATAGGGTTAGCCCTTAGGTTAGTACCATGAACACAGTGTTCAGAAAAAGTCCCTCTGTATTAGGAAGAGAGACCCAGAATCCCATTCAAAGATCTGATATAACTCCTTAACACAGTCTGGAGGTGAGAAAATATTGAACTTGTTGAGAGCAGTTTCTGGAGTAGCATAGGCTTTAGGAGTACTTAGTGTTTGTGTAGCCAGGAAGAATCCAGGAATAAGCATGCAACAGAAGGAGAATGACAGTGGCCAGAGTTCATGTAGCCTGACTTTTGAGTCTGACCCTCTGCACTGGACATGTTAGCTAATTTGTTCATCATTCCCTTCCTCCCTGACCTTAGAGAGATCAGCCCTTCCTCTCATTCCAATTGCCTGAATTCTGAGTGGGTTTCAGTTTCTTTTAATCAAAAGCAGCTTGACCAGAAAGAACACCACCAAGTTCCTTGTCCTGCTGGCTCATGAAAATAGGCAGAAACGAGAGCAACGTTTCTTCTCAGTCTCCCTACAGGCACAAGCCTGTTGCTATGCCAAATCGACAACAGCTGCTAGAGTGGAGAGGGACCAGACTTGTGGATTTTGGGACTTCAGTTTCCATAGACCAAGAGACCCCTCTTTACCTATTGGTTTTGGTGCCCCTCCCCCATTTCCTCTGATGAAATAGCTGCTAGCCTTATAGATCCCACTAAGGCAACCATCCCTCCTCACTCTTCAAGCAGGGTTGGGGTGAGGTGTTAAAAAGTCAGCAGAAGGTCTAAGGAAAGCACTGGGGGCATTCTAGGCAAGAATTGATAGTTTGCTTCTCAGGGTTCTTTCAGATCTAAGTGCTGCCCCTATTCTCCACATTCTTTCCTAGGACATGTCACTGGAAAGGGTTGGTTGGAAAGGGGATGGTCTGAGCTTGAGTTACCCATATGCAAGGATTAGGCCCTATCAGAAAACTGAAAATTTCAGGGGTTAAAATAGCCTATCCATAAAGATTCTGGAGCAGGGACAGAGCTAGGGAGGAAGCCAAGCCTGCAGAAATGCCAGCTCATGCTTTCAGGACAGATTGTGGATATGGCTCCCAAGGAATTTGAACAAGGCCAGCAATGCCAAGGCAGGAGGGAAGAGCCAAGAGGGCAACCGGGATATCATATGGTGGTCCAGAGGCCAGAGGGCAGGTCATTCAAGATGCTAAAGCCACAGATGGAGCATAAACATGTGGGAGGAGGAAAGACCAATGGAAATAGGGCAGGGTGGGCATGTCTGGGAAGTACAATGGGGTTTATTAAGACGAAACTGGCAAACGGCCACAGTCCTCTGTGCACATTTAGCACACTTCCTTAATATCCTGAAGCAAGGCCTTGAAGTGTCAGTTTTTCATTGGATGTGTACCACAAGGACCAGGGCATAGTGGGAACAGAAAAGAAACTTGGAGCCAAAATAAGAGGGAGTCACCCAAGTCAGAGCAACTGGAGGGAAAGAATGATCATTTGAAGGGGAATATGGCCATGAGAAACCATGACCAAGCTAAGGTATAGCAAATATAGACCCAGCTCATAAATGTTAAGGTCCAAAGGACAAATGAACACAGGAAAGCAGAATGAGGAATGGGCTCATTGGCCTTTAGCAAAGACCAGGGATGTGGGAGGCGGGGATGGAAGATTATGAAATGAAAAGCTAAATCTTCTAGGGCAGAAAGAAGGTAGAGAAAAGTAGAAAATGGGGCTGGCCAGGATGAGGCAGGAAAAGCAGATATGAGCTCCATGGTAGAGTATATGGTGGGACTCCCATGAGCAAACTCAGGTGCTCAAGAGAAGCAAGGGAAGGGAGCCGTAGGTGGGCATCCGGGGACCATCAAGCAGAACCATGCTTGAATATCTTAATGCACCTGCATCTTAGGTCTCAGTTTGTGAGCCAAAGAACATTTCCAGATCTCCAGTGACCAATAGGCCAAGGGCTATTGATGTTTTTCCCAACTGGAATCTTAGTCTTGGGGTGGAAGGTGTAGGCTTGGGATCGTTTCATACTAAACAGGGAGATGAGAATCAATAGTAAACCTAACACAGAAGGATAGGGAGGAGTCCTAATAACTTTTAATCCTCAACAAAACTTCATTAAGTCATCAGAGAAAGAAATCAAGATTTGCTGGAGTGAGATGGCCATCCTAATATGCTCCTGCCAAGATTGTGAACAGGTATATTGGTTTTGGAGGTCAATGTGGCATTAATTAGGAAGAGCCATAAAAAAAATATGCCCAGTCTTTGACTGAAACTTCTACATCTAGAGATCTAAATTAAGGAAATAAGGGTTGATATAAACTCAGCTTTATGTACAAGGAAGCTCCTTAATGTGTTATTTATATTCAAGGAAAACTGGGAACAATTCGAACATTCAGTGGTAGAGAACTGAACCAGCTAAGGGAAGAAACTTCCGGAAGATGAACTATTATGTGGCCACACTAAATCATGCTAAATGGCATGGGAAAATACTTATGTTGTAAATGGTAAGTGGAAAAGGAAAAAGTACAAAGTGTAATGTGTAGAATAATTTCAATTTTGTAAAAAAAAATTAAACATATATGCACAGAAAATAATATAATGAAAAGAAGAATACTAAAGATTAATAATCACTATCTTAAGTAGTAATATTATAGATGATTTTAGAAATATCCACAATTTTCTGAGGCAAGTAAGTATAATTATAAACAGAAAACATAAATATATTGTGTAAAACCCAAGGGAAAACAGGAAGAGGATGGAATGCAATACACAAAGAATTTGGCCTCCTTAGGAGATATTTCATAATTGTGTCTCAAAAGTTGGCATGAGTATATGATCTGCATGATTTCTAATATCTTTAGAATATTGTTATTCCTGATTACAAAAAAAATCTAGACATAAGACCCCAAATCTTTTGTTTCCAAATTACTAACTTTTAAAAAAATTCTGTTCCCTTCAATTTCTGTTGAGATATAGCTAAACTTGATCTAAATACATGATACAGTTAAGGTAAATGAGACCCAAACTTGTTGTAATAAACACAAATTTAGGAGCTGAGGATATAGCTCAGTTGGTAGAGTGCTTGCCTTGCTCAATGCTCAAGACCCTGGGTTTGATTCCCAGCACCACCACCACCACAACAACAACACACAAATTTAAGTGGGCCTTAGTTTGTCATTCAATTGTGGAAATAAAATGACATTAAAGGTAATCAGTGCTATTACAACCCATGTGCTTTGATTTATAAAACATGCCAGAGCTTCTGGAGCAGGTGAATTGGGAAAGAGGAGGCAGCAGAGCTGGGAGTAAGGAGTGGCCAAGTGTCAAGATCTCTCTGGTGAGTGGATACTCAGGATCGCTGGGATAGTAGCCAGGAAGTCTAATCTGAAGGAATTTGGCAGGGGCAGAAGGTAGTTTCATGGCCTGATGTTTTAATGATTCAAGAATAGAGACGTGTTTACCTGAGTTAATGGGGGTTATGGGAGTGAGCAGGTGGTGGTGTAGGGATTGTGAGACAGTTAAAGAAGCAGGAAATGCTCAAAGCTGCATGCTGGACCTCACAGAGACAGCACATCCTTTGAGAACCAGAAGCTGCTTTAGAAAACAGTGCAGCTTGACTCATCTTGTGGGTCCCCCGGGGGACCAGCATCAGGTGCCCTGACTCCATGCTTCTGCTACGTTTGATGATGACACAACTGCTTTTGGTCTCTGTTTCTCACTGTTCCTGCCTCTACCATCCCATTTCCTCCATTTTTTTCTGTCTCCTGGTCTCTGCTCACTAATGGTGTCTGCCATCTAATGGTGTCTGCATTCTATATGTTTTCCAACCTCTGTCCCTAACTACCAACAGCAGTCCCCACACCTCACTCCTATATAAATGCTCCAAAACAGAATTTTGTTGGTTCTTGTTCATTACCCTTTTCCTTATTAGGTAGAACTCCCTTGATAGATTATTTCACAGAATGCTGACAGGCCTATGGATGGGCTGCCCTTGGATCAGATACGCAAATTTTGTTGAATCAACTGGGGTCAGGAAGTAGACCTTTGTGGCCAGCTTTCCTCAGTGGGAGTGATGGGCATTTCAGGTTTTGGAAGAATAAGAGATTCATCTCCGATGCACAATCCTTCCAGTATTAGAATGAGTCCTGATCAGAGGTTGGAGCAAGACAGGTAAATGAAAGCTGAAAATGTTGTCAGAATAATAGTTCAGCAGCCAGTCTGAGCCAGCATGGCAGAGCATAGGAAAAGATTACATAATGCATGCTCAGAAGTCCATGGCTACCTCCAGCATAACAAATTGGGATAGCATGACAAATGGTGGTAGACTGGCAGATGGACTTCCTAACACAAGCAAGTCCTGGGCAGGTTTAGCTTTGAATGGAACCATATTGAATCAACATGCTGGATGCCTCTGGCCCTCTCTAAAAATTCCAGGGGTGCTTTTGCATTGTATAGAGAGGAAAATGTTACTCTCGGAACAGTTTATTCTTGAGCTAACAGTGAGTTAGGAAATAATTCCTGAATTTTTTGACTTGAGAACTCTGAACTTAAAAATAAAGCAGAAGGTTGTGAAGCACACCCAGCAACTCAGGAGACTGAGGCAGGAGGATTGCAAGTTCAAGGCCAGTCTCAGCAATTTAGTGAGGCCCTGCCTCAAAACAAACAAATGAAAACTAAAAAGGACTGGGGATGTAGTTATATGGTAGAACACCCATGGGTTCGATCCCCAGAACCACAAAATAAAATAAAAATAAACATTTAACATAGATTCCTCCATCCCTTCTTGAAAGGGCATTATAGTATTCAATTTTTTCCTTTAAAAATACATATTAGTTTCTTATGTCTACTTTTACAGATTGCCACAAACTTGGATGGTTTAAAACAACAGAATTGATCATAATAGAAGGGAAACCAACAGTATAGAAGATGGGATTGGGGGAGGGAGAAGAGAAGGGAAAAGAGAGGTATTGGGGGTTGAAATTTACCAAATTGTGTTATGTGCCTGTATAGATATATCACAGTAAATCTCACTATTATGCATAATTATCAGGCACAAATAAAATTAAAAGTAAAGAATAAATGTGGTAAGTGCATCAAAAATAAAACAAAAGAAATTAATTTTCTTACAGTTCTGGAGGCCAGAAGTCTAAAATCAAGGAGTCGACCACCACACTCCCTTTGAAGTTCCTGGAGAAGAATCTTACCTTGCCTCTTTTTAGGGTCTGAGGTTGTCTGCAGTCCTTGGTGTTCTTGGCTTACAGCTACATTGCTACAATTTGTACCTTTGTCTTTATAAAGCCATCCTCCCTTTGTGTCTCTAGGTTTTTCTTCTTAGAAGGACACCAGTTTAGGGCCCACTCAAATCCAGCAGGACTAATTTCATTGGCAATGACCCTATATCCAAATAAGGTCCCATCCTGAAGTTCTGTGTAGAACTCAATTGGGGGTGGGAAGTATGCAATCAACTACAACATGTTAAACATTTTCCAATCTTTGATCAAAATAATAACGGCAACAAATCCTGTGTTTTTCTTAGTCTCTGTTGAATGAGGTATATGCCTTCCTTTTTGTCTCTAAAATGAATACAAGTCACAGAGGAGTTGTGAAACCTTAAATATTTGGCTGGCTACCTGTCACCAGCACAGACTCCCATAGGACCTAGGCGGAAGGGACACCTAGCAATTGAACACTTTTGATAACTGGGATTTTGGCTCAAAACTCCCATAGGGCACCTCCCAATTCCTAGAGATTTGGACTAAATTACTGGGTCTCGCATAAAACCCTGAATAAAAGCAAGAAAATATCTTCTTACAGATTCATAATCAAGACTTTAAACTCTTCCTGGGTGACAAGAGATCAAAAGGGATTCACCCAAATGAAAAATGCCCCAAGGGAAAAAGAAAGTTGATCCCTCTAGTAGAGGAAGCAAGAGAATAGAGAATAAAGATGTAGTAGGCTTTGAGTCAAGCCTGACTTGAATTCAGATCCTGGTTTTGCCACTTGCTAACTGGGTGAACTCATTCAAACTAATTTGTGTCTTTAAGTCTCAGTTTCCTCCTTTGAACAATGGAGTAGTAGCGTCTTCTTCATAGGGCTTCTGTGAAGAACAAATGATGGAATTTATGTAATTCCCTTAATACATGGCAAGCGCTGGCTATAATCATTACTAAGGCCTAGAAGACTGGCCTAAACTGCCCACACCAGGCCTTTTATCTCCAGGAACCCCTGGAACTTCCCAGTGCAGAAGGCACTGTGATAGCACCCTAAAGCCCTCTCTCACTAGCTTTGTGGGAGTAAGTTTTTTCTGAAAAGGCAAACTCAAAAGCATCTAACAAGCTGTGCACAGTGTTTCAGGCTGTGGTCTTAGCTACTCAGGAAACTGAGGCAGGGGAATCACTGGAGCCTGGAATTAGAGACCTGCCTGGGAAACATAGAAAGACCCCAACCATTCTCCCTTTAATAAAAAGCACTCTAGTATCAGCCAAAGTTTTTCGCCTACAGGTTGCAAATTGGCAGGTTTCAGGTCAGCTTCTGCTCCTCATGAGTTTCATTTGGTCTTGACAATTTAAAAAAAAAAAAAAGGACTCTATTGCCCACATTTAAAAACCCAGAGTTGTTCTACAAAAATCCAAATTTCTGGCTTAAAAAAATTGGAAGACCAGATAATAGTAAGCCTAAATTCTCTTGTTTCTAGAATATCCATTTACCATATTGTACCATTGGCAAACTTTTGAGATTGCAAAGACTTTATTAATAACGATGCCTGAACAACGGGTGTCAACTTAGGCTGCCTGGGGAAAATGAGGATGTGTGGTCAATCACAGAGGTCTGGAGCTACCTAGGAATGAATGCCTGTGGGAGTTGGCTCTCTCGGTTTGCTTTTACCTCCCTGATTTTGAGTTTTCAACTTCTATTTTAACACCTCTTGACCACACTTAAGAATTGGTCCAGGGCGTTCCTTTGACTTTGAGCAAAAACTAACCATCCTCCTTCCACTGAAAATCCATAAATTGTGACTTGTGAGAATTAGGAAGAAGAATTCATCATTTCTGGTCTAGGTGTCTATCATTTTCTCCTTCCTCTAAAAAGAGAAAAGTGCAGAGTAAGATATCAAATCAACACTGGACCTCATTCAGGTGACATCAGGAGTTCTGGTTATACAATGCCATCAGTAATCTGTTACCATTCAGTGTCTTGGTAACTCGTCCTTCTCTGCACCCATAAGGCACGTATCACTGGCTATGTATGCATCACATGTGTCACAATAATTTACAGACATTGTAAGATTGGTGAAATGACTTCTGAATCATGAAAGGATTGGTTTAAGAGGAACGTAAACCAATTTTTGAAAATTCTTAATTTTTAAGGAGTCCCCATCCTACAAATGGATTGTAATCCAAAAGTTTACTTATAAATTTAACATATTCCTATTGAAACAATGTTGCTTTTCCTACCTCACACATACATATTTAAAGTAAAATAAAAAATAAATCATAGAACATGTAAATATTAGTACTGTTAAATCTCTTTCTAGAGATTGATTGACACGTAATTCTGCTTTGGTGAAAAAGAAAGTATCTGTTGGACGAAGTGGCGCATGCTTGTAATCCTAGTGGCTCAGGATGCTGAGGCAGGAGATTTGCAAGTTCAAGGCCACCTCCAGTAGTTTAGCAGGGTCCTAAGCAATTTAGTGAGTTTCTGTCTCAAAATTTAAAAAAAGGGTCAGGGATGTGCTCAGTGGTAAACTACCCCGGGTTAAATCCCCAGTTATCTCCCCTCATACCCACAAAAAAAAAAAAAAAGAAAGAAAGAAAGAAAAGAAAAGAAAGTATCTTTTGAGCACTTACTATTTAGAAATTCTGAACTAAGGGTAGAGAGGGGGAAAATAACCTCTGGAGAGATTCTAGAGGCATTTTTTTCTCTGTGTATTTGTATCTCCTAAATATTTATTCTTGTAATCTTTGTAGGATCCAATCTGCATAATCTTTAGTATCTAGGATATTTGATGAATACAGAAAATGCCATTCATTGATTAAAGTGGGTTATTTGAAATTTACAGGATGAAATAAAACTGTCTAACTAGGATATATTGGGAAAGTTCTGCTTAAGGAGACAGGTGACTTTACTTTGAATGTCATCTAAATGGTTCTTCGTTACATATAAACAAAGAGATCAGGGCTTCCCTTCAACTTTTTAGCAGAAACTAACCATCCTCCTCCCACTGAAAATACTTCCAGAAGAGCAGGCTTGTAAACATCCTGCCCTCTGATTTTAATGACAATGTTACAGTGGATATGATGCGGCACCCTGGCCCACACCCCAGAGTAGGAGTGATATTGACTCATTGTGACTTGTGAGTATTTGGAAGAAGAAATGCCCTACTTCAAGAATTGGACAATGGCAACTTTCAGTCAAAATTGGACTGTATTTCTACCTGGCAAGGAAGGAGATGGTCTTGGTCTAATTAGAATTGATCCCATCAATGCTGTTACTATTGAATTCCTACAATTCCTAGATTTTAGATGGTGTTGCCTTGTACGTAGTTTCCTAAGGGCTGCCTCAACCAAGCACTTCAGCCCGGGTTGTTTAAACCACAGAAACTTATTTTCTCACATTCTGGCTAGAAGCCTGAGATCAAGGTGTTAGTATCATAGCTTTCTTCTGAGGCCTCTCTCAGCTTGTGGGGAGGTGGCTGCCTTATCCTTGTGTCATCTGCCCTCTGTGTATGTCTGTGTCCTAATCTCTTCTTATAAGATAACAATCATTGAATTAGGACCACACTGATGACCTCACTTTTACTGAAGCACCCCTTTAAAGGGCCTATCTCCAATTATACTGTAGTCACATTCTCAGGTTCTAGGGGGTATGATTTCAACATATGAATTTTGGAAGGACACAATTCATCCTGTAAATAGTTTGTTATGTAAGTCAGTGGTTATTTTGTTCTCCAAAAATATTCCCCAAGCTTTAACTCAATCTGCTTTATCTTTTCCTTCTCTCCACAGTCCTGCCCTGCCCCCACCCCCACCCCCAACCAAACCCTCTAGCCCCTCTGGTTTTCACAGCATTTCTAACACAAATATAGCATTGCTATTGGCATCAGCCGCTCCCTTTAACTGAGGTGCTGGTGTTCAAGAAGATCCTAGGTAAATGAAAACATCATTTCTCTGTGAAGCATCTTCAAAGGTCCTTCTAGAATCCACTGTCCCTTGACCTACATTCTATGTGTCTTCTTTTTTGGAATCTCTCAGGAACTCCAAGCCCTACTCTTGGATTCTGTTTTCTTGGTAAGATTACTTTTAGTCATATTTTTCCTAAATAGACCTCCTCCTTCCTTTTGGTTCTTAGTCATCACAACAAAGGAAGTTACTAGAAATCCACTTGGCCCTGTCCATTTCAACCAAGCCATACTCACAGAAGAAACCTAAAACATGCTTCACCTTGCTGCCCGATTTAGCTAATTCCCAAGCAAGGCAATATGCTGTCTTGATGCCTTGTTTGCAGATCCATCTGTTCTCCACCCTAAATATACTAAACCAATGGCTTCAGAGATGTTACATAACAGCTATTTCATCAGGTTTTTGGCTAAGTGACCTCATATACTCCAGTACAATGTAGCTCCCAGATAAAAATGTAATATATCCTAAACTGAATATGTCATCAAGTGCAAAAGGTAAAGAATGTCAATACATCAGGAACAATCAATTTGTTATTGTTGTTTTTAAAGCAGCAACCATCAAACAAAACCCTCAACCAATGTTTTTGAAGTAAGAGTATCTGTAGACATTTCTAGATAACAATATCATAGGATTCTTAATTCATGGTACTGTTTTTTTTTTCCTGCATTTTCTTTTCTTCTAATTGAAGACCTATGTTGTCAGCTATTAGGATAACTTCAGAATAAAGTACTTTAAATCCAGTTATCTAAGTGGTATAATGATAGTTGTATAATAATAGTTTTTTTCAATGCTATGAAATGTGGCATTCTCCTGAATGAACTTAAAACCAGCTCTGAAAACCAAATATTTTCCAATTTTTACAAGCAATTACTTCCCAATCCGCTGGCAAGCATGCCTCAGGCAGCCACCCCTATATAAATATGCAGTTAGAAAGATAAACACTCATTAAAGTCACTAGTGGTAGCATTGTTTCTCAGAGGGTTCAGCAATATTTGTTCAGTGGGTAGATAAAGAAAGAGATTAGTAATGTTTCCATTGGGCCCTACTTCTTCCTAAAGCCAGTAAGGCATCTGGGTAGGAGAAAGGCAGCAAGCATTGTAGGTGTGTGTTTCAGAAATGCCTTAGGATATCTTTCTACTTCAAGAGCAAACAAAGCTCCTCATTGGTTTCATGCAAAGCCACCCATTTTTTTAGGGGTGACATTTTTGCTAACAATAAGTCAGACCTCCAATATAGTGAGAGTACATTTATACAAAGAATTTTGTATTTAAACATGTTAGTATAGCTTAAATATTTACTCACTAAACTGAGAATGATTCAGGTAGGCACTCTGATGTAATTTCATAGGGTTGGCAGAGATTTTAAACCCTTCGATCTACTGGTTAATGCAAAAAGAGCCCTGGCTGAGGCTCCAATCCAGTTAGGCCAATGGCTAACCTGTGACCTTTGGAAAACTGGCTGGGCTTTCCTTATAAAATAAAGGTGAATAGAGTCCATGGGCTTTAATATGCCTCTGCCTCTGGTAATTATGAAATTCTCTTGGGAAAAACAGACCTGATTTACCATTTTACAGGGTTTTTGTGAGGCGCAAAGAATAAAACATACCAGTTAGGAGTAGCTGTATTTACTTTCTTTTCTAGTCAGCATTTGGTGAAAGAGATGAAAGGAAAACAGTAGCAGAAAATATTCACCCCCCTCCACTTTAAAGAAGGAAGGAAACAATTTAAGGCTCTAGAGTTATTTATGGTTCATTCAGATAAAGATTTGGTGAAGTAATTAAACTTGGCTTGTGTTCATATGTTGATTATGAGCAACTAATGTAAAATCATTGTCAAACAAAGCAATATGGCTCTCTTATCTGATTAAAATGTTCAAAACATTGACAAACTAATCTTTTTAAAAGATAAATCTAGTGTTTGGCATATGTAATGTTATTTCATTGATTGATTAATCTAAGTCCTTTCCCAGGCACTGGGGATAGAACCAAGCAGTCAAGAGTCCCTTCCTTCATAGGGCTTCCCCTGTGTGAGGCAGTGGCTTAGAGTCTCAGCACCCCAGGAAACTAAATAAAGATACCACGTGTCCATCCCAAACTAAAATTACAAAAAAGAACTGTAATTTTGGATGAAATCTCTCGCCTTCCTCTGTTAAGGCTCCTGACATCCATGAAGTGAGAACAGGGATCCTTTGGGTCAAATGAGTTGTTCCAGGCCCAGCAGTAGCTAGGACATAGGTGGTTGGGTTTGTTTCTTGACTCAAATACACATAAAGAATGTACCCCCGGCAGTCCGTAGGCCTCTAATTTAGGAAGCAGAGCAGTATTAACTGCAGGCCCATTTTATCTTTCCTCGTTCTCAGGAAAGGTGTCCAGGCCACCATGACTTTAGGCAAATGAGGAGCATGGGAGCTTACTTTGGACACGATCCTGGACTGCTCCAGGTATGGAAACCTCCAGCCAGAAGTTTAGGATGAGTGTCACACTAGTGAGAGGAAGTAAAGAATACGTAAATAAACTAGTGACACTATATCAACTCGTAGAGGGGTAAGTGCTATGGCAAAAATTAAAGCAGAGTAATGAAGACAGAGAGTATCAAAAAGGAGAGTGCTGTTTTCTACGAAACCCTATTGCTGATATGGACCATTTGAGGAAAGTTAGAATGGAGCAAGAGACAAATCACAGAAATAAATGTGTGGGAGGAACCCATTCCAGGCAGAGGGGACAGCAGTTATCCCGGGAAGAGCAAGAAGGACAAAGTTTAAGAGGCAGAATAAAAGGAGTAATTTCCCCACCATCTTTTTCTAAGAAAAGTGTAGCCAAATTTACCTTCATGCTAATGTTAATTTTCATAAAGGTCAGGCAGAAATTCTTTTATTGAGGGACTGGGAATGTAGCTCAGTGGTAGAGTGCTTGCATAGCATGCCCAAGCTTCTGGATTTGGGCCCTAGAAACACACACACACACACACACACACACACACACACACACACATACACAAATTCTTCATGGAACTTCTTTGGTCTGTGCCTCAGTTCTTCATTTGTAAAATGGGTATGATAATAGTATTTCATAAGGGTGTTGTAAGAACTATTTAACTTTACTAAATGTTAAGTATAATTAAGACAGTGTGTAACGCAGAGTTAAACCATGATATCTAGTTATTATAACTGACAAATCATTATCACTCTTTATTTACAGCAGTTTCAGTAACTACATTTTTAAGGCCAATATTTTATTTTATTTTTTTTGCACTGACCATTAATTATTAGGGGAGTTTCCTTACACATGTTGTTAGGTTATTAGGTAGGGCTATGATATGGTGTGGCTCAAGCACTGATGCTTATGTCATCAAAAGTTCTACAAGAAAGTTTAAAATAATATAAAATATAATACCTTGATAATAATGGTAATATCTTAATCTAGTCATAATATCATATCCATATACTCACTTAAATTTTTCTTTCTTTTTACTAGTCCATCTTACTCAGTTTCCTTTCCTCATGACAGCAAGGAATCCTTGCATGTTTGCAATGTCTTTCATATTCATTTTCAGCATGTGGACTGAATTGATTCCTTGTTTCTCAATTACAACCATCATGGAATCAAGATTAATAACCTGCTTGGTGAGTTTTGTCCACTTTGGAATCCGGAGGCTTTGTAATCATTGTGGCCTGTTGAACTCTCTGTCGTTCGTTCTTTCTAAATGCTCCAGCAGTGAGGTCAAGGACAGCAGCAGTCCGGGAGCCTGGCTGCCTTTGGGGAACTCCTGCCTACCTCATTATTTCTTCCCCTTGTCTAGGCATTTGTTTATTCCTGGTTGAAGAGAAGCTGAGAGTGGATTTAAAGTTCCCTGATATATCTTCTGTGCTTAGAAGAATGCCTGACACATTGGAGGTACTCAATAAACATTTGTGGAATGAATAAAAATAGGATAAGCAGGGTGGACAGTGTTGTACCCTCCTAAACACACTGCCATTAAAGTGAAGCTGAGAAGGATGAGCACCTGTCCATTGAGAGGCTAGACTCCCACCTCTACTGCCCATGTGGAACATGCACCTTCATGATCAGCCTGTGATATCTGGGACCACCTCTGCTTTAGGCATGAGGTTTATGTGGCCATTGCATTTGGTTCCATGAATTATAACCAACTTGAGCATAGCTTATAGTAAAAAAATAAATAAGTGCAACCTGGAAGATTTTTTATTCTCAGATTTACTGAATTGATTCCTTGTTTCTCAACATCAACATTCTTTCAGAAAATACTTAGTGAGGGCTCATTCTGTATCAGACTGGGTAATGTAGTACTGCAGAACTTCAAATCTACATATTAAACACCACTAAATAGCCAGGTGCAGTGACATGCACCTGTAATCCCAGCTACTTGAGGAACTGCGGCTGGAGGATGGCTTGCCTTCACAAGTTACATTGCAAGACCCTATCTTAAAACAGAACAAAACACATTACCAAATAAACTTGGCCCAGCACCATGATACCATAAGAATAATATCCTATGTACAATATGATGGCAAATAGGATACTTAATTTTCAGAGGGGAGAAGAGAAAGGTTTCAGAGTAAAAGTGGTATTCTTTATCATGAAAGGAATGAAGAAACATATGAATGGGCAGAGTGGTTATGTATTAATACATGCTATAAATATAAAATAGTGATACTACAACATCTGCTATATATGTTTTATTATCAAGTAATGCCTCTGATTTCTCATTTATCTGTTATTTCCTGCTCTCTAATGCCATAACCACGAGCTACTTTAATGGAGAAACAATGGTTAAAAAACAAGCAAACACACACACACACACACAGCCAGTTGGTTTAAAAAATAATTCAGGGGGCTGGGATTGTACCTCAGTGGTAGAGTGCTTGCCTATCACATGTGAGGCACTGGGTTCGATCCTCAGCACCACATAAAAACAAAATGAAGGTATTGTGTTCATCTGCCACTAAAAATATATTTAAAAAAAATAATTCTGGGCAAGTTCTTGGGGACACTTTCAGAGGGTTTGGTGGCAGAATTAACACCTTATTCCTTTCTTTGCAAAGAAACTGCCAGATAGCAGATTTTTCACAGTCATTCTTTGTCAATTAATACTTTAATTTTATCGTAAAAGTGAACTACCATATTTCTCTGGAAATGTTTTCAAATATCATATGTCCTCTTATTAATAAAGAAGAAAAGAGAATATGGCAGATGTCTCATATATTTTGAAAAAGATTCAAGGGAAGGATGAGGTTGAATGACTTTTCCAAATACCCTTTACATAATTTTGCTCATTTGTCAGAGAATATTCATGGTCTGTCTGTTATGTGTCAGCATAGACAATAGGAAAAACATTCTTGGTAGAGCTATTAAGTGTAACTAATATGTACAACACTTTATTCAGTAAAAACACTGTGCTTTTTACCTTCCATGTATAATGTGTGATCCAACATCTAGAGAAATGCTTTAATTGTGGTTGTTCATTCTCCCCCCACTATGTTAATGAGACCCATTTATCAGCAGCATTTAATGGTAAGAAGAAGTTGCATGGTTAAATCGACATGTAATCAACTAGTATTTATTGAGCATTTCAATGTGTCCAGTTACCGTGTGTGTACATTAATAACTGATGTTTTCAGGTAGTTTTTTTGAAAATGACAATCAGCTGAAGAAAGCAAAAGCGGGGAAATTTTAAAGTTAGGCACGAAATGTATGTTTGTTTCAGAAGGCAAAAGGAGGGAAGAAGTAGTTCTATAAAAGAAGTTGAGGACAAGAGTCCTGAGAAGGAATTTATAGTGTCTGCCTGAGAAATGTCCAATTAAACGAGGACAGAAGACTTGCTCCCTACTGGAATGTGCAAAAGGTGATTTTCCCCTAACTCGTCCCGTTTCCCAGCTGCAGCCCCTGCGTCCCGGGACCTTGAGGACTGGGTGAGGCAGCCGCGCAGCTGACAGCCTGTGCCCGGCCAGGCAGCGGTCACCCCCACCTGCTGCCCGCTCCGGCCACGCCCCCACGAGCGCCGGCCAATGGCAGGACTCCGGGGGGCGGGCGGTGCGAGGCGGGGGCGGTGCGTCCGCGGCCAGCGCGGTCGTGGCGGTGGCTGCAGGGGCGGCGGCGGCTTGGCCGGGCGTCTGCGGGCCGTGAGTGGGGGATGGGGACGGCGAGCTCCAGCCCTCGGCGGCGGCGGCGGCGGCCGTGAGCGTTGGGCGGGCGTCCGCCTCCGGGACGCGGGATGGAGCGCCGCGGTGAGTGTGGGACGGCGGTGCTCGCTCTGGCGCCGGACCGGGTTCGGGACTGCGGAGCCGGCCGCCGGCCAGTAGCTGTCCGGGGTCGGGGCGGCCACGCGGTGGCCCGGGGCCGAGGCGGCTGCGGGCGGGGCGGGGTCCTCCGGGAGTATCGATCCCGGGCGAGGGCGCCCACGAGCGGGACGTCACGAGCGGGCGCTGTGGGGACGTTGCGGACCTCGGTGAGCAGCCGGAGTGGGGCGACGCCGCGGGAACCGCGGGCGAGACTGGCTTGCGGACTTTACTTTTCCTTCTTGGTTTTCGGGTCTTCATGTCCGTCTTTCCCAGTGAGATTTTTTTTTTTTTTTTGGAAGTTTGGTGACATTTCCTGAAATTTCATTCTGACTAGTACAAAGGCTGAGGTAAAGAAACACACCCCGTGTTCCATATTTACTTTTTCTTAACACACTTCACCTCTTCTAGGCCTTGGTTGTTTACTACTTTGGGTGGGGAGGGGGGCCTAAAGGTGCAGGAACACTCTCCTTCCCTTTTTTTCTGAGTGCCCTCTCTGATGCATCCCTATCTTACCCCTTTTTTTGCCCTTCCCTTGTTACTGTCCCTTCTGTTTCTATTCACCTTTTCCCAGCCATGGCCCTAGGGCAAGTCGTGTGCTTTGCAAAATTGGAATTGATAAGCTGGGAGATTGCAGCTACTACAGGGAGAGCACGTCCCTTTGAGTTTGTTGCCCTGGTTGTCTTCAGGACCCCGTCCTTGATCAAAAATCTGGTATTCCAGAGGCTGTCTGGGTTCTGTGGAAACCAAGTGGACCAGGACTCTCCTTGTCTTTGAGTCAGACAAGTGCCAGATTTATCTCAATTTTTCACTACTACTCCTCCCAGCATGGGATTCTACTCCGAGTTGTTTGGATCTTTGACATCCACTGAGTTCTTTGGATCTTCTGGAGGAAGGGAGGAGCATTAGGTGTTTTGTGAATGTTCCAAGACCATTTCAAAACAGCAGAGAGGTTTTTGTTCTATAGCTATCTATTCCTCTTTGGATTAACTTCACCTCCTTATTGACTTTGGGAGTAGAGGTCTCTTCATAAAAAAGAATTCAAAATTAGATGGAAGGTGAGTATTAAGGATGAGTAAATAAATCACAGCACATTATAGATGTATATCTTAGCGATTTAGATCCTTTTTTTCCCCTCAGTGATTTCTTTAGGCACTTTGCCAGAAATGCCTACTTAGAAATGTTTCCTTATTGTAAGAACTGTGCAAGTGAGCAACTGTGACACTTAAGCCTCATTAGGTTTACAATACATATAGCTCTGGTCTCATGATTTTGATAAGACTTTTTAAGAGTGAATTTGAAGAAAGCAAGATAAGCCCAGGTAGAAAAGTTTCAGTCCTCAAGTTGGCAGGATACCGAACGAACTTTGGCTGAGATGAAGAAATCACTATTCAGTGAATGTACGGTCACTCCAGCTCCCTCCACCTCCCTAAAATAGAACAACCATCTCAGTTATCAGCACCTTCACCTCCCAGCTGTGAAAGCCCTTGACCTAGGAATGTGGGCTTTTACAAAAGAGTTCTTGGTCCCAGTGGGTTAGTACTACCATAGAGATTATTCCCAGGAGGTATCCTGGAAGGATTTTGCTTCCTGTCCATGGTAATTTTTTCAGCATTCACTCTGAAAATTTAGCAGGATTTCACTTTATGCTAGACAGAGTCCCTGTAGAACCTTTCCGTTTATTGAGTGGCAGTATACAATAACCAAAAACTAGAGCCCGAGGCATAATGTGGGTTACCTGATAGAAGTATGAGCAATCCCCTATGGAAAAGTACAGGGATGATTATTTTCATTGGAGGGGATGAAAAGACATTTTGAAAGAAATGATGTTTTTGTGTGAGCTTGAAGGTAAAGAGTAACTTTAATAAGCACAGAAGGTAAGGGGTCCTTCCTGTGCAGAATTGCTGATTATCTCTAATGTATACCAGGATGTCATTGATCTAGCTTAGATGTTTCTGCTTTGAAGCATTGAGGGTTATTTTGTTTGCCATTTACTTTAATTTTGTATTCACTTCCAGCATGAACCACACATATAAAGACGTATTTATGTGTGTAACAAAACAAGGGGGTTTAAGAAGGTTAGGAGCACATTCTGGTCTTTTTTTTTTTTTTTTGGAAGGTGGTATGCGCTTTAATATTGTCTTTATTATTATGGTTGTAAGTAAATGAGCCACCTTGTTCATAGAGCAGATATTCTGTAATAATACCTCGCTAGATAAGGATTTTATTTTTCTTGAAGAATGTTTCAGGTTGTGTTGCTGAGAAAGTTTTCAAGTGTCACAGTCTTCCTTTTTATATTTTATTTTTTGTGGTGCTGTAGGTTGAACCAGGGCTTTAAGCATGCTAGGCAAGCACTCTACCACTGAACTACACTCCCAGCCCCTGCAGTCTTCCTTTTAAAGGAAGAGGTGGGAGCTAATTAACATGTTTTTAGAAGTATTAGGGAAGAGTAAGCCATGGCTGGGAGCTGATGATGGTGACCACAGTAAAAGCAAACCGATAGCATGTACCACACCAATTGCTTGCTTTTTTGAGAGTGTTACACGTTCTGCCTCCTTTAGTTGTTGTCGCAACAGATCCTTGTTTTTTTTTTTACTCATTTCTCACATAGGCAAATTAAAGTTAAAAACCAGCACAAGCACACTGACTAGTAATTGTCAAGAGTGAAGAACTAAACCCAAGTGCCTTTGTTCCAGAATGTGTGCTCTTGATGGCTTAAGTCTGTGGACTTGCCTCTGTCCCTGCCTCTGATTGTAATTCTTACTCCACTTGGGCTCTCATCACTCCCCTTGAGGTGTTAGGATTTCAGTGGTGTGTTTTTCTCCTCACCTCTGTCTTTTGAATTTATAAGGGTGTTTTGTTTGTGGGCTCCTCAAGCTCAGTGGTTTTGTCTCAATTCTATTTTGGATGGGTTTTGAGGTTTGATGGCTTCAATTTAATTTTTTTTTTTTCTTTGAAGGGATGAGGTCAAGTCTGAGATGGTTCAAGATTGAACCCTAATGCCTGATGAACCCGTGCCTTTGTTTATTTGTTCACATTCTTTCTCAGGAGGGAATTTGCCTCTTACCTTTTCAGAGGACAGTATTTTACCTATGAAAGGCAAGAGCTAAGCACTCCTTCCCTTCTGTCTCCATGACTGTCTCTTGTCTGTCATATGTCTTTTGTCTGTTGTTACTAGGCCTTTGGGGAGGGGCTGGAGTGGTGGTGGTGATGGTGGTTCTCTCTTTTTCCTTCTGTATTTAAGTTCAGGATGGGGAACGTGCTCTTTGCCATTGGGTAGTTTTGGCTGGTCTGAGACAAGCCTTGCCTGCCAGGAATGCTAGACATTTTGGAGGCGTGGGAGGCTGGGCAGCTTCCTCTTTTTTAAGCATGCTGGGTTCAAACTGTACAGGAATGAAGTGTATGTGTGTTGTACGCCTTCCTTTGGAAATTGTTTACATGTTATTGATAAAACACTGCCTGTTCTTTTTGTGGGGGGGGGGGTGTTTTGTTGTTTTGCTATGTTACTGGAAATTTAACCCAGGAGCACTTTACCACTGAGCTCCAGCCTTTTTTATTTTTTTAATTTGCTGAATTGCTGGGGGCTATCTTGGAGGTTGCCATCTTCCTGCCTCATCCTCTCAAGTAGCTAGAATTGCAGGTGTGTGTGTGCCACTGCACTAGACTTGGGAGTGCGTTTAAAAATGTAATTAAAGACCTTCAGAACTCTTCTGATTTTTTTTTAAGCATCTTTAAATAGATTCTTACCATATCAGAAATTGTGCTAAAATAGCAGATTTCTGAAACATCTGCAGTTTTTCCTGTAGTGGAAATAGTAAGAATGGGTCCTATTAATTACAGATACTTGAGAACTATTCATTTCACATTTCAAGTAGTACAGTACCTAAAATAAAATACTTCTATAATGTGCATTTTTGGGGTTGTATGTGCATGGAATAGGGGATATTGATTGACACAGGTTACTGTGTTGGAAAAGCCACTTGACCAACAGGAAGTTTGTATATAACTTTCTTTCTTCCTTTCTTTCATTGCCCCCCACCCACTTTCAGTGCTTGGGATCAACCCAGGGCCTGCCACATGCTAGGCAAGTACTTTGCCACTGAGCTACTCCCACCCTGTGTCCATGTTTCTAATTTATATTACTTAGAATTTAGAATAAACAGAGAAAGTAGTTTTACATGGTGATTTTCTGCTTGCTACAAAATTCTATGATAAGTGGGTAATGTATGTTTTTAATGTCTATGGTTCAGAGTTGGAAGAAATGTTATAAGAATTAGAGTTCAACTATCTGTTTACACAGTTCAAACTTCACTTGGAAGGCTTTTAGTAGGTTTTCATGAAGTCAGTTAAATCTCTGGAATTGCTTCTTGTTCACAATCTACAGATGTAGTGAAGTCACATTTATTATTTAAGTGTGTTGAAAAACAATAAAACACTGCAAGTAATGATGACTAACAGTTATTGAGTCTTCATGATGAACCAGGTGCTATGCTAAGTACTTTTCATGCATTAGCACCCAACTTAATTAAATTACTAGCTGCAATCTGTTATTAACTACATTTTATGTCACCTCTTACTAGAAATATCCATTTTGTTATGTAGGAAAATGAAAAGTACCTTATTAGTAGTATATTAATGATCATGGAAAAGTGTTTATTGTCTCAACTTTATTCGTCATAGTTCAGTTATTAAAACTTGGCTTATATTTGTATTCTAAACATTTTTTCAGTTGTAATATTAATGTTTCCCTTTTCCAGTTTTAAATGTGAAAAGTAGTAAGAAACACAGAATTAGAACATTAATCATAATATTGGCTAGAGGTAGAATATAATCCTTTTTAGTGTCCCTTGTGTGAGTGGGAGGGGAGAGAGAGAACAGATTTCTCTGTCTTGTATAAACATTTTCAAGTACATATATATATATATATATATATATATATATATATTTTTTTTTTTTTTTTTTAAACTTTGGGTTACTGATTTGACATAGTTACTTAAGTACATTCTTTTTACTCAGGTGAAATGTTTTATTTGAAACTTGTGATATATCTTTAATTTTTATAAACATGTTTACCAATAACAGTGACCAGTTGCCTAATTTACTAAATTTAAAAGCTGCCAGAGGTAAACAATGACTTTAAGTAAACTGCAAAAGTGATAAGATTTTTTGGGCTAATAGCTCTTCAGTTAGTGATTTGTACAAGAGCTGCCCAAACAAGGCACTTGGATTTTTTGTTTTGTTTATTTCTGTTGATGGCAAAAGCTAGGTATAATTATACTACTAAAAAATCATCCTAGGTTCATTTTAGAAATTACACATTTAAGGATTAATATTAGATAGACTTGAAACTAGTTGAAGTGTAAAATTCTATTCTTAAATAATTTGGAATTAACAAAAGAATATTGGATAAAGGAACTTAAAAAGCTATAATTAAAAGGAACAGAATAGAAATATAACTTTTATTTCAACTTTACTCAGCTTCATGTCCTTTTTTAAAAAAGAGATAGATTTTTTTTTTGAAAAAAAATTCTCTTTGAAATATTGCAAAAACCTAGAGTTATTTTGGTGTCTGTAAAAGTCAGTTGTAACTTTATTAATTTGTATCCATTGTTTCAGCAAATGCATTATTCATTCTGCAAATAGTTTGAGTGGTTCATCCTTTCTCTTGTAAAGCACTGCTGTGAACAGAGAACAAATGATTAACAACCAAGACAAGGTCTTAATTTCCTTAAGATTCTAGTCTAAATGGTAAGATCTGAATTATCTATTTGGACTGTGGTAAATGCAGTGATGAACAGTGTAGGATGCTCTAGATCATCTCTAGGGGGTTCTGTTCTAGTTTGGTGATGGTGATTATGGGGCCATGGAAGTAGTGCACTTCTCTGAGGAAGTGATCTTTGGGTAAGATCAGAGTGAGTGAGTGAAGGAAAAGAAGGAATATTTCAGGCAAATGGATCTGCATGTAGACTGGACCCTGATGTGAACAGTAGGTATTTTTTAAGCTATAATGTCATGACCCCTGTTACATGTATAAAGACAATTTAGTGAGTTGCAACCAGCATTTATAAAATAAAATGGAATAGAATGAAAAAAATCTGAGTATATCTCATAGATCCTTAGCTAGAATCTGTTTTATGAAAGACAAATAGATCTGACACATACCACACACCAACATTACATACTAATGTATCTATACTGGTCATGATATTTCATACTGTGGGTGAAAGTAAACAAATACTGTTAGAAGAAGGAAAAGGAGATGTTTATGGCAGGAGTGTTGAGAGCCAGGAGTGTGACTTCAGATAACATTGCAGGACCAGGCAAGAGCCACCATGTCTCACTTTGAGCCTCACAGAGTACAACATTTTTTCACTTGTCCTTTGGAAGATCTGAGCAGAGAAATCACACCATGAGATTTATGGTTGAAAAGTGTACTCACTACATTTATAATGGGACAAGAATGGTTGTGGAACGATCATTAGGAAATTAGTGCAGTAGCTCAGACAAGAAATGACAATTCACTAGTGTGGGAGAGGCAGAAATAGAATGGGATAGACTAGAGAACTGTAATCCCAGGGAGAAACCAAATCTGTGGAATTGGGCATGGTGTAATAGTACATGGTACAGTAATGTATTTTAACAAATGATGAAAACATTACATAAAACTTTGTACTGTGAATTCATTTTGAAAGTATCCAAATATTTAAGACAAAATATTTGAAAAATCTTTTAATGATCATGCTTGGGCTAATTCTTCAAGTTGTTTCCTTTTTGATTTCAAGAAATTTAAAATAGTTGGGGATTTTATTCTGGAAAGTTAAAATAAGGATGAAGAAGAAATTCCTCAAGATTCTCTTGGGTCCCAGTGGGCTAGGATTAGATGTTTTAACACAAAAATTTCTAAATTTTGTGATGCCTTTTAATCTTCTCACAAACCTGAGTATGAATTGTATGAGTCACACATCTGGAAAACACTAGAGCCAAGATTCAAATCTATTTTTTTTTTATAATTCTAAACATTGCCTTTTCACTATCCCATCATTAAATTACCAGAAATATTTCTCTGATAACATGACATTTATTTGTACAGTCAGGATACATCAGATTAGGGGACATCCTTAGAACTTGTTTTCAACAAAAAATGTTCTTCATGAAACTTAATAACCCAGAATGTCAGCGTGTATGTGTACGTACATATTTACATATATATATATATACATATATATATATATATAATATCACTAGAAAAAATAACTGTAATTAAACTACTTTATGTGCTCAAGGGATACTTACATACGACTGTCCTATTTAATTCTGTAAAATAAGCTTCTGAGGTAGGTGTTGTCAGGATTTTTTTCTGATTTTATAAATAAGCATACTAAAGTGAAGAGATGATTAACAGCTTCTAAGGGCATATAGTAAATAATGGAAGAGGATTTTAAAAACATTTCTTTTTTCAGAGTCCATATTTCATCTTTATTTTTGAAGGTGATATTATAGAGGGAAGATGAGACCTACTAAGTGATGTTTCAGAACAATTTTTACAATTAAAATATTATGTACTTAGGAATTAAGAGGAAGTTAAAGCAGATCTAGATTTAACTCAAGAGTTCATCATTTATCAGTTGAGAGCATAGACATATTTTTAAACCTCTAAACCTCAGGTTCTTCACTTGTGAAATGAAAAGAATGATAGTTTGCATATTGGGCATTGTCAGGATTATGGACACTTAATGAATGGAAGCTATTATTCATAGTACAGAGTTTTATTCATTTGTTTTTAAAATTGAAAACAGGAGACTAAGGTGGACTGTGGGCAATTTGTGAAACTCTAATATGTTTTCTTGGCTGATGTAGTATTTGTGTTTCTCTCTCTCTCTCTTTTTTTTTTTTGTTTCTTGCCCCCTTAAGGATTTCAGTTTTTCTGATTGTTAAATGAGAGGATGCTTGCTCACAAACAGAAAAAGGCAAAGAAAAAACGTGTTTGGGCATCAGGCCAACTCTCTACTGATGTTACAACTTCTGAAATGGGGCTCAAGTCCATAAGTTCCAACCCCAGTTTTGATCCGGACTACATCAAGGAGTTGGTGAATGATATCAGGAAGTTCTCCCATGTGTTAATATATTTGAAAGAAGCTATTTTTTCAGGTTTGTCAACTGTTTTCTCTTAGCATTCTTACTGCCAGCCACCCTACAGATAAGTGTGTACACAATGGTAGAAACAGGTTATTATTCTGCTTTAGTTATTTTAATCATACCTCTAAATGTTTGCTATTTACAATGTAAATGAACCATTTTCTAGCCAAATAATTGTGCAGTTGGGGAATGATATTGGCCAAACTATATTGTTATGTGCATGTATGGATATGTAACTACAAATCCCACCTCTATGTACAAATGTAATGCATCAATAAGAATAATGAGGAAAAAATGAACAGAAGTAAAAGAAAATTTGAAAAATAAACAATGATGCAGTATATAATAATTTTGGTAAGGGTGGGGAAACAAGAGTACCAAAAAGGAAAAATAAGTCTTTGGTTTCTCTCAGTTTGGTCCAGGATAATTTGAGACTATTGGAATCTGAACCTTCTTGTTAAAGACAGTACAGCACATTGATTGGTCTTTAATAAGCGAACTAATGTTTACAATGTAGATTTTTGATGCTTTGGCCTTAATTCAGCTTTCCACATTGTTGGCAACTTTTAAATGACTGTATTTGAATGAATTTTCTTCCCCAATATTCAAACTTAATTTTGTTTTGCTGATTTGTAATCTCTTCTTAGATTAAGGGATAATCACAGAATTTGTCTGTTTAGAAATAAAGAATTATATGTCCCTGACTTCATCTTAGTACCTAAGTTTTCTTTTAGTGTTTATTTAATATCCAAATTTGATGTCAGTGATAATTAATAGTTGAGACAGCTCCTGTTCTTTTGTGATAATTAGCAGTTCATTTTCATGTTCATTATGTTATGTTATAGAAAGTGAAGATTACACTTCACTTTTATTGTATTTATATGATACTTCCTGGGCCTTCATAGAAATGTGTGAGATTTCAACAAATCATTTGTGTTAAATGGTTATTTTCTGATATGCATTTTGACAACCAGAATCTAAAACCACATCTCATGCTTATACTAAATTTAAGAGTATATTTCTAACCTAATTATAATGTTTAAGTTGAAGTTCCCCAAATAACTGAACTAGAACTGAAGCCTCCAAAAAAATAAAAAATTATTTTTTTCTGGCATTGAGGCTTGAGCTCAGGGCCTCATGCATGCAAGGCACGTACTCTACCACTGAACAACCTCCCCAGTCCCAAAGTCTCAGAATTTTAGTTTTTGAATTTTCCTTAAAGCAATAGTCATATATCATTCTTTTGAGATTATGTTAAACATACATATATGTATATATATGGTTTTTATATATTTTTTTTTTCCTGGGGTACCAGAGATTGAATCCAGGGGCACTGAACCACTGAGTCACATTTACGGTCCCCCCTCCCCCATTTTTCTTCTATTATTTATTTTGAGATAGGGTCTCACTAAGTTTCTTAGGGCCTCACTACGTTGCCTCACTAAACTTTGAACTTGAGATCCTCTTGCCAGGGCTCCGTGGGGATTACAGGCATGTCTTTGCACCTGGCTCCAGAGTATGTAAATATTATTAGAAGTTGAAGTTGCTCACACTCCTATTAATTTCAATAGGTTGATTTTGAAGACTAAAATGGACGATTAAATTGTGGTAAAGGTAACTTGTTATGGAAAATATCCTAAATATATTAGGGATTATACTAGTAATAAATTCCTTATTGAAATGATACATCTGCCATTTATTTTAAAGATCATAGTTTTGTAATAAAGATTTTTTCTTAACTGGATTATTTATTTAAAATTTATTTTTAAGTTTGTAAACAGTAAATTTTATTCTTTTTGTCGTACAGTTCGTTAGTGGGTTAATTTTTAAGGTGAAATTTAAAATGATATATTTACTGACAAATCATTTACCTCAATTTAGGGTAAAACATGATGTTATTTAATGTATCAATGGAAGTACATTTTTAATAATATAAATAAGATTTTTAGTTAGGATTTCTGTTTGTTGTTTATTTTCCTTAGGAGTTTTATACCCTTTAAAATCCTCATTTTACATAGATACGCCTTGTTTAACAGATTTTAAATGGTGGTAATTTAAAACAAAGTGAACCACTCCTTATTGGCAAAAAAAATAAATTTATGAGTTTTAATTTATGAGTAGACAATTCAGAGAATAGGAAAGAAGAGGATTGGAAGCCAATCCTCATGAAAAAAGAGAAAAATAGTAATAAGATACAGAAGGAGACTACCCCTTCAGATAAAAGGATATATAGGGAAACAAATTTATTCATTGAAGGTTAAGTTTAAAAATTTGTATGGACATTATCCTTTTAATAATAAGCATATCAGTACTTTAACTTAAATAACAGATGTGTCACTAATAATTGAAAAGCTTATAAATTAATTTTTTAAAAATTATTTTTTAGTTATAGGTGGACACAATATTTTATATTTATGTGGTGCTGAGGATTGAGCCCAGTGCCTTATGCATGCTAGGCAAGCCCTCCACCTCTGAGCCACAGCCCCAGCCCATAAATTAATTTTTAAAAACCTATAAAAACAATTTTTTGATAACCCACTCTCATACTGGTAAGATTGATTTTAATGCTTGGTTTTTCAGGCATTTTTTTTTTTTATATGTGTAACATGATAAATTTATTTATTTATTTATTTATTTTTTTGTATTCATTTTTTTTTTATTGGTTGTTCACAACATTACAAAGCTCTTGACATACCATATTTCATACATTAGATTGAAGTGGGTTATGAACTCCCAATTTTACCCCAAATGCAGATTGCAAAATCACGTCGGTTATACATCCACAATTTTACATAATGCCCAATTAGTAATTGTTGTATTCTGCTGCCTTTCCTATCCCGTACTATCCCCCCTCCCCTCCCCTCCCCTCCCTTCTTCTCTCTCTACCCCATCTACTGTAATTCATTACTCTCCTTGTTTATTTTCCCATTCCCCTCACAACCTCTTATATGTAATTTTGTATAGCAATGAGGGTCTCCCTTCATTTCCATGCAATTTCCCTTTTCTCTCCCTTTCCCTCCCATCTCATGACTCTGTTAAATGTTAGTCTTTTCTTCCTGCTCTTCCTCCTTGCTCTGTTCATAGTTGCTCTCATTATATCAAAGAAGACATTTGGTATTTGTTTTTTAGGGATTGACTAGCTTCACTAAGCATAATCTGCTCTAGTGCCATCCATTTCCCTGCAAATTCTATGATTTTGTCATTTTTTATTGCTGCATAGTACTCCATTGTGTATAGATGCCACATTTTTTTTATCCATTCATCTATTGAAGGGCATCTGGGTTGGTTCCACAGTCTAGCTATTGTGAATTGTGCTGCTATGAACATCGATATGGCAGCATCCCTGTAGCATGCTCTTTTAAGGTCTTCAGGGAATATAGCACAAGAGTTAATAACAAGAATCAACAAATGGGACTTACTTAAACTAAAAGGTTTTTCAGGCATTTTGAAAGATACATGTATCCCCTGTCAATATGAATTTTGAATTTAATAAGAATTTGTTTTATCTGTCTTGGAAGATTATTATCCAAATCTGAAAATTACTATTTAGTTAATCTGAGTGGCTGGAACCTTTTTGTTTTGTTTTCCTAAAGCAAGGAAGTATATATAAATATATAAATGAATCTCAGTATAAAAGATGAGGAGAATGCTTTATAATAATATGCTTGTGTTTAAGCCTGAGTGTGATTTTTAGCTTCTTGGAGTATCAGAATAAATAAATAAATAAATATTCTTATTTACTTAATAGAGTTATTATAAGGATCACATATAGTCTTCAAGCAAGCAGTTAAAATGTTTAAAATGCTATAACTCTTTTAGGTCGTATTATTACCTATATTTCTATAGACTTGAAACATGTGAATTGAGAACTATTCCTGGACTTCTGTAGTTACCACTACAGCAATAAATGGTAGCCAGACAGCAAAGAGCTGTTTCACTGTTCTTTATTGAAATGAAGGAACCTTGTCAGTATTTTTCCAGCAACTTTGCCAGTACTTTGTCTTTTGCCTTCAGATTTGTGGCATTGTTTATTACCTTTTAATTCATATCTGTTAGCTGCTAAAGAATTGAAAAGTTAACCTTGAAGAATAAAAAATGTGGATAGACAAGTCACCTTTTGGTCTAGTCAGAATACCTTCTTTAATGTATAGTTTAATTATAATGAGGCAGTAATGTGCAAATTCACTTGACTATTGCCTGAGATGTTTAATCCTACTGTTGAGGCTAGACTTAGATAAGTATCTTTTTGATTGGTTTTATGGTCATATTTTCATTTACCCAAATGAGTCATAGAAATGATCATTCCCTACCCAAAAATCTAAAATGCAAACCTTTTTGAGTACCATGGCAGTAGAAAAAAAAAAGTTTCTTGATTGTAGAACATTTTGAATTTTCAGACTAGGAATGCTGAACTGTTAAACTCTGTGCAAATATTCCAAAACCTGAAAAATTCCAAAATCTAAAATATTTCTGGTTCCAAGAATTTTAGATAAGGGATACTGAATCTTGTACGTGGTGCTTTTCATTTTATGTAATAAATTCATATGCAAATAAATTTATTCATTTGGTACCCATAAAGGCGAGTACTTTTAGCCACATTTTCCCAATGAGATGTATAACTAAGATTGTATGATATTCGTCAGCTTCTTTTTGCTGATAAATATTGGCCTTATTTGGGGTCTCAGAGGTCATTAATACAGAATGGTGTATTCTTTCCAAGCGATTGCACCTGCCTTACATGGCAGGCACTCTATAAAAGCACTGCTCAGTTTTCATTATTTCACTAGCTAATTCTGTACGTTGTAGGGATTATCTAAATTTGCACTGTCTGATATGGTAGCCATTAGGTATACATGACTGTTTAAATTTAATTAAAGTAAAAAACTTCTCAGTTATAGTAGCCGCCTTTTACATGCTCAGTAGTACATGTTGCTCGTGGTTACCATATTAAAGAGTAAAGATACAGAAAATTTCCGTTATTTCAAACATTTCTGTTTGATAGTGCTGATGTAGACATTTGGTTTTTATAATTATTGAGACTACTGAGATGAGTTCTTGCATTATAAATATATTTTTTTATTTCTAAAGCATTTTTTAAAACCTAGAAAAGTTGTTTGATAACAATTAGCAAATGTTTAAGTTTTTTACAATAGAAACAAAAGTCCGTTTGGAATCCCCTTCCTTGGGTTGGTTTTGGAATGTGTAACTTTCATTCCCTTTTTTATTTGAACAAGCAGATGATTTTCTAGCTATGGAGGCTGGGGTTGTGGCTTAGTGGTAGAGTGCTCACCTTTTATGTGGAAAGTACTGGGTTTGATCCTCAGCACCACATAAAAAAATAAAGATATTATGTCCATCTACAACTAAAAAAATATTTTTTTAAATTTTTCTAGCTAGGTTATTTAGTGGTTAATTGGTAGTAAAGGATAGCTGGAAAAACTCTCCCAGAGAATCATATTATCCAGGTTCTAGACCTAGTTCTGCTACTGCTTTGGAATATGTCTTAAGTCATTTAATCGTTTGTTAAGAATAAGTTACTGGGACCAGGTTCTGTCAGCCTTACAATTTTGTAAATTAGAATTTGATTTAACTTGGAGATTATATATAATTTTGAATACTTTTCAGTTTGAAATTGAAAAACATTAGCTAATTACTTGTTTTCAAATTATGAAATGCATATTATAGGGTATCCCCTTTTCTCCTCAGGCTCTAGAATGTTTTTATGACTTTTCTGATGAAAATTTTTCACACATTTTCCCATGATAGCTATCTGTGAGAGATTTGAAGACTATGAAATTACTCCACTCTTACTTTGATAGGATAAGTAGTTTGGTGATTCTCTTTCCACTACTATGTGCAGGGTAAGATTGCCCTGTAGTCTTTTACATGTAGCAGATATAGAATTTGAAGTTTTATATCTCTATCCATTGTTATTAAGGTACATTATAAATAATTACAGGGATAAATCTATATCTTATATGAAAGCACTGAAGATATTCACCCATGCATAAATACCTTCTGTTTAATTGTAATACTGTAGATTGATGTATGTGCAATGTAAGTACTAATTCAGGTTTATGGTTGCTCCCTGAGGAATAATGTCTTCTGAATTTCAAATAACAGATTTATAAATGTACTTCTAGCTTATTCAGTAGTTTAAAAGTATACCTTTGTGACATATCTTCCCATTTCCAGATACAGTGTCATTCAAGGAGGTCCAAAATCTGCGAATTTTAAAGGTGCAAGTCTTTTTAATTAGGCTTGAAGGAATAGTGCAAAATACCTCATTTTTTTGCTACTCATTGCTTGGAAGTGTTAAGTGCCATTATAAAATGTTAGATGGAGAAAACCAGTCTAATACTTCTTATAGGTTTTTCATTTTGATTATGTAATGGTATTTTAAAATGGATTTTAGTGAAAGTTTACTGTTATAATTATGTGCCTTATTTTTCTGCTTTGTTGTTTGGTTTTGGTTTGTCTTTTAAATAGGCAAGAATGGAAGATAAAAATTTATCATCAGTTTCAGATAAATTAGTTAAGTTCATGAATTTTTAAAAGTGCCTTCTAATTTTAAGAGCTTATTTTAGTTTGTAAAACCATAATTTATTTTATAATGGTAGCTTCTGATGAATTTTAGATCCTAGATCTTATACAACTGTAATTAGAAGAAGTATGTTAACTTTTGAAAGCAAATTTTATTGAATAGTAGGAGTTAAATGAAAAGCTTAATACCATTAGCTGTTCTGTTATGAGAGATTCTGCATGAATTTGTACATTTAATTAATTGTCTTGTATATTAACTAACTACCTCCACCCCCCTGTGAATGTACAGTAAGTTAGGTAATTTTTTTCCCAAATTTCAGTGTGTGTTAATTTTACCTCACTGATTTAATTTTAGCCTCACAGTGTGCCACAAGTTTTGTGGGATATTAGGAAAATTAAATTGCTAGTCCCATATGTTGTGCTGTCTTCTAGAAGTCATCCTCTTTAGAAGTGATTTCTAACAGGTATCACTTAGGAGAAATGAATGTGAATGTTATTAGATTATGACTTAGAGACAAAAAGAGATGAAATGAATCTTTGAAGAGTGAAGTATGAAATACAGGTAGCTCATTTATTACACCTCTGCCAGTTCATAGAAGATTGTAGTACTCTTCTGTGCTTGCCTAGAATGGTTTACAAAATTTATTACTATACATAGTAACAACTGTCATAGTTATTGGAAGTTAAAGCCTGTTAAATCAAATATGCAGAATATCTTGTCATTAAGCTTTAACTTCTTTAGCCATGTGGCAATGTATTGTAGTGAGTAAGAACACAAACTTTAGAGCCAGAATACCTGAGGTTGTAATCTTCATTACTCCTACTTGCTAGTTAGCTCTAACCTTTGTGCCTGGGTTTCTACATCTGTTAAAAAGAGATAACAGTATCTACATCACTGGATTTAGTTTAGAGCAAGTGTTTTGAAGTGTCACCAGTTATTGTTTTTACAGTCCACAGGTAAGTAGATAAAGCTACTATTCCTAGAGTTTCATTTCCTATAAATTCAAAAGTTATTATAGCAAAACATAGGAGTTTCCTAGTGATGAGTTCTGATGCTTTTTTCCTCCTTGTTCTTTTCATTGCACTCCCTAGTTAGGTTAAGCTGAATTAACAAGACTGATTTTAAGATTTTTTAAAATAAAGGAAAACACAATGGTTTTAAAAATTTATTTACTTAAGCATTTCCATGAAATGTTTGCAATATAAACAGTGTGGTATTGTGTTAATGCATGAGAACCCCAAAATAGAGCTGGCTGATCTGTTTTCACTTGATAAGCTGCATGAAGCAGAAAATAAATGGCACAAATAGGCAAAGCAATAATTAAAAGTCAGGTTACCATATTACAGGGGTAGTAGATACTTTTTTACTGTTCTATATAATTGCTGTTAAGACTTTGGTTGGATTTTCTTATATTCACATCTATAATACTTTTGTGGAATTAATTAAACTTTATTACATTTACAGTGTGGCCACTGTGACTTTAAAATTTATCCTGTATTAGTTATAGAACAAAATTAAATACTATAAGTTGACAGGCATAGAAGTATTTTTATAAGATATATGTGTAATGACTATTTCCAAGTAACTTATTTAGATTTCACATGTAAAATGAAATTGGAACTTTAATGTTTCTTTTTCATTAACTAAAACATTGAGACTTACCTATAAATATGTTTGTTGCTCATTGTACCCGAGACACATCTGTTTTCAAAGATACTTAGTTTGAATGGCTTATAGATTTACTAGTAATAATCATTATTTATATATTAAGACTATAAACAATTTCATCTCTGTTAATTTATTTGGTATTCACAACAACCTTGTAAAGTAAAACAGGTATTCTTATCAATTCTCTCTTACTATTAATGAATCTAAGATTAGAGAAGCCAAGAGTTTTATTTATAATCATTTCAAGGCAGTGGTAAATCAAGGATTGGAACCGAGATTTCTTAATCAATCTTTTGTTTTCTAACACCAAGCACACTTTATGAAAGAACAGTTACTGCTTTTGCTTTCATTGTGTGACTGCTTTGTTTTATTTTGTGGTGTCAGGGCAGGGGATATTTACTTTTGATGAACAAACTGTTTAAACTCCTTAAAACTTTTTTTAAAAGTTATATTTTTAGTTAGAGGCTTTTTGCTTCTTCTTTTTTTAATATTTTGCTTTTTAGTTATAGTTGGATACGATACCTTTATTTTATTTTTATATGATGCTGAGGATCAAACCCAGGGCCTCTCACGTGGTAGGTGAGCGTTCTACGCTGAGCCACACTGCAGCCCCAGCTTTTTGCTTCTTTAAAGATAATTCGAGGTAGTTTTATTCTGTGGGGAAAATGGAAACTTGTTTTTCTTCTTTTAACTTTTTATGGCACAAATGGTTGAGGGCTTGCTAATTTATGAAGTCTCAGGTGAAATTTACCAGGGTATATTCATGTCCTAGTAGTCAACCCTTCTGCCCAAATATATAGAAAAGTTTATGATTCTGTGATTAACATTTTATTTAGTTGACATATTCATTGCCATTGATTTATAGGCTTCAGAAATATGTTTAATCATAGAAATTCGAATTATTTGTAGTGCAATTTATTTGTCTTTTTGAAATGTTTCTAAATAACTTAGTTATTGTTTTTTAGTAAGTTGCTTTGGACCAACTTCAATATCTTTTTATAATGACTTCTGTACGGAAAAACGGAATTTCAATTTGGTATTTTTTGCTGCAGTTATTGGACTGTTTTGTAGTAATTTTTTAAGAAAACTTATAGCAGGGATACTCATGACATCTGTTAAAAAAATTACTGAGGATTTCAAAGAGTTTTCACTTGTGTATTTTGTATCTATTACATATTACCTACTATATTAGAAATTAAAACTGAGACAATTTAAAAATATTTAATAATTTTGAAAT
The DNA here is from genome assembly GCF_052094955.1 of Ictidomys tridecemlineatus. Taxonomy (NCBI): domain Eukaryota; kingdom Metazoa; phylum Chordata; class Mammalia; order Rodentia; family Sciuridae; genus Ictidomys; species Ictidomys tridecemlineatus. The sequence continues at coordinate 77,385,048 of NC_135487.1, read as the reverse complement.
ATGTGGTTGTCCATATACTTGATTTCCTTAACTCTGAGAAGGCCAGAATTTATGACCCTAGTTTATTTAGACATTTAGGTCATTAGTATTTTGTAGTTCTTCTTTAATAGCCTATACTAATTGGTGATGGTTGTTGTCAGTCATTTAAAATAAAGCTCTTTTTGCCCTGAGATTTCAAAATACAACAATATATTCTTGAATATTTCTCAAGTATATTAATATCTGTTGATTTTATTGTGAATATTAGAGATGACTAGCTTTTTTCTCTTTGAGATTAGTAGTCAGCTTTGGGTCATTACATAAGATATAAAAATACATAAGATATATATATATGTGTGTGTGTATGTATATGTATATATATGTGTGTGTGTGTGTGTGTGTGTGTGTGTGTATATATATATATAAAGAAAAATTTATTTTGGTTTACAGTTCATTATCAATTAACACCCCCATGGTTTGAGGCCTGTGGAGAGGCAGCATATGAGTGTAGGAAAAAACGGAATTTCAATTTGGTATTTTTTGCTGACAGTTATTGGAGTGTTTTGCAGTAATTTTTAAGAAGACTTATATGATAGAACAAATCGAGCTACAGAACAAGAGGAGAAGAGAAATGGAATGGACTGGGGTCTCAAAGTCTCCTTTAAGGATATGTCCCCAGTGATCAGGCCCTTCCTTCTAAATTTCACCACTTTTCAATAGTGCCATGCTGAGAACCAGTATTGGCCTTTGGGGAATATTTAGCATCTATACTATTGCACTACCATAGATTAGGTTTCAGAAAGAATGTACTACAATTCTCTGTGATGCTCATCACTCAACCTTGGTTTTGGTAAGTATCCAGAAGTATTAGCATAGACTAACTTCATAGTATAAAGAAGAGACTTGTGCAAAACTGGGATAACATAGGAAGTCTGGAGTGTTTTACAGTTTTTCCTTACAACTATCAAGTTGTATTATTTTCCCAGAAGTTTGTTTTATTTCATTGCTACTGGATTCTGTTTCAGAATCCAACCTTTATAACCTATATCTTCTGTTGCTTAAGATAATAGGAACTGCAGATATTTATAGAGGGCTTACTATGTTCCAGCAACTGTTCTAAGTGCTTTATGTGTTTTAACTCATTTAATCTCACAACTCTATGAAGTCTTCTTTGTCTTCTCTTTATAGGCAAGGAAAGTAGGCACAGAGAGATTAAGTAACTTGCCCAAGTTTCTCAGCCATGGAGGTAGAATTTGAAATCAGGGAGTCTGGTTCCAAAAGCTATCCTTTTTAACCACTATGCTATATTGGCTTAACTAAGTAAACTTAACACCCACAATTACCAAATTGTTGTTTATTTAATTAATATAGTTCATTAAGTTGTATATTCATATTTGTCCTAAGGATTAAAAATTATAAATGATTTTTAAAAATTAGGTTTATGGAGAAAATGCCAGCTATACATAAAATTCCTAAAATCTCTGACTGGCTTTTATTTCATTTTTAAAACAGACTTTGCTTTTTAGAACAGTTTTAGATACACAGAAAAATTGAGACAGTATATGGAGTTTCCATATAATCCTATGTCCAGTTTGCCTTAACTTCATAAGAATTAATGAACCAATATTTGACAGTAGCCAATAATAATGCTACCTTATTGTTGAACAAAGTCCATAGTTTATTCAGATTTTATAGATTTCCCCAAATACCCTTTTTTGTCTTCTAGAATCCTTTTACAGTACATTTAATGGTCATGTCTCCTTAAGTTCTCCCTGTCTCTTAAGTTTCTCAGACTTTCCTCATTTTTGGTAAGGAAAGTTTCAAGGAGTACTGGCTATATACTATGTCGCATGTCCTTTGGTTAGATATTTCTGATGTTCTCATGATTAGACCGAAGTTGTGAAATATTGGAAGAGAGATTACAGTTGTACAGTGTTTTTTTTCATCCTATCATCTCAAGGGTACTTGCTACCAACATGATTTATTATTGTTGTTAACCTTGATTAACTGTCTTATGTGGTGTTTGTCACCTTCTACACAGTGAAATTACTGCTTTTGTCCTCCCATGCATATTGTACTCTTTGGAAGAAATCACTATGCATACCTCTCTGAGGGCAAAGTATCTACATAAAGTATTTAGTATTCTTGTACACAAGAGGTTTGTTTCTTCTCATTTACTAATCTGTTCATTCATTTATATTAATATGAATGTATGGATTTTTTTTATACTTTAGGTATAAAGTCAGTACTATTTTTTCCTCCAGTTGTTATAGCTTTGGACAGAGGGAACCTTTTCAGTTGACTTTTGTACAACTTTGACATACCCTCTTCACTTTTTAAAGTTTTTTATTGATGCATTATAACTATACATAATAGTGGGGATTCATTATACCATATTTGTACATGCACATAATATCATTGATCCCTATCATTCTCCAATACCCTCCCTTCCCCTTCTCTCCTCCTTCTCCTGATCTGCTGACTCTACTAATCTTTTTATTATTATTATTTCAATTAGAACATTATAATTATACATATAAGCAAGATTCATTGTGGTATAATTGTACATGGACATAGCATAATTTGATAGATTTTGTTCCCTGATACTTCTCCATACTCTCTTCTCTTTGCTCCCTCCCGCTTCCTTACTTTCTGGCACTATATGATGCTTTTGACTCAACTTGTATATTTCCTACCTCTGTCCTACAATTAGTCATTTCTTAAATGAGTACTGATTCCTTTTATTGGAGAATGGTTCAGGAACCAAGACCGGTGTGCTAGTTATGCTGGGGTGGCATTTATTTATAGACTCTCTTGGCTGACAGCAGAGAAATACATATGTCTGTGCTGATCCACGTGTCCATATATACATATCCATAAATATCCTATGTGTAACCATTTATATCAAGCCAAACATCAGTTCTTACTGAAGTTTCCAACTTTAATGCATCACAACCTGGAAAATTATAGTTTCCTCCTCCTGTTTATTTCTAAATTCCACTGTAACAGTGAGATGAGATGCCTGGCTTCCACCATGTTATCCATTTATTCATTTGTTCAGTTCTAGTGTACATGTATAATGGTGTCAGTTATAAACCCAAATTCCCATTGAAAAAATTTCAATTGGAGTACAGTACTCAAGAGTATTTCCTCTGCCTTTAGTCTTACTTATTTAATCTACTTACTTCCAGAGTTAATTAAGCTAATACTTAATCTCATGGTTTTTTTTTTTAAATTTTCCTCTGTCAATAAAATTTGATAGATGAATGAATCAGATTTTTTCCTGGAAGGCTCTGTTTTCTCTCTTGCTTTTAGTACTATGTGGACCACTCTTTTTTGCTTCTCTCTGAATACTCTTTGCCCTGATATGCCCAGCTCTTTATCTTGTTTTCCTGGCACCTCCACCCATTGCTCCTCTTGTTCTGCGCATTTATTTTACTCTTGATAGTGCTCTTAATAAATGAATATTTTATGGATTATGTTGAAATATTTTTATTTTTTATGCTATAGATAGCTCTTCATTCTGGTATCTTCCAACATTTCTGTAAAATGAATAATTTGTTTAGTGATTATCTTCCAACATTTCTGAAAACATAAATATACATTTAATTATAATACTACATTTTAAAAATAATTTTCGGTTTTTAAGCTGAACTATTTCAGTAGGAAGGCAGTATAACATTAAGAGCATATATTCTGGAATTATATATGTTGACTTTAAATTCTGGCTCCACAGTTTGGTAAACTTAGGTGACCCTCAGTTCTCTCATCTGTACAATGGAGAATTGATAGCTAATAAGGTCATGAACATTAAATGGGACAATATATCTTTTAAGCATTTTTAAGTGTGCCTAGCACAAACTGAGCATTTAAATAAATATTAACCATTATTAAATGCTAATGCTATGTAAGGTTAAGGAAAGGAGAATCATACTATGTTTAAGATGGTTATTTTTTCAAACTTCTGAAGATTACTTCAGAGTCCTAAAGGTAGGTTTATAATACATATTGGTTTGCCTTGAATGATAATCCACAATATGCCTGTTATGCTAGCATGATTATGAGGAGCATCCTCCTTTTTACTTACTAAGTATATTGGTTTGGGTGATAAATTATATGATCACTTATTTTTGGGGGGTTATAAAACTCTTATCTGCATCTCTCTGGCAGGGATGGTATAAATGAACACAGGAGGCTAGGATTAGACTAGTGGGTCCTGGGAAATGTGCACATCTAAGAGGGTAGCACTGCTTTGCTCCAGCTGCTGAGGAAGATAGCAGGCCTGGTTTAATCCAGTCTTGCTTTTTTTAGAGTAGGCAGAAATCTGGAAAATTTAAAATGGTTCACCCAATTTGTCATCATTAGCAACTAATTACATTTTTCTAAAAAGCACAAAAATTTATTAAAAGATCGATGCATTAGATCATATGTAATTTATATTGCAGGTTTTTTTTTTAATATGCAGGTCAAATGATGGTCCTTACATATAGCCTGAGAGTTTCTGTTTCCAATAACTGATAATTCCTTAATGGAAAGAATTAACTCTAATGTAGAAACTGAACATGTATTTTTAAACATTAGTTATGTAACCATCAAACTTTTTAGGACTCTTAATGTAGTTATCACATATATTAAATATATGATAGTAAAAACTGTAAGACAGGAAATACCTTATATGGTTGTTTCAAGGAAAATCTGGAGAGCATATGTAGACTGAGAAAACTGAAAAGGGTAGTGCTAAATTGACCATAATTGTGAAAGTCTTTGAAATCCTTAATGAATTAAAATGACCAAGAATTTTCTAAAGATAACATAACTGCAGTAGTAGAATTAGAAGTGAATGTGTAGTAGGCAACAATTGTGGAATGCTTTCTAATGCCTTTCACTTGAAATGTGTTTCATGTGATCTATTGTAGCTTGGATTTCCAGAACTTTTCTTTGGAAACAAATTTTTTTTTTCCCTTTTTAAGACTGTTTTAAAGAAGTCATTCATATACGTCTGGATGAGCTTCTCCATGTTTTAAAGTCTGTAATGAATAAGCATCAGAACCTCAATTCTGTCGATCTTCAAAATGCTGCAGAAATGCTTACTGCAAAAGTGAAAGGTAAGCATGATATGTTAAAAGGGTAGCTTGGGCAAAAAGTCCAGTGAGACATTCTGTTTCATAATGACTGTACAACCATTTCCTCTGATGGCATTTGTATGAGGTGTATCAATAAAGAGTTATGCATACTTGGATATTTAAATACTTCCACTAAGTCACACCTACAGTTTCTTCCTCTTAAAAATAAAAACTTTGTCAGTGAACATTGTAAAACTACCAACTTAAACCAAACAAGTGATGTTTAAAAATTGCGCTTTATAAATGAGTTCATGATATTTTGAACAATATGTGTCTTTGTTATGTGAGGACAAGTGATGTTAGAAAATGTTCAATTGTAGCAATTTCATTTTGTAAAAGGAACCAAGTGGAGAACAAGGTTTATTTCAAGATTTGAAAATGAAAATTGTTGAATAAGTTTATCCTCTATGTGTGTGAATTGAGAGTGAAGGGAGTATTTATTTAGGTTAATTAGGAGATTTTTAGAAGTTGTGAGCAAGATAAGGATTGAAGGTCTGATTTAAGGCAAAAACTGGGATGTGGTAGTGGTAGGTTGTTGATTGTTGTCTAGAGGGCATGGATGTCAATTGACAAAACAAGACAAGTTGAACAGATTAGGGGTTATGCAGAAGTTTGGAGTTGAAGGTGTGGATTTGGGAATTGATGTTGTATGGGTGGTAGATAATTTTAAGCCGGAAAAGTGGGTAGCTTCTCTGTGGCTTTTAAAAATGTGCCTACTAACCAAATTTGTTTTAAAATAGATTGTTTACAAGTGCCATTTTTGTGTCTATAGATAGTAAAATTTCCATGCTTGGAAATAGCGGCCTAGTTCAATTGTTGTCAGTGGCTACTGTGTGCAGTCAGGATGTCCTGGGGAAGGAGTGCCTATGTGGTTGGTGTCCACATTCCAGAAACAGACAAAGAGAGTTGTCTCTCAATTGCCTTGAAGATCTTTTTATCTTTGAGCTAAAGTAATCTTTTGAATATCATTTCCCACGATGACTGTCGTTACATGGGATTGTTACTGTTTTACTTTTGCGATGGTTGAAACTTTAAAAGCGGAAAATTACTTGTGAAATTTACTCTTTCAGCAAGAATTTGTGAGACTAGAAAACTTAAAAAAACCTGTTCTTTGGAGTAGGTTTGCATGTTTTTAAATAAAAGCTTTCTTCCTCCCTGTCCCTACTTCTAATGTTGAAGCCCCCTAAAAATATATTGATGTTGTAAATGAAAAATATTCAGTGATCTGCAAATGGAGATCAGAGCTTATTTAATTCTTTGATTTAATGATAATCTAGTTTTCAAAAGCTGGAAAGTTAAGGTATAGGTGGAAACCATTTTTTAATAGACATTAAAAGTAATAGATTGCTGTCCCAAGCAATCTGAGTGCTTTGCATACTTCAATCTTTGCAGAAATCTGTAAATGTACATTTTTGTTTTGCTTATTTTAGAGAGAAATGTTAAGAAAAACTCTTGTATGGTAAAATAAAAGAGTTATAGAAGTATGAAGATCATTTAGATCATTTTAGTCTTAATCATCTGATTGCATTTTAAAAAACAACAGTGACCTAAGCACTTGACTTTTTTGGAGTTCTTACTCATCAAATGCATTTTTCATATTTGCCAGACTGCTCAAACAAAAACAAATAACCCACCCCACAATACAGAACACAGAATGTTGTTTGTGTTCCTCAGATTTGAATGCATGAAGTGCATCTACTTTCTATGCAGAAGAAATGAGAAATTGCAATCTTTAATTCCCCTTACTTATTATTGTTCATATGACATTTACCTTGTCATAAGTTGAGAAGAAAATTTCTTAGTTTTTCCCCCATTTATTTTAGTAGTGATTTGTATTTCCTGTGTCTCCTCCTGTTTCCAAGCAGGAAGTTCAGTCTGACAAAATATTTGCAATGTGGCAAGAGAGATACACGCTATTTTTGAAGCAGATAAAGACATTTTCAGAACTCAGGAATTTATGCTGTATTTAGTAGTCATATTTTCATTTATTTAGGTCAATTTTAATTCATAATTTAAGTGAGAAGGAGGTTTTACTTAGGTTTTTCATGATCTGTATTTTGCTCTTTCTTTATAAAATGGCAGTCAGAAAAATAAGCTATAATTATACCTCCAAGAATATAGAATTTCATGTTTTCAAATTTGATTCTTTTAATATGCAGTTCATTTACACAAGTAAATACAAATTGTGAGAGAGGGTGTTCACCAATAAACATTTTTTTTTAACCTCAGCTTCTTTGCCTACCCATATCTTTTCCTAGATAAGTAATAACTACTACTACTTTCTTCTTACATCTTTCCAGAGATATATTACACATATACAAGCATATACATGTATGTATTATTAAATTCTGACAAATGCACATTCCTGTGAAAACATCATTATAGTCATGGCAATGTTTACTCCCCTTATAATTCTCCACCTCCTCTTTCACAAATTTTGATCTAATTTCTCCTCTTTTTCTTTGACACATGAGTTAATTAGAAGTTTGAAATTTAATTTTCAGGTGTTTGGAAATTTTACAGAGATTTTCTATATTTATTCGTGATTTAATTCCAGGTAGTCACTGAATGTGTTTTGTCTGATATGAATACTTTCAAACTCAGTGTGAGACATGTTTTATGGCCCATAATAAGGCCTGTGTTGGTAAATATTCATTTGAAAAGAACATGTGTTTGCTGTTAGTAGTTGGAGTGCTCTATAATTGTCTGTCTTGTCAAGGTGGTTGATAGTATCATTCAGATCTTCCTACTCTCACTCATTTTCCATCTGTGTGTTCTGTCAGTTGCAGGGAGGGCTATTGAAATCTTTGCTATCACTGTGAGTTTGTCAATTTCTTGTTGCAGCTTTCTTACTTTTTGCTTCATGCATTTTGAAGCTCTGTTTATTGGATACGCAAATAGAATTGTTAGGTCCTCTTGATGACCTGACTCCTTCATAATTATAAAACAAGGTTGTGTCCATTTGTGTCTCTCCCCCTGCCCCCTGTAATTTCCTTTGCTTGTGAATCCACACTGTGTAATATTAGACAGTAAAGTGGGCAGTTGTAAGCTTACCATGGTATTTCTTGTCTTTCAGGGATTACTGTCCTTTATTGCCTGATAATCCAGTGTCTTGAAAAATGTTGTCTTTAAATTTTATACAGGTTTTTTTTTTCAATTGTTTCTGGCTTAATTATAACCTGTTTCTTGGCCAGAACAGAAGTCTTAAGAATATTTTAAAAATTATTTGCAATGATTCTTAAGTTTTTCTTTTTGTTTGTATTAGGGATATTTAGAAGAATGTGATGAAATGTGTGGACTGTCCTCACCCTCCACAAATCTGATTGTAATTTCAGGGAATTTGTAGGCTTGAGGTTTAATTCATCCCAATCTAGGAGTTTTTGCTTTCTAACTCAATTTGCATATTAGTGTCACCTGGGAGAGCTTTTGAAAAATATCTGTGCCTTACTCTAGCCTTTTTTGTTTTGGATACCAAGGATGGAACCCAGGGATGCTTAACCACTGAGCCAGATTCCCAGCCGTTTTTTATATTTTATATAAAGACAGGGTCTGATTAAGTTCCGTAGTACTTCTCTCAGTTTCTGAGGCTGGCTTTAAACTCAGGATCTTCCCACCTTAGCTTCTCAAGCCACTGGGATTACAGGCATGTACCACTACACCCAGCTACTACAGACTTTTCAAATCTGAATCTTTGGTGATGGGGCTGACTTTGTTTTTAAGAATCCCCATTCAAGATTAAAAATGATTGGTAAAGGAGAGGATGGCTTCTTTTCCACATGGTTTCTCTACCTGCACTTTACTGGTATGGATACTAGAGAGGGTAGGATACATGGAACTATTTGCCTTATTACCAGCCTGAGTCACATGGTTTATTTACTTAAAGGAAAAAAGCCAATTCAACCTTCAGATTTTGTCTTAGTAAATTGTGTTTGGGCTTTTATCAAGGGTGCATATAGAAGTTAGAAGAAACTGTTTTAGTTGTTTCATAATTTGCATTAACAAAGTGAAAAATATCTCTATTATAAACAAAAGACAGCTCTATGTCAATTAACCTAGATCTCAGGGCCCAAGAACCTATTTTGAGCAACTGTAAATAAATAGGAATTTAAGTTTTCTAAAGCACTGGATTTTTAAAAAATGTGATATCTTGTTATAGGTTTTATATATACAAATATATAAATGTATATAAAATTTCAGTTATTGGTGGTTCATAGTAAATATGTGATTCCTAATGATTTCAGTGAGCCATAGTGTCTTTAACTGTTTTTAAAAATACCAGAAAGCAGTAAGCAAAAGAAAATAGCACAGAACACTCTTGATAAAGAGGTTTGGTGTAACAGACTCTGCCTCCAAGACAGATTGATTTCCCACTAAGTAACTTTTTATATGTGTCAAATTATGTAAAGCATAGATTAGGGAGTTTGGAATGCCAACTACTTTCATGCAACTGATTTTTTATGATTTCCTGAATGAATACCTGAATATCCTCTTGTTTTGTATAGCCCTTTCACTTTCTGAATCTTTTAATGAAGTACTGGTAAATTTTTAAAGGAGTAAATGATTTTGTATGAATCTATATTCAAATATTGTCTCCCTCATTTATTGTAACAAACCTTTCCCTACAGCTGTGAATTTTACAGAAGTTAATGAAGAAAACAAAAAAGATCTATTCCGAGAAGTGTTTTCTTCCATTGAAACTTTGGCATTTACCTTTGGGAATGTGTAAGTAAAGGACTGTCTTTTAAAGGTACTGGGCCTAAGTGTGTTTCAGTATATATATTGCCTGTACAATCCATAGAAACTGAAGTATTAATTTTTGTAACATATTATCACAACTTTGAAAAAGACACATTCTTTGTTGTTCTATTAAAGTATTTGGAGGTGTCTTTATAACTATTTAGAAGCTACATTCATTTGCAAGTAACTGATTCATGTGAATAGATTTCTAGGAGTTTTTAATCATGTTCTTCCTTAAAACAGATTGTCCTAGATGATATGATTGTAAAGCCTGTGACAAAGAAGCATAATAATATGTCTTTTTTTTTTAACCTCCCTGGATAGCCTTACAAACTTCCTTATGGGAGATGTAAGCAATGATGCATTGTTACGACTACCTGTTTCTCGGGAAAATAAGGTAAGTTTTTTGGTCTCAGTGAAGCCTTTTATATTTTTAACTAAGCATTTCATTTATTTTCTAATCTTAATCTCAGAATTACTCCTTCATAGTTAAGTTTATAAATTACCATAATATGGCAAGAAAACCAGACCAACTCATTTAAAATATGGTCAGTTTCTGGAGCAGTATTTGGTAATACTTTTTAAGTGGACTGAACTATTAAAAGGGCGTGCCTGATAATTTATAACATACAATGAATCCATATGGTATAAGGTCTAAAATTTTAGAAGGGATTTTTAACCTTTTTTCCCTACGGACTTTGGCACAGATTTTGAGACTGGTGAAACTTGGGCAGGGGGAAATGGAAAAAGTAATGAGGGTGGTAATCTCACATATCATACAATTTGGGTTTTTGTTTTGTTTTGTTTTGTTTTTGCCAGGAAACACTTGTTAACCCTATAGGTCTTAATTCTCCCTACCAGCATCCCTATACTTTTGTCATAGGATTGGGGTTATGATTTCTAATTGGAAGAAAATTTTCTTTGGAGTAATAAAGATCTATAATAGAGGAGGCTGGGATTGTGGCTGAATGATAGAGTGCTTGCCTAGCATATGTGAGGCACTGGGTTCGATTTTCAGTATCGCATATTCATAAGTAAAAAATAAAGGTATTTAAAAAAAGATCTATAATAGTAGGAATATTTTCAGTTGACTGATTATTTTTTTCACTTAATGAAAGATATTTAAACATACTCTCTCAGGGACATGTGTTGATAATTTCTGTTAAAAATCATCTGATCCATTAGCAATGCCCTGTCTCAAAATTTAAAAAAAGGGCTGGAGATGTGGTGCAGTGGTTAAGTGCCCCTCAGTTTAATCCCTGGTTCCACAACAACAAAAAGGATTTCCACAAATGTGCCAGGTACTTGTATTATATAAAAATAATATAAAAAGTTAAGCTGGTATGGTAGTGTGTGCCTGTAACCCCAGCAACTCAGGAGGCTGAGGTAGGAAGAGCACAAGTTCAAAGCTAGCCTCAGCCATTTAGCAAGACTTTGTCTCAAAATAAAATAAACAATGAAAAGGGCAGCCAGGAGTGGTTAGCACATGCCTGTAATCCCAGTGGCTTGTTAGGCTGAGGCAGGAGGACCCCGAGATCAAAGCTAGCCTCAGCAATTTAGCAAGGCCCAGTGAGGCTTTGCCTATAAATAAAATACAGAAAAGTGCTGTGGTTGTGCCTCAGTGGTTAAGTGTTTCTGAGTTCAATCCTCAGAACCAAAAAACCAAAATAAAATAAAAAGAGCCAGGGATTTATTTCAGTGGTTAAGTACCCCAGGTTCAACAATCCCTGGTACTCTCAACGCCCCCAAAATAAAACCTAAGATCATTCTTTAAATGATACAAAATATAAGCATGAATGCTTAAAGCACTTGGTGTACATGTATTATAATATTGCAAAAATGAATAGGACTGTTTCTAAAATCATCCATTGATAAGAATAAGGAAGAGTCTTAAAATTGTCAAATATTTTACTGTTATTCATGTTTCTTCTCAATTTTACCTTTTAAAATTGTTACTGATTCTTCAGAAGATAATAAAACTTTAACATGTGTAGCAGCGCTATGAACAATTTAAATTTTAGGTATGAACATATTTCCTATTCCTGCTTCTCAAATGTGGGCACATACTATACTGATTTTGATTAGAAAAATAATTTTCCCCTTCTTAAAAAATTTTGTGCCTTGTTTTTCTTTTTTTGAAGTTTTAATTTTCCCTAGAGATTAAGATTAAAAAGCTCAAGATGATATAATCCTAATAATAAAATTACTTTGTTTGATGAAGGTTTTTGAAAAATATAATTTAAAAATAATAGCTGCAATTCATTTTAATAGTGCTTACTATATACCCTGTACTGTGCTAATAACATTATATCATCTTGATTCTTAAAACAGCCTTATGAATATAGTGTTCTTAACTCCATTTTACAGAAGGGCAAACTAAAGTTAGGCGAATTTAAATGTGTAATCCCATGTCATAAAGTGAATAATGGAGCTGGACTTGAGACCCACGTCTTTTTGATCCCTTTTGCATTGAATCCCTATATACCTTGTATTGCCCAACCAAGTAGATCATATATGTGTAAGATTTAACAATTTTGATAGATGTAGTGTTCTAGCCTGCTAATATGGTAGCCACTAGTCACATCTAGTTCTTTAAAATTAATTAATAATGCTTCTTAGTCATAATAAATACTTTTAAAATGCTCAAGTAATGTATGAAGAAACTAATGGTGTGACTCTACTTTGTGTACAACCAGAGATATGAAAAGTTGTGCTCTATATGTGTGATATGAACTGAGATGCATTCTCTGTCACATATAACAAATTAGAATGAACAAATAAATAAATAAATAATTTAAAAATGTTCAAATAAGTAGCTACAATGTAGTTAATAGCTACCATATAGGATATTACATATTTGCATCTTTACAGAAAGTTCTGTGCTAAGCTGTCCAACAAATTTTCAAGGATGTGCTTATCATATAATAAAATGGTAAAAGATGAGCTGGACAAGGCAGATCTATATCTTCTATTTAGATAGCAATCTATTTAGATCACTTCTTTGACTTCCTGATATTTTAGGAATATGCAGAATTTAAAGTTTAGCATAGATTCATGCATGTTAACTTATGCTGTTAGTAAACAATGAGATTGTTCATTCTTGCTTGGAGCTTAAGACCTTTTGTGGTAAAAAGCCATGTAATTCTTAGAAAGTGTTCTGGTATTTAAACAGACTTCTCAGGCCCTTTGAAAGGTTTTAAATACTTGAAATTCTTTGGCAGGAATTATGTCAAAGTAACAAATTGGGGTGAAAATTTTCTGAAGCAGAGATTTGTTGTCTTCTGCACTAATCTTAAATTTTTTTCCTTCCATGTTGTAAAGTCTTTTGAAAATATTTCTGTGGACTCAGTCGAGTCATCCAGTGAAAAAGGTAATACTCAATGTACTTATAACTTTTGTTAAACATTTTGCAGTTTCTTTCAATAAGTGGTTTAGATTACTTTATCTCTTCTTGATTAGTAACCTATTTTACCTAGTATACTCATTTTTTAGTGCATAATGACATATAAAGTGTTATGTATAAAACTTAAGAGGAAAACCCCAGTTGAGTAGATAAATAATTTGATGATGTAGACTTATCAAGAATATAAGGCTTGTAACCTGAATAATAGAAATATATATTAAGATAAAATATAATTTGAAATCATTTTGTTTAAATCGTGCCCTATAATTATAAGTTTGTCTGAATGCTGCTTTGTTTAGAATTATTATAGACTATATTTAAAAAATACTTACTCTGATATTTTTCTTTTCAGGAAATTTTTCTCCTATAGAATTAGACAATGTGCTGTTAAAAAACACTGACTCTATTGAATTGGCCTTGTCATATGCTAAAACATGGTCAAAATATACAAAGAACATAGTGACATGGGTTGAAAAAAAGCTTAATCTGGGTGAGTTGTCTTTTGGAGCATCTGATTAACTATGGAGTATAAGAACTAAATTGTTTATGATTCATTTTCTATAGACTAAGTATTTATGATAACAAATTAGTTGTTTCATTATTCATTTTCTCTTCTTGAAATAGACTTTTCTTATACTAGATATACTTGTTGAACAGTTACTGTGGGTTGACCATTAGACCTAGAAGTCACATTCTAAAGGGTGAAAAGAAATACAATCAGATAACATGGTTAAAGGAGATAAACGCAACAATAGATGTTTCAGCAGAAGGCAGTGAAAGCTTAGAAGAAACATCCCCACCCCCAGCCCATGCTGGGGATTAACCCAGCACATCATGCAGGCTGGGCAAGCACAGTATATGCTACCACCACCGAGGTACAGCCCCAGCTCGAAGAAACATCTTAACAGCTAATATTACCTAGAATTTTATAGTTGAAAAAAATTTTTAATATGCATTATTTCATTTAGTCCTACAAAACCCTGGGAAGTAGGCAAGACAAGAATTCTTAGCCCCATTTACAGATAAAACAAATAAGTGATTTTCCTAAGGTCATATATTAGATTTACTTAAGGTCATAGAGCATAACTGGAAGAAAATAGAATCTAGCAAAGCCTGTGCTCTTTCCACTGTGTTATTTATTTTTAATAGGAAATGCTAATTAGAATCACTTGAATAATCTTAAAAAAGGACAGTATAAAGGCCTAGGTTCCATTTCTCAGAGAGGTAAAGTACAGTCAAGTGTATTTTGAAAAAGTTTCCCAATTGATTCTGATGAGCCCTTAAAATTAAGAATTACTGCATTTTATCAGGATGCACACTAGTATGTGTAATCACTTTTTTCTTTTCTTATTTGTTGGGGGGCACCAGGGATTAAACCCCAGAAGTACTCAACCACTGAAGCACATTCCCAACCTCTTTTTATTTTTTACTTTGAAACAGAATCTCGATAAGTTGCTTAAGACCTTGCTAAATTGCTGAAGCTGATTTTGAACTTGGCAATCCTCCTGCCTCAGCCTCCTGAGCTGCTGGGATTACAGACACACACCGTTATTCCTAGCTTGTAATCACTTTTCAATTGGAGAAATATAAATAGAGAATGGAGGAAAGAAATTAGTTAATTTTGCTTTCTGATACCTTTTTTAATCTTTTCAGAATTGGAGTCCACCAGAAATATTGTAAAGTTGGCAGAAGCAACTAGAGCTAACATTGGACTACAGGTAAGTGTTGTATGAATTTTAGGGGTTCTATCACAGGAGATTAGTCAGATGAGCTCCCAGATAGTGTCTTGTAAAATCATAAAGTTTCAATTAAAAGAGGAAAAAAACTTAATTGCCCATCTTTTTATTGACAAATAAAATCCTTTTAAATTTATATGGCTGTTAATTATGAAAAAAACTAGGAAATTCACAATTTTATACCAATATTGATTAGTGTGATGGCTGCTAATTTTCTAATTTATAATTAACTTTCTTTAGTATTTTTCTCATAATTGTGTTCCTATATAGTCATTTTTCTGGGAGAAAAAAATCTAAACTTAAGTTTCTCTTTTTGAAGATCACTATGTGCATCTGGAATTCTAGTAAATGTATAATGTATAATTTACTTCTTAATTTTAAATTCTAGGAGTTTATGCCACTACAGTCTCTATTTACCAGTGCTTTACTCAATGACATAAAGAACAGTCACCTTTTACAACAAACAATTGCAGCTCTCCAAGCCAACAAATTTGTACAGGTAAAATAATTTATATATGTACGATTTTTTTTTTAATAGCATATCTTTAGAAAACAACATTTTTCTTTTTCTTTTTTTTAAAATATCCTTGACAGCCTCTACTGGGGAGGAAAAATGAAATGGAAAAACAAAGGAAAGAAATAAAGGAACTTTGGAAACAGGAACAAAATAAAATGGTTAGTATTATACTGGAATTTCATGTACCTGTTTGTGAACATCTAAAAATCATCTATATTATATAACATCTACCTTACTCTAGTTTTCTAAAATACTGCTTAACTGTCTTCCTGAATATGCTAAAGAAACTTGTATAGTAGGGTTTCTTTCAAATTCTTGGTTTAATATTACTGTTTTCTGTATAGCTTGAAACAGAAACTGCTCTCAAAAAGGCAAAATTGTTATGCATACAACGTCAAGATGAATATGAAAAAGCAAAATCTTCCATGTTTCGTGCAGAAGAGGAGCATCAGTGCTCAAGTGGTGGATTAGCAAAAAATCTCAATAAGCAACTAGAAAAAAAGCGAAGGTTGGAAGAGGAAGCACTTCAAAAAGTAATATTTTTTTGTTATTTGAAAATTCAGTTAGCAATAATCTGCAAAGGGTTTGTTCTTAAACTTGCAATATATTTTGGGATTATCTAGGAGGCTTATTCAAGAAGCCTGCTGGGCCCACTTCAGAGTTGTGTATAGAGTAAGTAGGTCAAGGGTGAGACCCAAACAATATTCTACTGACAAGTTCCCCAGCAATGCTGGTGGAGATCCATACTTGAGAATGACTATGCTAAGAGACTTAAGAATTTGGGGTTTCATTTGTGAAAGAAGTATTTTAAAGCAGTAGTTTAATATTTTTTACTTGATTTTTTTCAGAAAGTTCACCTTTTAGGCAAGTGCTAATTCCAGCACCTACTAGCAAGTATAAACTAAAATTTTGTGTTATTTATTAAAAATATAGTTTGATAAACAAATTTTGTAAGAGAAACAGTAAATAAAATAGAAAATGCTAATTTAAATAGAAGTGAACACTTACTTTATAGTCAATATACTAATTGTAAACTGTGCTTGAATATTCATTAAAGCCAAGTATACTTGAGTCACTCACCAGAATGATTAATATTTGTTATATTTAGAAGTTTTCCATTTAAAACATAGACTATTTCTACAATAAGTATTTATTTTAAAATGTAAATTCTGGTGATCAGTGTTATGTTCTTTTTTATTTTTCTCCTGTGGTATTCCTGAAGGTAGAAGAAGCAAATGAACTCTACAAAGTTTGTGTAACAAATGTTGAAGAAAGACGAAATGATCTAGAAAACACCAAAAGAGAGATTTTAACACAACTCAGGACACTTGTTTTCCAGTGTGATCTTACCCTTAAAGCTGTAAGTGATTTCTTCAGTAATAATTCAGTAATAATTTAAAGGCAATGCGGGAGGAAAAAAGCCATCTTATCTGCAGAAGGGAGAGAGATGCCTGATAAGTTGATTCTTACGAGATTTAAATTCTGAGAGCTTTAGAACATGTTTAAAGATTGGCTTTTCATTTTCATTAGTGACATAGTTTGATTTATTTTGGATTTGTCTCCCTTCCATGTCCCCTTGATTCATGATTTACTTGGTTAAAACTGAACTGTGAGAGTTTGAAATTGCCTCTAAACCATTGTCTTTTTGCCTTGGTTGACAAATGTGATTTAACCTTGCAACTTCTGTGAGCTAAGTGACAGAAGAGAGATCTATTCTTCAAAATTTGAGTAAAACTAAATATTAAAATTGTACGCGGTGATATATTTGAAAACAAAGCATTCAGCCTGCATTTGTTTTCATTATCTCTTTAAAATGTTTTTTTGTAAAATATTTACATATTCAAAACCTTCTTGGCATACAGTGTATACGTTTTCACACACAAATAAATTTTTGTACCTGTCACCAGAGTCAAGATTCAGAACAATTTCATCACTTTAAAGATATTCTTTTGCTGGGCACTATAGTGCATGCCTATAATCCCAGTGACTCAGGAGGCTGAGGCAGAAGGATAGCAAGTTCAAGGCCAGCCTGGGAAACTTAGGAAGGTCTTAAACAACTTAGCGAGGCCCTGTCTCAAAAAGGCTGGTGATGTAGCTCAGTGGTAAAGTGCCCCTGGGTTCAATCCCCAGTTAAAAAAAAAAAACAAAAAAACACACACGTTTACATATGTATATACTGTTGTGGCAGGTGCAGTGGTACATACCTGCCATACCGGCTACTCAGAAGGCTGAGGCAGGAGGATGTCCAAACTCAAGGCCAGCCTGGGCAACTTAGTGAGAACCTATGTCAAAATAAATTGGCTCAGAAAGTATATAGCTTGGCGGTAGAATATCTGCCTAGCATGTACAAGACCCTGGTCATTTCAATCCCCAGTGCCAAATAAATAAATAAATAAATAAATTCTTTTCCAGAATGTCATATAAATGTAATCATATAGTAGGTAACCTTTGGAAATAAGCTTCTTTTACACAGCCTAATGCCTTTGAAAGTCACCAATGTTATTAATATATCAGTAGTTTGTATTGTTGAATAGTAGTCCATCATATGACTATACCACAGTGTTTATTCATTTACCAGTTGGACATTTGTGTTGTTTCTTTGTATTGTTGAATAGTAGTCCATTATATGACTGTACCACAGTGTTTATTCATTTATCAGTTGGACATTTGTGTTGTTTCTCATTTGGGGTAATTATGAATAGAGCTACAAGAATATTTATTTACTGGCTTTTGTTAAATATGTTTGCATTATTTTAAATAACAGAGAAGTGGGTTTACTGATTGGTATGCTAAATGAATGTTTAACTTAATAAGAGCTGCCAAACTATTTTCCAGAGTGGCTCTAATCAGTGGTGCATGAGAATTCCAGTTATTCTGTGTCCTTGACATTTGTCATTTCTTGTTTTTAAATTTTAACTGTTTTAATAGATGAGTAGTATTATCTAATTTTGGCTTCAATTTGTGTTTCCAGAATGACTAATGATATTAATTTTTTTAAAGGGCTCATTTGTAATCTGTATTTTGCGTATCTTTAATTTTTTATTGATGTTTGTTTTTTTGTTGTTGAGCTTGCATGTAGTTTCTCCCATTCACAGCTTCTTTTTATACTTTTAGCAATGTCTTTCAGGGAGGAAAAAGTTTTAATTTTGATGGAGTCTAGCTTATTATTTTCTTCTTTTATGAGTCATGTTTTTGATGTTATATCTAAGGATAAGGAAACTTCATCTAACCCAAGGTCACAAAGTTTACTCCTAAAAATTTTATGAATTTTATTATTAATTATTTTTTAACCTGTGGCTTAAACCCAGGGGCTCTTTCCCACTGAGCTACATCCCCAGTCCTTTTATTGTGAAACAGGATCTCACTTAGATAGGAGGCTAGCCTGGAAATTGCAAGGCTCCTCCTGTCTGAGCCTCCTAAATTGCTGGGATTATAGGCATGCACCATGGTGCCTGACAAAATTTTGTTATTGTACATTTAGATACATGATACAGGGCTGGGGATATGGCTCAGTTGGTAGAGTGCTTGCCTTGCATGCCTAAGGTCCTAGGTTCAGTCTAGCACCACAAAATAAATAAATAGATAGATAGATAATCCATTTTGATTTAATTTTTTTCATTTTTTAAATTGGAGCTGTATAACTGTACATATGGTGGGATTTGTGGTTGCATATTCATACATTCATACAATATAACAAAATAGTTTGGCAATATCATTCCCTACCGATTGCCTTTTCCCTTCTTTCTTCCCTTCCTCTGGTCCCTTTTCTCTACTGATTTCCTTTTGATTTTCATAAGAGGTATAGATTGAGGTTTGATTTAGATGTTTTACTAAAATTGTACTTGTGGAATTTCAACTTATGGAAGTGATTGAGTACCAACACAGAGTGGTCAGTGCCATTCATAGAAGAATTTATTGCTTACATTTTCTGAAGAGAAGGGGACTTATCATAGCAGGTTTGTCAGGCAGATGCAGGAGTGAAAGGAAAGCTAAGTTGGAGTCTTTATTGGGGTTTCCTCAGGAGAGGCAAAGAGGGCAAAGTAACAATTTAGAATTGGCTAGTTTGAATAATTCTGGTGGTCTTTGGACATAGGGATGGTCACTAGTTGTTTGATACCTGACCTTGGGATGATACAGGGTCAAAATAGTTGGCTTGAGGTAAGAGTTAGATCTGGAGTCGATTGGGGCTACAAACTTGGGACTCCTTGGTTTGCATGTGAATTATGTCATCCCTGCTGAGTCCTTGGCTATTTTAAGAGTTGTCTATCTCAAGAAGGTACAGTCTCTCCCTGGCCAGCATTCTTTTTTTTTAGACATCAAAATATATAATATAGAAAATAAAAAACATGGTTAATATAGATGTCTACTTGTTCTTATACCATTAGCTGAAAACACTGTGCCATTTCCTTTAAATTGCCTTTACATCTTCAAAAAAAAAAAAAAATCACTTGACCACATTGTGTGTGTCAGTTTCTGGACTCTCCTCTTTATTCCGTTAATGTATTTGTTTATCCTTTTGCAGAAACCCTAATATCTTGATTCAATTGCTTTAAGCCAAGTCTTAAATCCAGGTATTTTGAGTCTTACACTTTTTATTCTTTTTCAGAAGTGTTTGTGTTTAAAATCCTTTCACTTGCCATTAAAATGTTAGAATCACATTGTGTTTATCTACAAAAAAAATTGCTAACATTTTTATTGAAATTTTATTAATTCTTGGATGATATTATAGAGAATTGATTGAATATGTCTCATCTTTTTAAATACATGAATGTATTTTTCCATTTATTTAGGTTATTGTTTTTTAAAAAATCAGCATTTTGTAGTATTCAACATATAAATCTTTTACAGATTTTGTTGAATTTAAATCTTGTATATGTATTATTATGAATGATTTTTGTACACATACACTTGAGAGTTCCAATTGTTTAATAATACTTAGAAATATTATTAATTTCTTTATATTGGTCTTATTTCTTGCAACCTCGATAAACTCACTTTGTTTTAGGAGCTTTTGTAGATTCTTAGTTTTCTATGTAGAAAATCACATTTTCTGCAATTGAGAACAGCTTTATATTTTCCTTTACAGTGTGCATTTCTTTTGTTTATTTATTTTCTTATTGCACTAGATGGGGCTCCCTGTTGAATGGGGTCCCACTGTCAAGTAAGAGAGGTAAGAGATGACACCCTTGTCTTATTCTCCAGCAGGGGAAAAAATATTTAGGTCTTTCACCATTAAATATGGTGATACTGTAAGATATTTGAAGATACCCTTAAGTCTGATGAAGGAATTTTTCCTTTTGCTAGTTTGCTAAGAATTTTATCATGAATAAATGTTGGAATGTATAAAATATTTTTCTATATCATTTAATGTAATCATGTGGTCTATCTTCTTTTAGCCCATTAGTGTGGTGAATTAAATTGTTACTTGAGTGTTGATCTGGCCTTGCATTCCTGGGATTAGCGCCTCTTGTTTGTGATGTATTGTTCCTCTTGTATATAGCTAGATTCAGTTGCTAATATTTTGTTATATTAAAAGATATTGGTATATCTTTTTTCTTTTTCTTTTTTTAAAAAATTTGTTCTAATTAGTTATACATGACAGTAGCATGCAGTTTGACACATCATATATAAATGGTTGTATATGATGTAGAATCACACCAGTCGTGTAGTCATAAATGCACATAGGGAAATAATGTCCAGTTCATTCCTACTGTTCTTCCTAACTCCATATCCCCTCCCCTCCCTTCACTCCCTTCTACCTAATCTAAAATAACGTTATTCTTGCCTAGCTCCCTCCTTTGATTGTGAATTAGCATTACATATCAGGGAAAACATTTGGCCTTTAGTTTTTTGGGATTGGTTTATTTCACTTAGCATGATATTCTCTAGCTCCATCCATTTACCAGCAAATGCCATCATTTCATTCTTCTTTAAGGCTGAATAATTTTCCAATGTGTATTATATACCACATTTTCTTTATCCATTCATCTGTAAAGGACAACTAGGTTGGTTCCATAGTTTAGCTGTTGTGTGAGTTGATCTGGTATAAACATGGATGTGGCTGCATCACTGTAGTGTGGGAGTGGGATAATGGTGTCAAATGGTGGTTCCATTCCAAGTTTTCTGAGGAATTTCCATACTGCTTTCCATAATGGTTGCCAATTTGCAGTCCCACCAGCAATGTATAAGTGTACCTTTTCCCCTCATTCTCAACCAACATTTATTGTTGCTTGTATCCTTTTTGTTTTTTAGTTTTATATGGATACAGTACCTTTATTTTATTCTTTTTATTTATTTATGTGGTGCTGAAGATTGAACCCATATCCCCATGTGTGCCCCATACGTGCAAGGCAAGCATAGTACCCCTGAACCACAACCCCAGCCCGCATCGTTGGTTGTATTCTTGATAATTGCCATTCTGACTGAAGTGAGATGAAATACTAAGAGTAGTTTTGATTTGCATTTCTCTAATTGCTAAAGATATTGAACATTTTTTTCATATATTTGTTGATTAGTTGTATTTCTTCTTCTGTGAGGTATCTATTCAGTTCCTTAGCCCATTTATTGATTGGGTTATTTGTTTTTGTTTTTTTTTTTTTTTTTTTTTGGTGTTTTGTTTTTTGAGTTCTTACATATCCTGGAGCTTAATCCTCTCTCTGAGGTGCATTGTTTTAATTTTCTGTTTGGTTTTGGTTTAGGGTAATTCGTGTTTCATAAAATGAGTAGAGAAGAGTTACCTCCTATTCTGTTTTCTAGAAGAGTTTGTATTAAATATGTTATTTCCTATTTAGATATTTGGTAGCATTCCCTGATGAAAGTATCTGGCCTTGGGATTTTCTTTTTAGCAAGATTTTTTATTATATTTTCAACTCTGTTGATAAAATCCTATTCAAGTTAATTATTTTTCTTAGGTGAATTTTGGTAGTTTGTGACTTATGTGGAATTAGACCTTATCATCTTATATTGCTGAATTTATGTGCATAGCGTTGTTTGTGGTATTCCTTTATCCTCTTAATGTCTCTGTAGGTTGTAGTGATCTCTCCTTTTCTTTCTGATGTAGATCATTTGTATCCGCTCTTCTCCTTATCTCCCCACCTTTGCATGGGCAGGTTTTCTCTCTGGTCAGTCTGGTTCCAAGTTTATAAATTTTATTTATATTTTCAAAAAATTACTTTATAAAAAACATTTCTTGTTTTCATTGATTTTTCTTTTTCCAGATTTATTAATTTCTTTATTTCTGTTTGCTTTCGGATTGTTTTGCCTTTTTTTTTTTTTAAGTTTCTTAAAAGTAGGAGCTTGAGACCTTCCTGCTTTCTAGTAAAAATATTTAATGCTTAAGTTTCCCTATATCTTTGTTTAGCTGAATCTCATGAAATTTAAAATGTAATTTCATGTTTATTTAGTTAGAATATTTTCTAATTTCCTTAAGACTTCATTTTCAACATAGTGATAATGTAAAGTTTGTTGTTTAATTTTCCAAGTACTTGAGGATTTCTCTAGATATTTTCCTGAGACTGATTTCTAGTTTAATTTCATTATGGTAGAAGAAGTACTTTGCATGATTTCAGTTCTTTGAAATTTGTTTTGGTTTGTTATGACTCAGGATTTAATAAAGAACAAAGAAAGAATAAAAAGCAGAAAAATCAATGAAAATGAAAAAAGGAAAAGAAAAATCAGTGAAACTAAAAGGTGTTTTTCTGAAAAGATTAATAATGAATATTCTATGTGTGTACTTGAAAAGAATGTGCATTCTATTGTTGACTGGAGTGTTTCATGAGTGTCAATTCCTGTTGGTTTGTAATGTACTTTATTTCTTGTATATTCTTGATTACTTCTAAATATGTCCATCAGTTTTTGAGAAAAGAGCTTGAAGACTTGAACATATTGTGTATTTTTAGTTCTTTCAGTTTTTATATATTCTGAGCTCTGTTAGTTACTTTCACATTAATAATTGTTGTATGATCTTGACAAATTGATCCTTTCATTTTTATGATATGTCTACTTATCCTGGTAAATTTCCTTGCTTTTTAGACTAATTTATGTAATATTGATAGAGTTTTTTCAGTTTTCTTTTGAACATGGAATATCTTTTTTTAATCTTTTATCAGAATTACATTTTAATTTAAAATGCTCATCTATATTTTGTCTATTTAATTTATATGTTGGATTTTTATTATATTTCACTGTACACTTATATGTTTTAGTTAATTATACTAGGAATTGCAGGGTTTTTTTTGTTGTTGTTGTTGTTTTTGGTGTGTGTGTGTATAAACAGTTGATCTTCTGTATACATGGATTCCACATCCATGGATTCAGCAAAAAAATCACATCTGTATTATAGAACATGAACAGACTATCATTCTCTAAACAATATAGTATATAGCATTTGCATCATAATCCATAATATAAGTAATCTACAAATCTTAAATTATTTGGGAGTGTTTGCATAGATTATATGCAAATACTATGACATTTTATATAGGGGCTTGAGCATGTGAGATTTGGGTATATGAGGGGTATCCTAAAACCATCCCAAATGGATAGTGAAGGATAACTGTATTTAATTTTTCAGAGTTCATGGAGAATAAATATTCTGCCACTTCAAGTAGAATATATAAAACTTGGCACTATACAAGTCCTCCTAACCATTGAAGATTGTGGTTGATATGTGTTTATCCATTACAGATCTCACCAGGCCATTTTAAATTTTTTGTTTAAAAGTCGTATGTATTATAAAGAAGAAAAGGAAAGTAGTTTATCATATTTGCCCAGATACTTTCCATTTCTGTTTATTTTCCTTTCATTCCTGCAGTTCCATCTTCCCTAACATTTTTCTTCTGTAAACAGAATGTCTCTTACCATTTCTTTTATAGCAAGTCTGCTGGTCACAATTTTTTTTTTAAATTACCTTTTATCTAAGAATATCTTCATTTTGTCCTTAATTCTGAAGAACATTTTCACTGTTTATTGAGTTCTAAATACACAATTCAGTTGTTGTTTTTCTTCCCCCTCCACTTTAAAAATGTTGTTCCCCTGCCTCTGGCCTCCATGGTTTCTCAGAAGAAATTCATAGACTTTTTTTTGCGTCATTGTTCCTTGTATGGTTTTTGTTGCTTTTCTTTGGCTGCTTCTAAGATTTGATTTTCTTTGTGTGTACTTTTCAGCAGTTTGGCTAAGACTTATCTGCACATGAATTTTGCTGAGTTTTTTCCATTTGGACTCACTGAATTTCTTGAATCTACATGTTTGATCCTTGCAAATTTTGACAAGGTTTTAGCTATCATTTTTTTCTAATATTTTTGTTTGTAGTATTTTCTTCTAACACTCAGGTGACTCACAGGTCTGGATGATCCTATTTTTCTCCTAATCTTTTTTCCTTTAATTGTTTTTACAAACAGTCCCCAACTTATTATGGTTCAGCCTAAGATTTTTCAACTTTATAGTGGGTTGTAAATACATTTTCAACTTTGGGTGGATTTGTCAGGAAATAACTCTATCATAAGTTGAGGGGCATCTTTGACCTAGGATCTGTCTTCAAGTTCACTGACTCCATTTTATTATAAAATCCTTTAGTAAATTTTTTAGTAGGAAAATTCCCTTTTGGTTTTTTTTTTTTTTTTTAAGATCTTCTGTTTCTCTGCTAAGACTTCTGTCTGTTCATGTTTCAAGAATGATTTTCCTTACTTCTTGACCATGTTATCATAGCTGCTTTAGAGTCTTCATCTGATAGTTCCACTGTCTGAGTTAACCTCAGTGTTGATATCTATTGACTGTCTTTCTCTTGTGAGTTGTTGAGATCTTCCTGATTCTTTGTCTGAAAAGTAGCATTAGATGATATCTTACATGTTTTCAATATTACTTTCTGTGACTTTTAATCCTGTTTACAACCTGTATTGAACATTGATTTTTTTTTTTTTTTAAAGTTTAACAGAATTTGATCTAGTTAGATTCTCTCTCCAGCTTCTGTGTGCCTCCATTCCTGGTCTTCTGACTGGGAAACTAAAATGTACCTGCCTAATCTGTCCTCCAGGGAGCCAGGGGCATCAATTCTGTCTTTAAATAAGGGGAGAAAAAAGAAAAACAAGAGGAACTTCAAATCCACTTACTCCTTGGTGCACAATTCATCTGGTCATAAAGGATTCCCTCCAAAGTTTAGATATATGTTCCACTTCTACTGCCATCACCTACTGCCACAGGATTGCATCTTAGGGATTTGTGCTTATTTGGGCACTGGGGCAGGAGAGGAAACAAACCCACCAAAGAAACCACGGTTATCACCTGCTCTTAGTCACATCTGCTGTTCCATGTCCTTTTATATACTTTGGACCAGAGAGGATCTCTCTTGGAGTTCTTTCTGTATCATGTTTACATTTCTGGGACTCAAGTTGTTTTTGAGGAGGGGCCAAGCATAGGCTGGAAATGTGATTGGGGTGGAGGCAGGAAAATGTACCTTGAATTATGGTTTATTTGCTACATCCTACCTGCTACCATTTTCTTTTTAGAGTTTTTAGATAGCTGATTTGTGCATTCTGCCCAGGGTTTTTGAGTAAATTAAGTGTAGACCAAGGATAGTGAGATTATTGCATCTGAATCAGAAATCTTTAAAATGTTTTGAGTATTTAAAATTGTGTTTCATTAATTTACCAAATTTTAATTAATGTTATAGCTTATAGAAGTATAAAAATAATTGAAAAGGATTATAAAATCCAAGGATTTGAAATTACCTTGTAAGTCATTTAGGCTAACCATTTACCTTTGACACATCCCTTTCACCTCCAACTATAGTTGATGATGTTTAAGATTAAGTATTTACATACCAGTGTATTAGCTGTTTGTCTACATTTATTTAATTTGTTCATAATCATATTGGATATAATATAATTCTTTTTCTATCCTTTTTAACTGATGCAGAAACAAAATTCTAGAATGCCTTTCCTCTATAAATAAGGTCTTTGAACCAGTCACATTGCCATTACTTTGGGAGCCTATAAGGAATGTATAATCTTGGATTTTAATCCATACTTTGCATACATTTACAGGCAATTTATTTGAATATTATTTTTTTAAAAAATCACTGGTTATAAATATCTTGATCATGGTCATGCAAGTAAGCTTAAGCAATATGGTCAGACCATCAGGGTATTGAGCTATGGATTCTCAAATTGTGAACCATCAGGGACTTGAGTTGTATTTTTTAAACTTTACAGTTTAATAACCATTTTGCAGGAAATGATCACTCCTAGGTATTAGATTACAACTACTTTTTTATTTATAATCTTTATCTTTCATTAAATTAGGCAATATACCATGCATACAGTGGTATTCAGAGCTGTTTCACTTGTATGCCCTTTTTATTGGTACATTCATTGAAATCGATGTACATTTATTTATAATGCATTCTGTATATCATGAGTTGTTTCTGCCTTTTGTCTCTGTAACTATAGGTAACAGTTAACCTCTTCCAGATGCAGCACCTGCAGGCTGCCTCCCTTGCAAACAGTTTACAGTCTCTCTGTGATACCGCCAAACTTTATGATCCAGGCCAAGAGTATAGTGAATTTGTGAAGGCTACAAATTCAACTGAAGAAGAAAAAGTTGATGGGTAAGAATTAATATGTAGAATTAATATATTTCTAGAGATAAAACATTTACTAAGTTTCTGACTGTTATAAAGAGGTATCTTTTCTAACCTTGATAGAATTAACTTGAAAAGTTTCTGAATTTTTTTATATTATTTTGTCATTTCTTAGTCCATTCAGTGAATAGCTTTCCATTTTGACACAGACCTCAGTTCTGTGAGACTTAAAAATCCTTTGGGAATGTTAAATGACAATCATACACATTTTGAATGTCCACAAAATTTAACCTATATTTTCCACTGAAGTGATACTAGAAAAGTTTAACCATAACATGAATTACTGACTGTACTGTTGCTATTCCTGTTCTTGTTTCAGCTGTGCAAATAAAAGTTTTATCCATATCTCCTTAAAGAAGAGATATTACTACTATCTATGTAATAGTTTGTTCATAATATTTAGTTAATTACTCTATTTATTAAGTCTACAAATTTTTCTGACTATGGTATAAAGTAGATTTATTGTTAGTGCTGAGCTTTATTTGCTTTTTCTTAGGAATGTAAATAAACCATTAACAGATAGTTCCCGGACATCTAGATATGGCCCTGCTGACTCTTTAGAGGATGTTGTGCGCCTTCCTGACAGTTGTAACAAAATTGAAGAGGACAGATGCTCTAACAATGCAGACCTAACAGGTACCTTTCACTTTGAAGAGAATACAGGTTTATGTAGGAGCAGATAGTTCATTTAATCATTAAATGAGCTAGAACTCTGGAATTAGAAAATCAGGCTTTATAATGTAACTTTATGAGACCTAGTCCCAATTATAATCACCATGCCTGCCTTAAAGTCCCTAATAGTTCATTGTTAAAGAAACTTGAATCGTCTCATTTTATATAATGTCAGTGTTTTACCTTATGAAATCCACCTGTTAGCTAAGTTTTGACTTTAAATATTCTTTTCTTAAAGGTTCTTCTTTCATAAGATCATGGACATGTGGGATGGTTAGTGACTCTGAGAGTACTGGAGGGAGCAGTGAATCTAGATCTTTGGATTCAGAGTCTATAAGTCCAGGTACATAAATATTTAAGTCTAGCAGTGAAAATATTAAAATAATAATTTGGGGTATATTCATAACTATCTTATTTGTATAATGAACTGTCTTAGATATAGAGATGAGAATGTACACATATGTACAAGAAAAAGAATGAAACAAACCCTCACTAAAAATATTAATACATTAGAAACCCTCTGTTATCTTCTTGATAACACTGCCTTATCTCCCATGAGAATAAACTATTATCCTATTTTTAAAATCATTCTGTAGATATTTTAAGTGTTTTTAGTACCTATATGTACTGGAGTTTTTCCCTCTTCTGGATGTTGTTCAAATTCAGTCATACTGTTTTGTGACTTAATTCATGCATGTTATGTTAATGCAAGTAGTTGCCTTTATTTTCACTCCTGTATCCTAGTCTATGAACTTGAATATCATTATCTGCATTTTGAATTATTTTTCAGTAATTGTTATAATAAACAATTCCATTATGCCTATGAAAATCATTGCTAAATTTTTACAAATGTGCTTTAAGGTACTATGATATAAATAGTCTCAAAATTCTCAGAGAGGAAATGTTTTGAATTCCCCCTTAGTAATATTAAAGAGAATAATTCACCATAGGTTTTATAGCTAGTAGGAGAAAGTAGCATTTAAATTCAGGAGATTCTTATTTCCACATTCTTCTACCAAAGACTGCTATAGTCCTTTCTGGCTATCTACCTTCCTCCTAGACTCTAGGGGGATGTACAGGGTTTGACCTCGTCAAATTCTGAGGCCATTTTTTTTTAAGAATTTTACGTATTGCAGTTTTATACGTTCATATGAATGACTTGTGAAAGTTATAATTTTTGCCATGCAGCACTGGGGTTTGTAGATTGATCACCAGCTGCCACTTTCTTACTTCCCGCTCGCTCTATTCAAGGGACATTCTAGAAGCTAAATATTTAACTGAATATTTGTAATTCTAGACAGTGCCAGAAATTAAGACCCAATCTAGAGCAAGCCCTAACCCATTTGGAATCTTGTAAATGTTATGTGATGAAGGCAAAAATTTGGAATTTCTGTCACATGATAAGTGAGTAGTCTGAGGGATTCCTCACCTGAAAAAGGAAACTTAAGGACATGACATGGAATGAAATGAAAGGGGGTTTGAGTTAGAGTTCTTGTTTGCCCCTGTGAGAAAGAAATATAACCAAAGACTGGTATTCATACAGAGGCAGATTTCTGTTCAATAATTTAAGGGAACTATTTTATAATTATAATAGTTCTAAAATGGAACATGTGAACTTGTGATTTTTCAGTCATTGGGAACACATTCCAAGCAAAAACTAGACACTCACCTGTAAACATATTGAACAGAAAAACCCTTTTGAGAAGAGGGTATTGCTTAGCATCATTTATGGAAAGTTTTACTAATTGAAGCTAAGACAATTAAGACCTTGAGTTAAAGTGAATTATTTTTAGTTGTAGACCTGTTTATAAAAACAGAGTAAATCTCTGCTAGTCAGTCTGCTTCCAAACCATCTTTGATATATACACAGCAGTGTCCTTTGGCGTAGTTTGAACTTGTGGTTTTAGCTCCTGGTTAGAGATCCCTGGGTTGTTGTTCCTGGCTTCTATCTCCTGTGTTACTAATAACATGATTTAATTTTACTATTGGATTATTAGGTTCAAATGACTTTTGTATATTTTAGAAGGCCTCAGATTGTTGTATTGTGTACATTTATTAATAATTTAATAAACATTTAATGACAACTTTACTATTTTGCTAGCCACTGTCAGATATTAGATATAGAACATGAATATCAGATACTGCCTATCTTTGTGAAGCTTACAACCTCTAATACTTTCAATCAGAAGTTGGCAGTAAGTTCTTGTAGGAATATATGATCCTAAGTTTTAAATTTATTTGAAAAACTCAGATTTAGTTAAATCCCTTTTTTCCCCAAGAATGAAAGAACATCAGAATTCCCTGTTATCTAGAGTATGTATAAGAATGGAAGCGAATTTTTGCAGTGAAGCTAATAAAATAGTATGACTTGTATGATTCAAAAAATATTGTAATTTCCTATTTCTGATATTCTATAATGAATAGTTAGATAATGGTATCAATAATTTTCTTTTAGGAGACTTTCATCGAAAACTTCCACGAACTCCATCCAGTGGAACCATGTCTTCTGCAGATGATTTAGATGAAAGAGAGCCACCTTCCCCTTCAGAAGCTGGTATTGTATTGTATTCACCTGAATGAAAACCCATTAAACTGGTTGAATTAGTAGCACCTCATGATGTTAGAAAGATAGTGTCTTTAAAGAATCATTACTTTGCTGTGTACTAAACAAAAGCATCACACAGTAACTTAAATATATCCTAGTAATTACGTTCAAATATTAGTTGATAATGTACTAATCAGTTATTTAAAATACAAATAGAAGAATAACCAACAGGGTTAGGGATAATAACTAAATGATAGAGTACTTGCTTAGCATGCACAAGGTCATAGGTCAATTCCCAGCACCACAAAATTTAAAAAAAAGAAAAAGAATAAGCAACAAAATTAGTAGATCTAAAATGCATTGGTATGTTATTAAAATAGCAGGCTAGGTATGATCTTTTTTTCATAAGCCCAAAATAGTGACTTATTGTTGAAAGGGAGCATCCTGAGAAAATTTGAAAAATCTTCTAAAGAAAAGAGTGTAAGAAACCAAGCAGGAAGAACAAATTGAGTGTCCTTCCTGAGAATAAGGAATGTTGTGGGTATCGAAGGATATAAAGTCAGTTACCTTAATGACTCAAATTAGACTCTCATAAATTAATTTTGTACATTTGATACCTATAGATATCTGTCTTGGCATAGTTTCCCAAATTAACGGGATACCAATATAATATTAAAATATAACTAGCTAGTATTACCTATAATTTTATTATGAGTTAAGAAGAGCTTTATCCTTAATGTAAATAATTCTAACATACTAGCTTCATGTAGCTGTTTTTCTTTGAAGCATTTATAGCACTTATATGCCACCTATGAACATAGTTCCCAGCTCGGTGAAGGACATATTAATAAAAGTATAAATATGCTGGTTCTTTTTTTCTGTCTTTTTTCTTCTGGTACCAGGACTTAAACCCAGGGCACTCTATCACTGAGCTGCCATACTCAGCCTTTTCATTTTTTATTTTAAAACATGTCTTACTAAGTTGCTGAGGTGGTCCTCAAACTTGTGATTCTCTTGCCTGAGCCTCCTGTGTTGCTAGGATCATAGGCATACACCATTGTGCCTGGCTTAAATTTGCTGATTCTGAAAACATTATGCCATAGTATTTTAGAATTATTTTATGGGTTTGATGGTGATTTTGACTCATGGATAAAGTGTTGAATAAAAGTGTGTATTTTATAAGAGAGAGATCTATACGTTGGATGCTTTTTTTCATGTTAGAAACTCAAAATATAATAGCTTTTGTAATATGAATAATCTGAAAGTCTAAAAATTATTCCAAGTACAATATCATGTGGTCTATTTTTGTTTTTCTTTTGTCATTTTACCCTTCTTATATACTAACGTTTCTGTTGTAAGGACCCAATTCCCTTGGAGCATTTAAGAATACATTGATGTCAAAAGCAGCTGTTACTCACAAGTTCCGAAAATTGAGATCCCCCACAAAATGCAGAGATTGTGAAGGCATTGTAGTATTCCAAGGTGTTGAATGTGAAGAGGTAAGGTCTTTTTGGAATCACATTGGCCCCCTTATTTCTTTGCTACATACTTTTTTTGTTATGATTTTACTTATTAAGAGATGTGTATGTGTGCACACACCTAATTTGTTATATATAAATTTGTTGTTTATAGTACTGGGAATTGAATTTGGGGTCTTGCTCATGCCAGGCAAGCACTTTACCCCTGAGTGATATTCCAAGCCCTTTTAAAATTGTATTTTGAAATGGGGTCTTGCTAAGTTGGACTGGCCTCCAACTTGTGATCTTCCTGCTTCAGTCGCTCAAATAGCTAGAATTATAGGTATATGACATCACACCTGGCTCTGCCAGTATATTTTTAATAAAGTCCCACAATTTATCTTCTATGGTTTTATAGTTTATTTTGCTGTTAATTGTATTGCATGCACCACAAGTGATACTTTTTAACTAATTTTTTTTTTTTGTCATTAGTCTGCCTGTCATTTGCTTAGTTGTGAATAATGTAAGGTGAATTAATCACTTTTAAACTATCATTTTCTTGTAGTGTCTCCTTGTTTGTCATCGAAAATGTTTGGAAAACTTAGTTATCATTTGTGGTCATCAGAAACTTGTGGGAAAAATTCACTTATTTGGAGCAGAATTCACACAAGTTGCAAAAAAGGAGCCAGATGGCATTCCTTTTATACTCAAAATATGTGCCTCAGAGATTGAAAATAGAGCCTTGTGTTTACAGGTATGTTGTTAACTCTTACAATTCTAAAAACATAAATGCCTATGTGATTCTTTTTAAAGGAGACTTGAAAATCAGTACTCTCAGTTTGTAATAACTGAATTTATTCACATTTATTTGGAAAATGTTAATTGATTTGACTTTAACTTGGTTTTTTTCCTAAAATACTAATAAAAATTGAAGTAGATACATGAAATATGTTTAGATGTCTACATTTTATTATTTTTAGTTTTAGTAGTATAGGCTGGAAATTCTTTTTCCTCTGAATTGTGAAGACATGGGTTTTTTTTTGTTGTTTTCTTCATAACATGAATCCTCCTTATTTCATTCCTAACTTTGTATGTGCCTATTATTTTGTCCCTCTGTAAGCTAGTAGAATCTTTTCCCCCCATAATTCTAAGATTTTACAATATGTATATTGATGTGAATGTCTTTGTACTAAAGTATAATTTTGCATAATTTTTTTTGTTTCTATTCAAGGGAATTTATCGTGTTAGTGGAAACAAAACAAAAACTGAAAAACTATGTCAAGCTTTGGAGAATGGAATGCATTTGGTAGACATTTCAGAATTTAATTCACATGACATCTGTGAAGTCTTAAAATTATACCTTCGACAGGTAAAGTTTTTATTCTAAACCTACCATCAAATAAAAAGAGCAAAAATGTTTTATATTGCATATATTTTCAATGGCATAGACTATGTTGATATATTTCTTTTTTTTATAAGAGCATTACATTTATACATAGTAGCTAGGTTCATCCTGACAATTTCATACATGCATGGATCTGACTCACTCCACTTTAGTTCCCTTTCTTCCTCCCCTCTCTTCCTCCCTTCTTCCCCCTATTCCATTCCACTGATCCTCCCATGTTGAAGTTTTTCTCATTATTAATACACAGATCATAAAATGTACATACAGTTTAAAGAACAATAATAATAAAGCCAAATTCGTTTCTCATCATCCCACTTAAGACAATAAAATATTACTATCCCTTGTACAAGTCTTCCAGGTAGGTACCTCTTCCATGTTGCAGACTTCCAACTCCACCTTGAACGTCTTCCTAACCATGTTAAAGGGATAAACATTTTCCTAAACATAATGGAATAAATAACACTTATTAAGTTTTTGTTCCTTTAAGTTTTAGAATGCCAACTTAAAAAGCATAAATGTAGCTGTAAAGGCCCGTGTTCACACTGTTAGGAATATTCAATAAGTAGGACAGTATCTAGATCATAGTCTAGCTTTGCCTTCAGTGATATTTCCAAATAGCTATTTTGAGAGGTCAGTGGGAATGGCCATGAAGTTCATCAGGCATCAGGCATAAGGCTTCCTATAAGGTGGATACTAGAAGTCCAGCAGGAATATGGTCAGGGAGTGGGCTGTCCTATTTTGTCATTTTCTGTTCTCACTATTATACCTGCAGTTTGCAGGAGTAAGTCAAACACACACACACACACACACACACACACACACACACACACATCTGTAGGGTGAAGTAAGTGGCCTTGCTGGCTTTAGGCAGCCGCTTTCAGAGGGGTTACAGGAACTTAATCAGCACATTGTTGTGAGCCAAGTACAAAGAGATTTGGGTCAGACCCAGTTGGCCTTCTATCCTTGGGTGAAAATGAAGAGATAATGACAGAGAGAATAGTGCTGATAATCCTTGATCTGTCCTTCTCTGGAATTCTTTTGCTCTCTTGCAGATCCCTTTTATATTGATTATTAGCTGTCATCCTGAGATCACTTTCCTCTCTTTTTTTTTTTTTCACATTTAATTTCTTTTTTTTTTTTATTGGTTGTTCACAACATTACAAAGCTCTTGACATATCATACTTCGAACAATAGTTTCAAGTGAGTTATGAACTCCCATTTTTACCCCAAATACAGATTGCAGAATCACATAGGTTACACATTCACATTTTTACATAATGCCATACTAGTGACTGATGTATTCTGCTACCTTTCCTATCCTCTACTATCCCCCTCCCCCCCATCTTCTCTTTCTATCCCATCTACTGTAATTCATTTCTCTCCTTATTTTTCTTCCAATTCCCCTCACAACCTCTTTTATGTAGTTTTTTATAACCATGAGGGTCTCTTTCCATTTCCATGCAATTCCACTTTTCTCTCTCCTCTCTTTTGTGATGGAACACCTCTCCTGTTTTCTTTGTTTGGGGGTAGTCTGTTTTGGTTATGACTGTCCTTAAGCAAGGTGAAGTAGGATTGAATATTTGAAACCTTGTTCATCCATAAATATCTTTTCTACTCTCTTGACAGAAATGGAGTAGTGTAGATAGTGTGGAAGTTTTAGTATTATAAGCTGGAAATTCTTTTTCCTCTGAATTGTGAAGGCATGGGTGTTTTTTGTTCTCTTCACACTGTGAATCCGCCTTATTTCATTCCTACCGCCTTATTTCATTCCTAACTTTGTATGTGCCTATTGTTTTGTGACTCTGTACGCTAGTAGAATCTTTCCCCCTCCCCATTATTTTAAGATTTTACAATATGTATGTTGATGTGGATAACTTTTCATCCACTATTATGGCTACTCCATGAGCTCTGTCAGTAGTCAATGCTTTAGTTCTTGGAACTTTTCTTGATTTTTATTGCCCGTTTTCCTCCTCTGTCTTTGTACTCTCTAGTTGAAGCTCTTGTTTGGATACTCAATAACCCATACTCGTTCTCTAGTTCCCTTTCCTTTCCTCTATTCTTCTTTTTTTAAAATAACTTTCTAAGACATTTCCTCAGCTTTATCTTCTTGACTAATGTAAATTACTTCATTCCTAGATCATGTTTTAATTTTCAAGAATTCTGATTTTCTATTTCTTTGATAACATTTTTTAAAATGACTATATCATGCTATTTTCCTGTGGATATTCATAGATTTTCTTTGTAAAGCTTTGTTTCTCTACTTAGCCTCTAACCCTCTGTAGAAATACAGTGTGACCTTCATATATGACATTAAATTTTGTATAGCCACATAAATTTTAAAAAATAGGTAAAATTAATGTTAATATTTTATTTAACATTTTGAACATCTAATTATTATTTTTAAATTATGAGATATCTTATTTATTTATTTACATTTGAGCTCTTAATCTTTGAAATCTGGTATCTATTTGTTCATTTAGAGCACATCTCAATTTTGATTATTTGCACTTCCAGTACTCTTTCAGCATATATAACTAGTGGCCAACATATATTTTTTAAAATATTTATTTTTTAGTTGTAATTGGACACAATATCTTTATTTCATTTATTTATTTTTATGTGATGCTGAGGATCGAACCCAGGGTCTCGCACATGCGAGGCCAGTGCTCCATCGCTGAGCCACAACCCTAGCCCCTAGTGGCCAACACATTGATAGCATAGTTTTACATCTTCAGTTTGTTATTTTTCTACCCATTTTGACTTTTATCTTTCGTGGTGTCTAGTTATTTTAGAGTTTGGACTTAAAATCTCTTCGGAAGCTCTTGAACACATCAAGATTTTAAAAAAACTTTGAACTTTCCTATAAAGTGGTCTAGGTGGACCGTTGGGGATATGCCTGATTACATGTCTCTAGTTCCCTGCTCTTAGACTGGTTTGATCCCCCCTGGAAAGATATGGTACCAATACTGTGGGAGCCAGGATGGGAAAGATGACTGCAGGATCTGTGCATTCAGTGTACATACAGCCAACAAATACCCATTTTCAGATATTCAGCTCTCTGTCCCTTATGTTCGGCATTTCCCCCATTCAGAGAGACTCTGTGTCACGTTGCCCAGAGAAAATGTATCCAGATTTTTAGGGAAGAAGTTGCTCAAGAAAATGGAGTGGAGACAGGATTTTATAGACTGCTAAGCTTTCTCAGGTGGCCCACCTGCACCCTACCCCAGGATCATAGGACCTGGTACTGATTGTTCAAGTCCCTTTAGGATTCTCAAAATCATGTTGAGTGACAGCTTTCTTGGAACTGCTGCATCAGGACTTGTTCATCTGCTCTTGTGAATTATTACTTTTTGTTTTCTCTATTTTCCTAGTCCTTATGGGTGTACTGTATTTTAGTGGGATTGCAGGAAGGAAAAAAATTAAGTATAAATTGGTGGATCCATAATGTTAGCCCAGGAAAGTATTGATAACTCTTTAGTCATGTTTTACAGATCCCTCAACTGAAAAATAGCAGTTGATACTTTTGAATGAATATAGGTCTTGTAATATGTCATCCTTTATCTCTTTTAGCCATTCAGGGAGAGGAGATGAATGGAATCCAACACTGTGAACTTGCATTCTGTTTTAGGAATTTTGTGTGTCCAAGACTTTCATGTGGGAAACTGTGCTCAATTCTTGCAATAGTATTAGAGAATAGCCTTCATTTTATTCATTTACCTAAAGCTCCAAAAGGTTAAGTGACTTGCTTCAGATCCCAGAGTGGTGAAGATAGAAACTGATCATAGGGCAACACCCGATGCAGGACGTCAGGTAGACAAAGGTACACTGGATTTTCTATTGCAGATCAGTAGAAATATTGAAATTCATTATGGCAATGGACATTTGTTACAGGAACTTTTTCTTTTAATTTAGTTGTGGCAAATCAGGCAGTTTCAAAATTCGATGAATAAGATGATGACAGTTTCATTTTTGAAGGTCATATTAACCAGTGCTGATCTTCATTCTGGCCCAATTAAAACATGTAGCACTATGATATTTTTACCCCTTACCAGTAACATTCATGCCTTTTCTAATTCATTTTATTTACTTCGTGTCCTAGTTTTGTTTCAATAGAACAGCTGAAGATCATGCTATTTTCGGTGCAGATGTGAATATAGTGTGTTTAGGATATAGATAAGAGTTTTAAAATTCCATCATGAAGCTTAAAGTTTTAAACTTCATTTAAAGTTTAGAGTTTAACTAATTATCTTTTAACTTGTTTTTAACATAAATATAATTTATGGTGAAGATTTTGACTTGATTTATAGATCATATCTCTAGCAAACATAACATTTTATAGGCTGGGGATGAAACTCAGGTCCTAGGTTCAATCCCCAGTACTGTAAAATAAATAAATAAATAAATAAATAAAGATTGATTTTAAATTTAGTTAATCTAAAGGGACAGGTTTAATTCTTTGAGTAATTCGCACTAACAGTTGACTTTAACAACAACAATAAAAAAAAGTGGAAGATATTTTTAATGTAATTTTATTTCTTTAGCTCCCAGAACCATTTATCTTATTCCGATTATACAAGGAGTTTATGGACCTTGCAAAAGAGATCCAACATGTTAATGAAGAACAAGAAACCAAAAAGGATAACTCTGAAGACAAAAAATACTCAAATATGTGTATAGAAATAAACCGAATTCTTCTAAAAAGCAAGGACCTTCTAAGACAATTGCCAGCATCAAATTTCAACAGTCTTCATTACCTCATAGTACACCTTAAGCGGTAAAAATTTTTATACCATCTTAACCATTTTTAATTGTACAGTGCAATAGTATTACATTTATATTGTTGTGGTATTGTTTTTAAAATGATTGTTTCATTTTTATAATGTTTTTATTCTGTATTGGGAAAGAGAGACATTGAATATATGTTTATGCAGCCAACATTGCCTGTATGCCAGGCTCTGGCTGGGGAAACCAGGATGGAAACAGGGTTTATGCTGTTTGTAGGCTCATCATCGTGGGGGCACAGACCTATACATGACCACAGTACAGCATCGTCCTTTTTTTAGTAGCTGTGCACAGCATGCAGGCATGCAGAAGTAGTTTGCATGGGGATTAGGGGTAAAGCAGAGGAGGCAAGCCCTTGAGTCAGATTTTAAGAACTGAGTGGTGATTTGATAGAGAATGTGCAGAAGAGCATACTCGGCAGAGGGTAAGAGACATGGAGACACAAGAAAGCATTTTGCATTTGGAAAATATAATTTTGTTAGGCTACAATACAGCAAGCAGTAGCAGGAACTGAGCTATCCTGTCTACAGGCCCTTTATAGGGCCTTAACATACCTGGCAGATGAGTTGACCATATTGTTCCTGTACACATTAAAGAACTTGTAGTCTACTAGATCTTTCTGACAGCAGTGTGAAAAATGGGTTGGAGTGGAGGCCTTCTGCAATTCAATCTCCTAGAATAGTCATAGAAATAAAAAGTAGTGAGTGCTTGAAGTAAAGCCAGAACATCGAGAGTTGCAGTAGAACAGAGAGATGTTCAGGAGAGAGAATCATCTAGACTAGAAAACTAGCTGTGTGGGCTGGTGTTGTGGCTCAGTGACAGAGCGCTTGCCTCGCATATGTGAAGCACTGGGTTCAATCCTCAGCACCACATAAAAATAAATAAACAAAGATATTGTGCCCATGTATAACTAAAAAAATATTAAAAAGGAAAAAGAAAACTAGCTGTGGAGGGATGGGAGTATGACTCAGTGGTAGAATGCTTGCGAAGCACATGTGAAGTGCTGGGTTTGATACTCAGCACTGCATCAAAATAAATAAAATAAAGATATATTGTCCATCTATAACTAAAAATACTTTTTAAAAAAGAAAACTGTGGACAATGAGAGAGAAATTGATGATGATGTTTCAGTTTCCAGTATAAGGAACTGAGAGTATATACCATATACAAAGATGTAGCAAATTTTAGGAATTTTTTTTCCTTCTGCTGATAAAACTTCAGTAGTTCCTTCTATTTACATGAATTTTATCCTAATATAGTACTCTGAAACTCAGTTTGGTGTGTGGTAAATATTATAATCAAACAAATGTATCTTTACCTAGACCCACCAAATTTGACCCTTGACAAATTTTTGTTGACTTCTGTAACCCTTGTTTCCTCTACCCTTCCATTCATAGTAAACTACCATTAAGGACCTCTAATAGGCAAATCTCATACAGCTTTATGTGTTCTTCTCAGGGTTGTAGACCATGCTGAAGAAAACAGGATGACCTCCAAAAACTTGGGGGTGATATTTGGACCAAGTCTCATTAGGCCAAGGCCCACAACTGCTCCTGTCACCATCTCCTCTCTTACTGAATATGCAAATCAGGCACGGTTGGTAGAGTTCCTCATTACTTACTCACTGAAGATCTTCGATGGGTCCCTAGAGCCACAAGATGTTACGTGTAGTACAGGTGTTGTTTCACCTCAGGTTGATCAAAGCTGTCCTTCAAAACCTGTGATATCAGCAGAAGAAAGAGACTCAGAACATTCCACAAAGTCACTGTATTTTTCTTCAAAGGAGGTAAGTTTCAACCATTATAGGATTGCTTTAAAACTTTATGATGTTTATGTTAATAAATTAACAGTCTTTGAACTGTTTATTTTGAGGTGTGTTTTGCTTTTTTAGTTTAAAAATTCTCTTGCATCATTAGGATAGCCACACTGCAGATAGTGAAAGTGAAAATTTTGAATCAGCTACATCATTTGAGGAATCAGAACGCAAGCAAAATACATTGGAAAAATGTGATGCATGTCTCATTGGTGAGTGGTCATGTAAAATATATGTTTGCATATTTTCAAACTTTGCAAATAAGCCATGATTAAAAACCAAGGTGAAAGAAGTTGAAGGAAGTTCAAACTTCAAAGTTGTATTAGTTAACTTTGCTAGCCATTGGGAAAGTTTAATGAATGTCATTTAAATGAATATCATTCTTTATATCTCTCTTGTTAAGAGATATCTTGGAATTCATAAATGTTTTTGTTCTCTTTCTGAAATTTGTTTCAATTTTTACTTCTTGTCATCAATGTCAAGGCAGGAAAAAACTGGACTCCTGAAACTCAAAAAAATAGACTCCTAAAGGTTTTTTTTGTTTTTTTTTAATGTACTTTCTACCTGTATCCTACCTTTAACACATTAAGCACACATTTCTTCCATTTCCTTGGCTACAATCCTTGTATTCATTGTTTTTCTCTGATATTATTTCAGTGAATGGTTTCTGTTAAGGTGGTTGAAATGCTTCAATTTGTTACTGCTAAATTC
This sequence comes from Ictidomys tridecemlineatus, assembly GCF_052094955.1. Lineage (NCBI taxonomy): Eukaryota > Metazoa > Chordata > Mammalia > Rodentia > Sciuridae > Ictidomys > Ictidomys tridecemlineatus. Next base: position 77,344,533 of record NC_135487.1, on the reverse strand, counting down.
TAATTTTTTCAAAATATAGGCATATGTGTTAAATTTGATGTATAAAATTAAACATCAATGAGTATAGCCTGAGAAAGTCTGAAAACAAAAGGAGTCAATTACCTGTCTGCTAAGAAAAGCACTGGACTCACTGATTGCATTTATCTGATTTGATCTTATTTTCAGTTCTGTGCTATGAACACTGACCTCATTTAAGCCATGGCTAACAGTCAGAGGAAGGTTAATAATGCCAAGGATCATGTCCCTAAATTATTGTTCATTCAGGATTTGAACCTAGTCCTGTCTCATTCCTAAATCTAACCTTGTTTCACTGTGCCATGAAATTGGATTCCTGGTTAGGTATAGTAATAAAATAAATAATTTTTTAATGTGTTCAAGTTTTTATTACATACCAGGTGATTCTAAGCCTTTTCCTTATTAGATTATTAAGACCACATGATAGCATAGCTCCATATAGGGGTCTTTCTTGACAGAGGAAAGCAGGTAGGGCTAGTGCAATGGACTTGCCAGGTCAGAACTGGAGAAGGAGTGGAGCCAGAACCCAAGCAGCTGTCTGCAGATCCTGCAGTCTTCATCATGCAGGACTGTAAAAATGCACTAGTGCTTATCATCCAACCACAATGGCTCAGCTCCCTTCTATCAATGTGGAGAAGGGCCCAGGACAGCAAATCATAGTAGCACTGCATGGGAACCAGGGAAGAGGTACCAGCAGCCTCAGGTGAAGAAGGAGGTCAGATGAGATGATGACCTGCAAGTGATGCTGGTGTGTACCTGTCTACAAACCACTGCCCAAGGATGTGGGAGAAGGAGCAGGTGGCAGGGACAAGGACAGTGGGCTATGAACAGGGCCAGTGGCAAAGCCATCTGACCAGTCAAGGTGCACACTTATCTAATGTTTCTCAGCGGGGAGAGGAGAATCATGGCCAGAGGGCTGCACCTTTTCAGCAACAGGAGTTTCTGAGGTAAAAGCAGCAAAGACAGTGTGAGGAGCTGAGAGTCCTAGATGAGAAAACAGGGACCTTAGGACCAGACTAGAGGAGAAAGATAAGGAAGTAAATCTGGAGTCACCAGAACCAATAGCAGAATGACAGTTTTGACAACTCTTCAACCTTAATTTGAGACCAATGGATGTTGCCATGTATTAGTGGATTAGCTGGGAGAGCATCCATGTCCTCTCTGGTGTGTGCCCTCAATATGGACAGAATGTAGCTGGAAAGCAAATGAAGTGATAGGAAAAGTCCTTGGGATTCAGGGCATGGCTTTGGTTGGTGTATAGAATACTGTAACTGTTCTGAGGTTACCAGTGTCTGCTTGTTGAAATCAGGACAATCCTAACCCAGCAAATATTCATTCATCCATAGTATATTAAAAAATTATTACTTCAGGAAGTCTTTTTTTGTTTTGTTTTGTTTAACCAACTTATGATGTGATTTGTGGCTATTTATTGTATTGATTTAGATAAAATTTTAAAAGTAATGCTTTAATTCAAAATGTGCCTTTAATGCTGTATGAATTTTTAATTCCTCTGCATAGATGACTGAGAATATCATGTGTTGTTTTGAGAGTATGTCCACTAATAACTAACCATACTCCCTTATTAACCGAGCTCCATGAAGTGAAAAAAATTTTTCTTTTTCAGATAACAAAGAACTTGAATCATCATCCCAAAAGATGGATGATATTTGTAGAACCACTAAGCCACTTGCTCTGAAATTTGATAGGGCAACAAACAATATACAGAGGCATATGCCAAGGACCAAGATTAGACCTGTAAGTTTGCCTGTAGATAGATTACTTCTTGCAAGCCCTCCTACTGAGAGAAATAGCAGAAATGTGGGAAATGTCAATTCAGACAAGTTTTGCAAGAATCCTACCTTTGAAGGACTTTATAGAAAAGATACCCCTACTACTGTTTGTTCCAAATTTAATGGTTTTGATCAGCAGATTCTACAAAAAACTCGGGGACAGCAATGTGAACAAAACAACTTAACTGCCAAGACTGCGATGATTGTGCCTAGTGCACTCCAGGAAAAAGTGACAGTGAACATCAGGGTCAGTGGTGACCATCCCAGCAGTGCCACACAGCCCAACACACCAGTCATATCAGCAAGAGAGGTGTCAGAGAGACGGTCCTCCGATTCCTGCCCTCTTGCTCTTGCCAGAGCACCCAGAACACTACAGCCCCTACACTGGACAACATTTTATAAACCACGTACCCCCACCAGCAATGTCAGGGGGACTGAGGAGAGACCAGCTTCACCAATAACAGCAGTGCCTCCTAGCACAGCTCGTACTCCCCTGAGTCATGTGGAGAAATCAGTTGCAGACTCAGACAGCACATCAGCTTGTCCTTTGCAGCCAAGTGGTAAGCCTAAAGAGAACTCTGAGGAGCACGGCCTGCCTGACGTGAATCCAACATGCCAGAGACCCAGGCTAAAACGAATGCAACAGTTTGAAGACCTTGAAGATGAAATCCCACAATTTGTGTAGGGTTGTAAAATTCAATTTTTCTTTTTGTTATTTTGTTGTTTTTGTTTTGTGATATTGTGTTTATTTTATGAAAGAATGTTTTGACAGGACCCCTTTTGTATAGGATTGCCAAAGTGTGTATTTTGCCTTTTATTCTCGTATGGTGTTTGCTAGTCATATAGAATAGGTCGTGTTTTAGTTATATAGAATGGTAGTGCCTCACTGGAATTGTCCTTAAATTTTGTGTTTTTGAAGTTTTCCATAAAATAAGTATTGCATTTTTAAAATTTCTAATGATTTTCCCTATAAAATTATCCACTTAAATGCATCCCTATAGTTCTCAACAAATAGGTGCACTAGGGGAAAATCAGCTTTATTTTGGAGCAAAACTAAGTGCTTATTTATAAAATGTTTCTGAATGCAAATTCCTGGAAGATCTTTATTGCGTATGAATATGTTTTCCCATACAGTTTTATAGTACATCTTTGACCACTTGTGTGTTTATAGTAAGTATGTAAGTTTTTATTTTTCAATTGGCAATTCACCTAACTTTTTAATATTTACATAATGTCCAAAAAGTTTGCAAATCTATAGTTCTAATTGTCATGTGGTGGTCAGTTAAATTATACAAAGAAAATGCACTTAAATACCAAAAAGTTTGGAACTGTCATAAAATAAAAATTTGTACAGATGAAGCTAAGGAGTAAAAAACTATCAAATTTATTAAAACCATCTAAAGCCAAATAAGATATAACTAAACTATGTAATTTAAATTATATTATAATGATATATATAACATATAATCTGTTGTATATTATATATGGTATTATATAACATGTTTATGATATAATATTATATATAAACAATAATTATAATATATTTTATATATTACATATTAATATAAATTATATAAATAATATAATAAATAATATTACATTATTAATATACTGTAAATTATATTTATTATGTAATAAATAATAATCTTAGTATGAATAATACATGAATTAACATATATATGATATATAATATATAATTAGATTATATCATGATAAATAATATAAATTATAATATGCTATTATATAAAAAAATAATGTATAATATAATTTAAATTATATATTTATATTTTATTTGACTTCAGATAGTTTTAATAAGTTTGATAGTTTTTAACCTCTTAGTTTCATCTGTATAAATTTTTATTTTATGATAGTTCCAAACTTTTTGGTATTTTCTATAATGCTCTAAATACTGCTTCAGAAATTTTTAAATTCAGTGCATTTTCTCTTGATATTGTGTGGGTTTTGTTGAAACCATTCCCTTTGTATGAAATGTTTCAACTTATAAATCGTTTATATACTTTTTCTACCTGGACTATCACCCATTAAAAATGTATATTTCATTAGAATTAAGGAAAAATTTATTTAAGTTCATTCTGAGAATACAGTAAGCCTCATTGTTTGAAATTGGATAGAAGGTGTAGATGGTTGAATCTGTTTCATTTATAAAATACCCAGTTTTTATAACTAGTGCATTCCTGTTATTTTCTGGATTTTCATCATTTTGTCTAAAATAGGATATAAAAGGGAAAAAAATAAAATGGCCTCTTTTTATATGTGTGAACTATATTGCTAGTTAATGTTTTTGTATGACCATGTTATACTTGATAAAAAATTATATGTATATGTTTATACACACACATTATATATATTTAAATTATTTCAAATATTTGAAGTTATTGTGGCTCCTATGAAACTGTTGCCTCTTAGAGTATGATACTTTAAGATTATTAACCATTGACTCAGTGGTCAACACTTGGGCTCATATTATCACTTGACTATAATAAGAAATGTGTTTTATGGCATGTTGTCTTATAGTTCTCTTTAACATTAAGGACTAAAGAGAAATGAATAAACAGCCTTTTTATGCTTAAGCCTATTTTTTTAATCTTCCTTATACAAGTACAAGAATCATATTGGTATGAAAACCTGGAAAGAAAATCAGAGCTAATGTTTATTGAGCCCCTTCTGTGTATTAAAACTTGGTATCGAGTTGAAATTTCACAGCAACCTATAATGGGTAAGTAAGCATTTTATGATTCCTGTGTTACAGGTGAGGAAACTGAGGCTTAACTAAGTGACATGCTTTTAGGTTCCAGAGATGCAGCAAGCACAACCAAATCTCAAATCCAGGGCCATCAAATTTTGATGGCTGGTGCCTCTTTTTTGGTGGGGGAAGGGTACCAGGGATTGAACTCAGAGGCACTCGGCCACTGAGCCACATCCCCAGCACTATTTTATATTTTATTTAGAGACAGGGTCTCACTGAGTTGCTTAGTAACTTGCTTTTGCTGAGGCTGGCTTTGAACTTGAGATCCTTCTGCCTCAGCCTCCCAATGGGATTACTGGTGCATGCACCAGCTGGTTAGTGCTCTTAATGACTGTGATTACTTAATAATAGCAGGAAACACTGAACAATAGAAAAAGCATCTTTAGATTTTTTTATTGTAAAATACACATAAATTTGCCATTTGAACCATTTTTAAGTACAGTTTAAAAAACTGTACAGTTCAGTGGTACTAATATATTCACATTGTTCTGTGACTATGCTCAAGTGTCCATTTCCAGAACCTTTTCATTATCCTGTAATAAAACAGACTTTAAACTCCTTCAGTTCTAATATGTGGATACCACCCAGTCAGAGCATACAGACCTCACAAGTGAGCGTGGCACTGTCATGTCCTTTCTGCCTTTAGGGCCTCCTGGGATCTTGTTCAGCTAGGAGCCTTCAGCCTGAATGTTCCAGCTTCCTGGAGGCACTGAAGCAAGTGTCTCCTGAGAAGGGGTTGCTGTTTCTAGAGTACCCAGAGCTTACACAGTGCCCTGCTACCCAATAATGTGGTAGAAATTGTTCATTGGAAAGTTGTCTTAGGACACTTGGAAACAGATGTGAGCAAGGGGAAAGGACATCATGGAGATTCCTATTAGAGCTGCCAGGCTACCAGAAAGCTTTGTGCAAAGTATATTGTTCAAGTTTATGAGAAGTGTTTGTGGAGAGTTGATTATACTTTCCCTCCATGGGTCTGTTTACATGCTGAGAATTTAATTAGAGTTTATGAGTATTTTAAACTACTTTAAATGTACCATATTGGTATGATTATATGTGTAGACAATTCAGTTAATATCTGTAGTTTAGCAAAGTTACATTCACAATCAGTATGTAGAAGTCTGTTGTATTCCTGGATATGGGCAACTAACAGAAATTAAGGTCTATAGAAAAATCTCTTTAATAATAAAATGAAAAATTGAAGTACTTAAGAATAAAAAGATATAAAAGATCTTCATGGATAAAATTTTAGACCACATTGGGAAAAAAAAGCCTCAATATTGTAAAGATGGTCATTTACCTTTCATTTTTGGATTCAATATAATCCCAACCAAAATACATTTGTGCCATTTGAAAATTAAAGACATAATATTCTGTTACCTCTAACTACTTGAGTGTGTACTTAAACAGTGACATTCCTTCATAACCATAGTGTACCCATGGAACTCTGGAGATTAACATTGATAATGACATCTAATCCACATTTTGCTAATTGCCCCAATGATGATGCTGTCTTCAAGTATCCCAATCCAGGATCACATGGTGGATTTAATTGTCTATCTCTTTGGTCTCCTTCCATCTGGAACAGTTTTTTGGTCTTTTCATTCATGACCTTGACACTTGAGGAGGGTAGGCCAATTTGTATAATGTTTCTCAGTTGGGTTTCTGTAATATTTCCTCATGATTAGAGACAAGATATACATTTTTGTCATAAATATCGGAAATGGTGCTTTATTCTCTTTATTGTATCATACTAGAAGATGCACAATGTCCATTTATCCCATTTCTGGTGATGTAGTCTTTGGCCACTAGGTTAGGATAGTATCTACAAAGTTTTTCCATCATGAAGTTAGTAGTTGAGATTCTTGGAGACCGTGTAAATATTCTATTTCCCACTGAATTGCAGCTAGTTTAAGTCTATTGACAATTCTTGCCTGAATCAGTTACTATTTTGATTGCCAGGTGGTGAGTCTGCTGCTTCTGCTTTGATATCCTACTTTAAGGAAGAACCTTCCCTTCTCCATGTGTTTATTCATTTATATCAGTTTAGGTTCCTGGGCTCTCACTTTACTTAGTAGTTCATAATATATTACTGTCATTTATTTTCATGCTGAAAATTTTCCAGATTTTGTCTGTGGGAATTTCTTTAAGCTGTCTTCTATGTCCCCTTGACATGTCTACATTTCTTTTGGGATTTTTTCTTATTGTTTTGGTATATCAAAGTGTTACAAGATCATCTTGTACTTTTCCCTGTCCCAGATTTAGATTAGACATTTTCGAAGGTACATTGTTTCCTTTAAATGGAGAATGGTGTATGGAAGGCAAGACTTGAGAAGGATTCAGAGCTAATTGGGAAGTCACTGGTTTTAAGCCCTCTTGGTAGACAAACTTGTACAGATACACATGTAGACATAAATACATCGTTTGTGCATTCATATGTAAACATACTTTGTAAACCTTGAAGACCTTGTGTTCACATCAGCATCTTTAATTCTACTTCAATACTTTAGGATTTACACTATTTCCTTTTCCATATTTGTAATTCCCTTTTCTCGTAGAAATACAGCTTCCATAATACTAAATACTTAATTTGTTCCCTCAACCTCATGACAAGGTCAACTGCTGCTTCATTCCACCTGGTCCCAAATATGACAAATCAAGTCCTCAGTAATTGCTGCACTGGTTCTGACCACAGTAATCCCTGACATGTCACTTGAAACCCTAACCTCTACACCAGCCCAGACCACACCAAGGGAACCCTTACCCCCAGGGAAGTTCATGCTGAGCCCACCTTGGAATCCTAGGTCCCTATCATTTGCCAGAGGGAGGCAAGAAACAAATGAGCATTTATTGAATTGTTAGTTTACTAGGGAAAGTTTAAAAATGAATGGTTATACATATTTACCAGAAATTATTAAACATAGATGTATTTATAGCATTTATAGAAATAAATTTACAAAAAAATAAATTATAATTTTATTTTCAACTATAACAAATTTCAAATAATATTGATACATTATTGAGTAAAGCATGTATGTTACATTATTTTGAAATGTCTTTACAATCAGCCAGTTTAATTGCCCTGCATATAGAAAAATTATCATACATTTTAGGCAATAGATTTGAACTTGTCTCTGACTTTTTATGTAAACAATGTAACAAATAGTAGTGGTATATCACACAGCCACACTGGGTTTCTGGATATGTACTGCCCACTCGTTACAGGGTATTTTAAGTCTCCTTTACAGCATTAAGAACTGGAAAGAAGAGATAATGCAATAATGTGAAACTATATAACGTGAGCCTTTCACTGTCTAAGCATTGATGATTGATCAGTGAATACAGCTCTGAAATCTAAAAACCAGGACAGACTGTCAGTATGAGAAGATCTTATTTATAGTCAGAGGCATAGAGCCTGGCACATTGTAGTTGCTGTGTACAAAAATTCTGGTTTTCCTTTCATTTTACATGAAAAATTTTGTCTTTTTTGAGATCTACTTCTGGCAAAACCAGAACTTTTCTGTTTCCATCTATTTTCCTCAAAATCATAAGAGTTCACCTGGTCAGTTGCCAAACAAGTCACTAGATTGTGTTATTTAACATAACTGACAAGGACAATGAATCAAGGGCTCCGGATTCCCATCTGCAAGTGCAGACACCAATAATTCAGATTAATAAGAGTTAAGTTATAAGTGCAGAAGAGTGTAAATATGTGTGTATCAATTAAAGAATAATTATTAAATAAACTCTGAGCCAGGCATGGTGGCACATGTCTTTAATCCCAGCTACTCCAAAGGCTGAGGCAGGAGTATTGCAAGTTCAAGAAATGCCTGGACAACTTAGTGAAACCCTCTCAGAATTCTGTTTTTAAAAAGGTAGAGATAGCATGCACCCTGGATTCAATCCCTACCACCTAAAAAAGAAAAAGAAAAGCATAAAATGAACTCCCCTCTACCCATTTATTTCTAATAGATTGTTAATGAGCAACTAACACATCCCTCCCTGATCACAGGCCTGTTTCTTCCCCCACCAAGGTAAACATTATTGAATGTTTGGGGGTAGGGGAGTGCTAGAATTGACCTAGCATTTTGCACATACCAGGCAAACATTCTACCACTGAGCTACAAGCTTTTTCTATTTGATGTTGAGGCAGTTCTAAGTTGCTCTGACTGGCCTGGAACTTTAGATCCTCCTGCCTCAGCCTCCCAGGTAGCTGGGATTATAGGCATGTACCACATCACCCAGATACTATTTTGAATATTTTTTTTTGTTTTAACTTGCCATCAACATAGTGTTTAATTTTGCCTGGTTTATGGCCTTTTTGCAAGTGGAACCACTGAATTGTTTGTTACTTTGTACAAGGATGGAAAAAGAAATCATAAAGAGTTCACCTGGTCAGTTGCCAAACAAGTCACTAGATTGTGTTATTCAACATAACTGACAAGGACAATGAATCAAGGGCTCCGGATTCCCATCTGGAACTACTAATGAAAAAACTGATATAACTACACTAACATCTGATAAAACAGATTTTATGTGAAGAAGGATTACCAAAGAGAAAGAGGGATATTTCATAATGATAAGGAAGCCAGTTCTCTAGGAAGAATTTCACAATTCTGAACACTGTTTCAAAATACATAAGGCAAGAAGAGACAACTGAAAAAAAAGGACAAATCCACAATCGTGGGCATTGCTGGGTATACCTTTAAATGGATAGAAAGGTTGTAAAAAAAAAAAAAAGTATGAAGACTACAGTTAACAAACGATCTAATTGAGATACAGAAAACACTTTAAGCAGTAGCAGAATTCCTATTTCACTTAAACCCATATTGAAAATTTACCAAAAGGCCATAAAAAAAGCCTCAAAATATTTCAGAGGATTTAAATAATTCAAAATAAACACTCTAAGTCAGGAAAAATATAGCAGAAGTTAATAATAAAAGATAACTAGAAAATCCTCAAATTTGTCTTAAATGCCTAGAAATTAAGCAGAACACACTTCTAAATAACCCAAGGATCAAAGGAGAAATAAACATTAGAAAATATTTTGAACTAATAATGAAGAGACAAATCAAAAAGGCTGCAGTTAAACCAATGTTTAGGGAGAACGTTATAGCCTTACCTACACATGTTAGAAATGTAAAGTTAAAAATCAATTACATTGGGACTGCTGTTGTAGCTCAGTGGTAGAGCACTTGCCTAGCATGTGTGAGGCACTGGGTTTGATCCAAGTACCACATAAAAATAAATAAAGACATTGTCTCCATATACAACTAAAGAAAATTCTTTAAAGAAAAGAAAATGTAGATGGAAGCCAAGAGCAGCAATCACTGCAAGACAAAGTTAAGAGAAAACTAAAAGCTGATTCTTTGAAAAGATTAATAAAATTGACAAACCACTAGTAAGACTAATTAATAAAAAAGGAGGAAATAGCATCAGGAATAAAAACATACTGCTAGAAAACCCACAAACATTAAAAAATGTATGAACAGTTTAATATCGACTTGAATAAGTATGAAGTTAAAGACAAAAATTTAAACTAAAGAAAACCCAGAGTCACCACCGATTAGTAGAATAATCATTTATTTATGTAGTTTTGGGCGGTGCTGGGGATTGAACTCAGGGCCTCACACATGCTAAGCAAGTCAATCAGTTATTTAAAAATTTTCCATGAAGAAAATGTAAAGACTTATCACTGAATTTTTTCACACATTTAAGGAAAAAATTACCCCAAGTTGTACAAATTCTTTCAAAAGAGAAAGAGAGGGGCTGGGGATATGGCTCAGGCGGTAGCGCGCTCGCCTGGCATGCGTGCAGCCCGGGTTCGATCCTCAGCACCACATACCAACAAAGATGTTGTGTCCGCCGAGAATTAAAAAATAAATATTGAAAATTCTCTCTCTCTCTCTCTCACTCTCTCTCTCTCTCTCACTCTCTCTCCCTACTCTCTTTAAAAAAAAAAAAAAAAAGAGAAAGAGAGAATGCTTCCCAATTCTAAGTCTGTCCTCACCTTGATACTAAAACTTCACAAAAATATCAAATATATAGAAAATAAACTAGCAATATATAAAAGGGATAGGGTATGACTGACTACACAGTGAGATCCATTCTCTTGTGTGTGCAAAAGTGTCTTAACACTTGAAATATCTATTGTGTTTGTCACAATATTTTAAGGAAGATAATATATTAATAGATCCAAGTTTTAAAAAGAATGGGTAAAATTCAACAACTAAACCTATAAAAAAAAAAGACTTAGAGCCTCGTTTTTGCTGAAGGTGGCTTTGAACACACAATCCTCCTGCCTCAGCCTCCCAAGCCAATGTAAATAAGATTTTATTGTAACACAATCATGCTCATTTATTTTGTAAATCGTCTGTAATTGCTTTCCTGATATAACACCATGGTTGACTAGTTGGGACTGAGACCCACAAGTGTGCAAAGCCTAAAGGATTTACTATTTATTCTGTTACCAAAAAAAGTGTGCTGACCCCTGAGCTTGATGAATGTGTCACACTGGGAGGTAAATACTCCACTGGCTCTTCCAAAAAGTGTCTGTTTTACATACAGGAATACCCTCTTCTGGGTTTTGACTAATGTGTTTAAAATAGAATATAATATGAACCAAAATAGCCTAAATGTCTACATTAGCATATGCATATTATATTCACTAGTACTGAATATTGTTTGCATGACCATTTTATAGCTGATAATATATATGTATGTATGTATTTTTAATGTGTAATTTTTGCAATCTATTTTAAGGACTCATGTCTCCTCTGAATTTGTGATCACTTAGACTTTATTCAAGTCCAAGTGCCATACACTTTTCAACATTGAATCATACTTCCCTTGGCTTTGAGATAAAATGTATTTTATAGGAAGTTGTATTATAGTTCTTAACGTCATTAAAAACTACAGGGATATGAATAGCTCTTTGCTTGGGTTTTTTTTTTTCTCATTGTGTGATATATAAAAGAATCATATTATAGAAACCTAAAGAGAAAATAATGGTAGCTGACATTTATTGAGCTTCCATGTTGCTATGTATACTATGTACATTCTCTCATTTTATTCACACAAGAACTTTAAGAAGGAGAGTAGTGTATTATCGCTGCTTTACAAGCTTAATTATGATCACACAACCCATAACTGACAGACCAGGAGCTCACAGGTCAGGATTATCAAAGCAAGGCTCTTGGCCACTATCTCACTACTAAATAAGAGGCGTGAATATTTATACATTTTTAAATACCTTGACACAAAGTGACAGATGTTAATTAGCTTGATTTGATTATTTGTAAATCATAATATCACTTTATACCCCATCAATGCATATGATTATAAATGATAATTTATGTATAATTTACTATATAGTAATATAGATACTATATGTATGCTATAGTATAAAATATCATATTTATATATCATATATGTGTGTATATTCAGTTTCTAAATAAAAAATACTTTCACCTGCCTTTAAACATGTTAAGATAACCAGGCTAGAGGTTTCCCTCACTGGAGACCTCAGTGGGAATGTCCCTTCTTGCTGCCATTCCTCTCTTCTTGCCTAGCGTCCCTTCTCCATTCCCCACACAACTGGATACTCTGGAGTTGTGAAATCATGCCTTTGAAGGTCTTGGCATCTCACCCTATTTATAATCCTCAGCCTGTAGACATGTCTCCATTTCTGGAGTCTAGTAAACAGAAAAGGAGCTGCTGTCTCTCCTGTGCAAATCACTGGTCTGGAAGGTGACCTACTGCAAATGGGCAGAGAGCTGACCCCCAGGAAGGGGCAACTGGGTCGAGTTCCCTGGGCCTCTGACCCTCAGAAGTGTTCATGGCTGGTAGACTCTGTGTAGTGGGTAGTGAAAGACTCTGAGGGTTGAGGTCTCCTCTAGTCACCGGCTTAGTTGCTTAACGACTCAGTTACAAAGATGTGAGGATGTTTGAAAAAAATCTCAAAATTTACAAATACAGAGATGGATGAGGTGTGATGATCTTTCAGTCTAAAATTTAGTTTATTAGTTTATTTACTTGAAACAATGTACTACAGCTACTTTAGGCCCAGCCAGGCTCATGCTGCTTACATTTGTCAAGTCTGCAGTTTATTCCAGGAACATCTGGGTGGTCCCGTCACATAAAACCTGTTAGTGTCACTTCACCTGGGAACAGAGAGGAATGGCAACTGCATCATTCTCAACGGGTAAACAACACGGTGGAGCCCTGATGTCGAGAAACACGACAAGAATGCAGCTGCTCTGCTATTTACTATCTAAGGCTGCACTAGAAATATCCCCCGACACAGTGAAACAAGAGAAAGATGTGCAAGGCCTGGGGTTTGATCCCCCACACCAAAAAATTAAAAAATAAGCCAGAAAGGATGCAGAGGTAAAGATCTTGGAAAGGGAGAGAGAAAATTATCACGATGAAATATAATTGTAAACGCAAAAACCCAAACTACAAACAACAAAAGAATGTAGAAAGCTGCTGTCAAATACCAAAATGATCCTAAGTTAACAGGCAGCGCCTAATTGCTGCCTTGAATCATTGTCACTGGGCCACTTGTTGAGAATTGACTCCAGTGAAGGGTAACCATACTGTCATTTAGACCTTCTGATTTTAAAATGTTTTATAAAAAATATTTTTTAGTTTTCAGTGAACCTTTATTTTATTTATTTATATATGGTGCTGAGAATCGAACCCAGTGCCTTACATGTGCTAGGCAGGTGCTTACCACTGAGGCACAACCCCAGCCCCCTTAAAATATGTTTATCCTTCTAACTGTGAAAATTCTCTTCCAGACTATATCTTCAAATTACCCAAAGGAATCTTCCTGAACATATACAAAGAATATAGTGAGCTAATTAAGCACTTTTCCTAAGCCATCTATTAAAAAGCAACAATAACATTACCCAAAACCCCTTGGGGAAGTTTTTGGCATGTTTATCATCTGAGGGCCACCAGCCAAACTCAGTCTATCCCATCCCCTGAAGTAGAGGTGGTCCTGAGACTTTTCCACCCTGGTGAATTGGGGTTTCTGATCATGACCAAAGGAAAATCAACTTCCAGAGAAAGGTTTGTCACAACCCTTTCAATAATCATTGTCCCTGTACGTCCTATAGTAATGTTTGAAATCAGATGGCACTGACCCAGTTAGAGGCCAGGGTTAAAGAAAAAATCTTCCTAGAATTGAATTAAGTCCAACAGAGCTACTGCCAAGAGAAATGCATTCCACAGAGTGCCCTTCACAGAACCTCTCCTTACCAGACTGCAAACCTTTGACTTCTTTTCACTTGATACATGAACACATAGAATTCATTTCAGCATGGCTGTAAATATGTGTTCATACATGTCCAGAGCATATTACTTACGCTCCCATTTTTCCTAAACAACATATGCAGTCTTACATAGCACTTTGTTATTCGTAACTCTGGGATAAAAATGAAATGTTATATAGTATTAATATAAATTGCATGCATTCTAGATAATTTCTCTGTATAACTTTATAGGGTTTAAAATACTTATATCAGAATAATGAAAGAGTTAAAGCATTACCTTTCAAATTAGAACTAGGTTTTCTGAGGATGCCTTTATTAAAAATCTTAAAAAATGAGAAGTGGAGCTTATTCTCCCATCAACCAGATGCAATAGAATCTGTCCATGCTTTTTCTCACATCTGCCAATTTATGTTTATTTTTCATCTATGCATTTGTTTCCCATGCCCTACTTGATGTTATCTATGGCTATTGTGTTTGGTCTAGAATGTTCTCTTACTGCATGTCCTCATGCAGATGTGTTTGAATTAATATTATCTATCCGAGTCTAAAACCCTGAGGTGGAGGTCTCTATAGGACTGGACACAGTGGGTTTTCATCTTGACTCTCATTCTGATCACCTGAGAGATTTTACAAATTCACCCTTACTCCAATTCAGTAGGTGTGCAGTGAGACCCAAACTCAATATTCCTTAAAAACCTAACAGGTAATTCTAACACATAGATAAGAGATGAGAAGTGCTTTTAATACTGTGCCTAATTCTATCCATAGTAAACAACAAAATTGCCTGGCATGTAGACAACCCTTAAAAATTGTTTTCATAATTGATGAACTGGTTTGAGATGGAGGTTCACTGGAGTGGCCGCTGGCTGAGGTAGAGGGCCATTGGTGGTCATTGCATTGAAAGCCAATCCAGTGTTTCTGAGTAAATAAGATGCTAATAAATCCACACTGCACTTATTCAGTTCTGTCATTTGAGTCCACCAACTATTGATTTAACCTGGACAGGTCTGACCTCTCTTGTAAAAAACGTATGTATACACATATGTGTGTATGTGTATTTAGCATTACTTTTCGAATAGATATACACACAAATACATGTATATATAACATATATATAATTTGGGGAGGGGTAAGGAGATTTTTATTGCTAAGATTGCAGGAAAAGTGTGCTTTTGTTCTCATAAATAGTCTTTATGTTTGTGGAGTCTTTCCCTGATTAAAAATGGATAAATAATTGTCCAGCTAAACAAGAACTTCAAATAAGACCCCACTTACTTTCATTCAGAAAGCAAAAACACCCCAGGTTTGCATGTTTGGTTTGATGTGTTACGTGTGGTGATAGAGAGGAAGTCAATGTTATGTTTTCTTTTTATAAAACAGTTATACTTTTCCTACAGCAGCTGTGGGTTTGGAGCAGTCCTGATGCTGTGAGAGTTAACTGCACGCAGACGAGAGAGCCTGGAAGCAAATGATGGGGCTCCAGTGGGAGACTGACATGTCTGCAATCTCCTGTGGGCTGCTTCACACCAGGCACCTGGCCTGCAGAGCTTGCTAAACCTATAGTTTCCTGGGCCTCACTCCCAGAGGCTGTCATGGAGGAGCTGGACCACCAAGCCTGGAAATCTGTATGTTAAACAGCCATTCCAGGTTAATGCCCACAGAGAGAATGTTCTGGGGTTTTCCACTTCCAGAAGTTGAAGAAAATCTACTCAAGGGCTTAATGACTTTGCCAACATGGGCGTTTTATTATACTTGGCATGTCTCAAACTTCTTTATTTAAACTGGTGTTTATTTGTTG
Source organism: Ictidomys tridecemlineatus (assembly GCF_052094955.1). NCBI lineage: Eukaryota > Metazoa > Chordata > Mammalia > Rodentia > Sciuridae > Ictidomys > Ictidomys tridecemlineatus. The sequence continues at coordinate 77,328,888 of NC_135487.1, read as the reverse complement.
GTCATGGTGCTGGGGATTGAACCTAAGAACACTCTTATCACGGAGCTACATCCCCGGTGCTTTTATTTTTTTCTTAAAGGTGAATCTTCTTTTTTAATTTTTGTTTTTAGTTGTAGATAGATAGACACAATACCTTTTATTTATTTTTTTATGTAGTGCTGAGGACTGAACCCAGTGCCTCACACATGCTAGGCAAGCGCTCTATCACTGAGCTACAACCCCAGCACCCCCTAGCTTTTTTAATTTTATTCTGAAACAGGGTCTTACTAAGTTGCCCAGGCTGCCCTCCAACTTGTGATCTTCCTACCTCAGCCTCCCAAATAGCTGCAATCATAGGCACACTCCACTGTGCCCAGCTTGTTTCTATTTCTTAGCAAATGCATGTATACACTAAAGAACTTTTATACGCCTCTTAGACATTTATTCCCGGTTGAAATTCAGTCTTGGAGCCAATGTTTTCAAACCCAGTGCATTCAACTCTCCTTCCAAAGCTGTTGGGAATGTTTTCACAAATCCTACTCTTGGATTTGAATGAAAATAGGATACAGACTTCACTAAAACAATATCCAGCATAATTTGTAATCTAATCAAGCGAGATTGGTACTAAGTAATCCAATGTGGTAACAGTTCTCCATAGTGGGGAGCAGCTGGAACACAGGCTATATAAGTGCTCAAGTAAAAGGCGACCGCTGAGCAGTCTTTGTCGGGAGGAAAGGGGGAGACATGCCTCCGCATCTCTGGGACCTCCTTTCTTGAGGGAAGGTACTCTTGGGAGGTCAGGCTTCTAACCTTTGACTTCTGTCTGCCTTTATTTTTTTCTAGCATTTTCCCTCTTTTCTCCCTTCTTCTCCACTTTTTTCTCCCTTATTCTCAAAAGTGCGAATAAAATCTGAGATATTTTGAAGGTGCTATTTGACCTTTAACAAAGACAGTGCCAGATACACTGGCTGCAGACTCCAGTTCAAAAGTTCCATCTTCAGGATTGAAAGAGCAGACAGTTTGTAAGACCCACCCAATCTTTTCCTCTCTTTGGATGCTGAGGACTGAACCCAGTGCCTCATACATGCTAAAGTCTATTGTGATGATTTCTAAAACAGGGAGGAAATAGGAGAGTAGGACTCCTGGAACTGAACTGGAACTGCAGACAAGCTGCCAATATGGAGGTGAGTCACCAAAGCCCTGGGAGCTATTTGCCATCTGTCAGCACAGAACGGGGTTAGAATGGAAATCTGCGAAAAACAAGTGACTCAGTTTTCCCCTATAGAAAATGCTTCATTCCAGCCGCCTGATTTCCCTGCTTAAATAAAGGGGACATAACCATGACCGAGCGGGAGGGAGAGTTCACCATGCTTCCTGCACTGGAAGCAATGGAAATTGGGATGCTTCCCCGCCCCCCTCACTGAGGCCTTGGAGAGCTCTCTGCAGAAGCTTATGACATTGCATGCCAGGAAGAGGAAAATAAAAGCCGAAGGGAGATTCAACCATGTATTTCCTGCTTTGTCAGAAACTGGTGTGGTGGGAAAGAATGAGCAGGGCTGTTTCCATTCCAACTTTTCCCTTAACACACTAGGCCACTTTGGCAGGTCATCCAACCTTTTTGAGAGTGTTTCCTCATCTGTGAAATGAGACTAGTACCTGCAACACAGGGCAGGTGTGAAGGACAGGTGAACTAGTGTACCTGAGTTAGTGCACATTTTAAGCCTATAAAAACATGAAGCCGGGTGCATAGGTGCACACCTGTAATCCCAGTGGCTCTCAGGAGGCTGAGATAGGTCAATAGAAAGTTTGAGGCCAGCCTCAGCAACTCAGGTCCCCAGTAACTTAGTGAGTCCTTGTCTCAGATTTTAAAAAAAAGGGGGTGGGGGAGGCTAGGGATATGGCTCAGCAGTTAAGCACCCCTGGGCTTCAATACCCAGTGGGGGCGGGAAGAATTATTTTTGTTGCTGTGAAGCTATTTGGAGATTATTGGGAATATAAACGAGAGAGAGAGAATGTATTTTCTCAAACCTGGATGGAAATGGTAAAATGTTTGGATATAACTGGTCTCACAGGTATATTTTTATATGTATGAAGATGGACCTTCATTTTAAAAGCTTGATTGTGTCATCATTGATTTTAAGATATAAGGAGAAAGACATTGAAGGTAGACTTTTTTTAATCAAAGTCCTAATAATATTGAAGCTATGCGTTGACATTTCCTTTAAACTCAGCACAGTGATAAGCTCTTCTTTTCATATCATCTCATTTAATCACAGCCCCAATGATGTGTAGGAGTCCTCAGCAGTGATTATCCACAACTCTGTGTGACAGTTGTGTTATTCCCTTCTTGCAGATGATGAAATGGATAAAATGGAATTTAAAAAATTCTTCCAGGACTCACACCTAATAAGCAGCAGAACAGAGTTTCAACCCCAGAAATATGTGACTCTAAAGTTCTTATTTTTAACATTTAATATTATATATATACTGAGAATTGAACCCAGGGGTGCTTAACCACTGAGCCATATTCTCAGTCCTTTTTTATATTTTATTTAGAGACAGGGTCTCACTGAGTTGTGAAGTACCTCGCTAAGTTGCTGAGGTTGGCTTTGAACTCACTATCGTCCTGCCTCAGCCTCCCAAACTGCTGGGATTACAGGCATGTGCCACTGCACCCAGCTTATCTTTTTTTATATTTTATCATCTGAAATAGAACGGAGGGCATGCTCTCCCTAACTGGAACAGAAGTCCAGGCTCTGTGATAAGCTGACCTTGATTTAAGTTTGTATCCAAGTGAAGGAAGACAGTCGAACACATTTCCCTGAAGGTCCCCTTTCTATTCTCAGCCAAGGTAAAGGAACATGCAAGCGGGGGCTGGGAAGTCCAGATACATACTCTCTGGCAGGACACTGGCTTTCTCTAGGCACATTGGGAACTAGGGCAAGTTAGTGTTATCCGTAGAAAGCTACTTTCTTGCATGTACACCCGGACATTTCTCCTTGGGATGCTGGTCAGACAAGCTCACTTAGCAAGCTAACGCTGGCGATGCCACTCTTCTGCAACTCGAGACATAAAACCCCTTTTAAAGTGGGGACAGCCATGAGGGCACTGTGGAAAGAATACATGTCACACGTCCAGCCAGCCACCACTGGACAGAACACTGTGAGGAGGCAGGACTTGGCAGAGCCCCATGAGGGGTGGAGGTGCCACTGTCTACTTGTCCCCACTGAACTCTTCTTGGAGCAGTCTCTGATCTCTTGTAAGCTTTCCTCAATAAACCACTTGTCTCCCATGCTGTCTCTGGGCACTTTCTTTGGTCTGTCAGCAACCTACTCCACTGCCCTGGCACTACTGGGTGCCTGGTGATGAGAGTAGCCTAAACACACGCACATCTACGTGGGTGTGCCTCTCACATCTTGTCCCTGTCAGCCACAAATCTGGTAAGGGGGAGATGACATACTGACAGGAGGAGCCAGGGAGCTTCAGTTCTTATTCCTGCCTGTGATCGACTAGCTGTGTGTCTCTGGGGAAGGAAACTAAACCCTGAGCCATACTCCCCTCTGAGTGGGGGACTCATAATGTTTGTCCAGCCCAGGTCACAGGTAGTTGTGAGGATCAAGTAAGAGAGTACCCCTGAAAGTATTTTTCAATACTAAAGAAAGGGAAGGCTCTCTGGCTGGGTTTATTTCCAACCAGAAATGGAGAAGTGTTGGTCAGTAGTGTGGGAAAAGAAAAATAATCATGAATAATAATAATCTGCTTGTCATACCTTTCATGATATAGTTGATCATCTAAAGAAGTGTCTTCCAAAGTATAGTGGGACACAAGAGGATCTCAAGAGGCACATGAAAAATAGACTTACTAGCTTTGTTTTTTTTTTTTTTAGATGTAGATGGGTACAATATCTTTATTTACTTATTTTTACGTGGTGCTGAGGATCAAACCCAGTGCCTCATACATGGTAGGTAAGTGCTTCACCACTGAGCTACAACCCAGTCCCACTTTACTATCTCTGGGCTCCATGGGATGCTGGAAAAATAGAAAACTGTGATTTCCCAGGTTATTGTGTAGAATTCATCTAAGTATAAAAAAAATGAGTTGATTTTAAATCAAATAAATGTAGTAAGGCACAGGTGTCCCGCAGATATGGCAAATATGGTGACAGTTGAAGGCAAATGCTTTGGGGAAGCCCTGACAGAAGCTCTCCCTGTTTGAAAACAGACTTGTCTGGTAGTTGTCAAGGCGACCTGTGACTGATCTCTGATGGTTCTTCTGGTCTTCAACAACAGTCATAGGAACCGAGAGGTCTGTCAACATTCTCCCCCAACTCCCCACTCGCTCCTGCCCCCCCCCCCACTCTGGTCGGCAGCAACATGCTATCAGGAAGGCCACAGGAGCCAAAGGTTGTTTTGTTCCTTCCCTAGGAAATCTGCCTTCCCATCCCACGTTACACAGAGGATCCAAACCACAGATGCAGCCACACAGGGCTCTAGTCTCCACTTTGAAAATTGAGAGGTTACTATCAATATCTCAGAAGACCCCACCCAGCATCTTTCAGAGGAAAAGCTCAGCTCTGGAAAGGCTTTGTAAGAGCCCTGCTGGGATGAACTCCTCAGCCCAAGCCCTGCTGGCCACTCCCCAGCTGCAACTGCACTGCCAAGGGTTGAAAGCTGGTGATAACTATTTTGTGGCAGGGTCTGTTTGGTCTCTGATAGAAGCGGCTTTTGCTTCAGGGGACTCTCCCAGCATTGTTGAGAAACCAAAGCTGACCTGATGTGACCTCTAAAAAAAGCAGGGTGGACTTTTGTGTTGAGAGACTTCTGTAGACCATGTCCTGTCTCTTTCCAAACATACTCTAGCAATTTTAATAGCAACTGGGATAAAAATAAAGAAGCATTGCTTATTAAGAGAAAGTCCCTTTGTGTATTTTCTTGAGAAACTTCTAGTTTAAGGCAGACATTTCTCTCCTCATTTGAATAGAAACATCCAGAGTTTCAAAACTTAGAAAGTTTTATGGTTTCACCAGAAGTCACAGAGGTAAGTGGCGACTCTGAGATGTGAACCCACATTTGTCTAGTTCCAAGGACCATGACATTCCCTGGCACCAAAACACACACACTCCAATCTTTATTGATTAAGTGCTATCAAGAAGTGGCATATTTTTTTAACATAATTTAGTTTCATCAAGGAGTAAAGAGATACAGAGTTTGCTTAGCCCACAGGAACAGAAGCCTCATATACACCGTACACCATTCTTGGGGCCTCCTGAGGTGATAGCTTGGAGCCCAGGGCTGCCAAACCTGGTTTTGTGTTTGCTGACATGACCTTGCAGCATGATCTATTCCCACCAGAGTAGAGTCTGGAATGAGTCCATGCGGGAATGGAGGCGGACATGCTTTCTAGTCCCCTTTCCTGGTCCCAGAATGAGGAGAGGAAGAGCCCCAGAACCAGGGCCCTTGAGTCACTGAGGAGGGAGGTGCTTTGAAGCTTCATAAAGAGAGTTCTTTCACGTAGGAGAGAGTTCTCTCTCTCTCTCTGTGTGTGACACATTTAGTGATGAAATCCAGCAACCAACCACAAACTCTCTTTGTCCAGTTGAGTAGACAAGAACCATGAGAGTCATTTCCCTACAACACTTCCACCTTCTCACAAAATGCTGCCTCAGGTGCTTCCATTTTCCTTCTGCTTTCCCCCACTTGTTTGAGGGAGGACTGCACCAGGAGGCAAGTTAGGCACCTGTTGCTGAAGGTCATTCATGTACCTGTAAGTCCCAGGTCTGCAGATATGTCCCTTTTCAACCTTCTGAACGGAAACTCCTCAGAGCAGGGGCTGAGTCTTCCTTTGCATAAGGAAGTGCACCCCTTCTGTATAGTTACTTAAATGACTACCTTATTTATGATGTTAGATGGATCACTTCAAAGAACTTGTTCTGATTCATCCAGGGCCTCAATTCCCCAAAATTATTTTTGGTACTAGAATGTCTCTTTCCCTCTGACCTTTAAGTTCGTCACCTGGTAGTGTGCCTTGCCTCTGGCCAGAGCCTTTTGGAATGCCTGATCCAACCTCACTCAAACTCTGGATCTGAGATTCAGAGTGGCCAGTCCGGCCCCAGGAGTGAGGCTCCTCAGTCAGTTGCACAAAACCCGGATGGAAGCTTGGGTGATAACAGCCCAGACTAGTGGTCTGCTGTGAAACACTCCCCAACAAGCCCCTAAGACTCTTATCTTGCAAGCTCTGTAGTTTGCACTTAGTACCCAGAAAATGTAAAATCTTTAGGCTCTTGTTCGAGGCAGGCAAACAGTTTGGAAATTAGTGCAGAGAATGAGTTTGGAATAGCAACCTGCCCCTCGTTTTCTATAATGACTTGGTTTAGCTTTATTCTGCCAAAGCCCAGTTCTTCCTGCACCTCCTGTAGTGCAGGAAGACTTCCCAAAGGTGCCAAGCCAAGATAATTTGCATGAATACCTTTCCAGATCTTACATTGTCGTGTGTATCATTTCCTCAAGTTGATCTGCTGTAACGGAGGTGGGGGTGACAGGACAAGCCCTGAACTGGCCCGATGGGAATGAGACAAAAGTTAGACCAACCCTCCCTGCCCGCAAAGAGATGGTTGAGGCTGGAGGTCCAGAAGAGAGAGGCACGGGGAACCCCACAGGGGCAGGTGAAAGCAGAGGGGGAGGTTACAACCCAGAGGTAGACCTCACCTTGCCAGGGACCAGGAGACCTCTGAAAGTATCCAGCTCTTCTGGACCAAAAAAAAAAAAAAAAACTGCAACTGGGAGACGATTCCCAGAAAACACTCCTGCTGTAGTTAGTTGTTGGTTAAATGATCAACAAGAATTGAATGCAAGTCTCAGAGCCTGTAATTTGCCAACCCACTACATGCATATCATAGCGTGAGTGTCTGGAGGGGAGGGAAAGTGGGCAGACTACTTAATTTGCCCTCTAAGATCTCTACACGCTATATAAGTGAGTCTCCCATCAGAAAGGCCTAAGCAAGTATGACCTTTGTATTAACAAAATAAAATAAAATAAAGTCAAAGGAAGACAAAGGAAAGATGAGATAGTAAATCTCCACATTTGTTAACAACTTATAATTCACAGCATGTTTACCTTGTCTCAGGGAATGCCCTTATCGACCTCCTATGTCAGACAGGAGCCACTAGAAGGAGCTTCCTCAACCCCTCCCTCTGGCTGCCGAGTGAGTCACTAGCTGCACCTTTCTAGCATCCTTCCCCTGGAATGTCAGGTATTCCTTCCTGCTCAAGGCTAATTCCACCTTCTCTTCTTCCTTGGGACCCCATCAATCATCCCCCCAGTAACTTTAGCATCTTCCTTTCAACTGTCTCTTTCCCATATATTAATATGGCCAATCTCTCCTGTCTCAAGGGAAAGCCAGACCTTCTTGACCTGACGTGCCCTCTAGCTACGGTCTCCATCACTCTCTTTCCCTTCATAGTCAACTACTTGAAAGAGTAGCTAGAATCTCTGCATCTCATTCTTCTGCGATCTGGCTTCTGCCTTTCATTAAAACAATTATCTTGTGTGTGGGGGGGGGTGTAGGGGGTTTGCACCTGGGGTTGTGGCTCAGGTTAGAGCGAATGCCTACCACTTGCAAGGTAGCTTTCAGTCTTCATCCTACTGGACTTTTCTTGACCTATTGGATACTGCTGGTTAATTTCTCCCCCTTGAAACATCCCCTTTCTGTGGTTCCCAGAGCATCCTTCTTTCAAATATTCTCACCCCATCTCCAGCTCAACCTGCTCAGCCTCTTCATTGGGTTCTCTTTTCTCACCTGAAGTTTAAAAATATGCACATTTTTATTGAGATATAATATACATACAGAGAAGCACACAAATTTTAAGTTCACCAGTTGGCAATTCCAACAAACTGAGCACACCCAAGGAATAGGCACCCAGAACAAAGGCTGAGTATTTCCAGCACCCCCAGAAATGTTCCTTGTGCCCCTTCCAACCACCATCCTCTCTCTCCAAGAGTAAGCACCATGCTGACTTTGAACATCACAGGTGAGTTTTGCCTATGCTTGAACTTTGTGTGGGCTAAGAAAGCTTTTGGGCAAGGGCTTCTTTTGCCCAGCATTGTGTATGGGGAAATTCTCCATGTTTTTATAGGACTAGTTTGCTCACCCTCATTGCTATAAGAGAGTTGACTGAAAGAATATACCACACAGCTCATTTATCCATTTTTCTGTGTTGGGTATTTGGTAAATCTTCAGGTTTTGCTGTTACAAGGGGGGCATCATAGTGAACTCATATATTCCTGGTTTTTAAACTTTGCATTCTTTAGATTCCCATCTGAGACCTCTTCCCTTGCATAGTCCCCCAGAGTGGATCTGGAATACCTAGGGGGTAGACGAGCAAAGACTATTTAGATATAAAAGCAGTACATTTCTCTTCTCACTAAGCAATACATAGACTCTTGGAAATGTTCGGGTGAATATTTTTCAAATAATACAATTTTCATAAACTAAAATTCAACATCTGCATGTTAACCAAGCAATAACAACCTGAAGTCCAAAATTCTTACAGGCAAGATTAAATTAATGCCAGCTGATGTGCAAGATTCTTATGGGAGAGATTCCCTTGGTAAAAAAGGATTTGTTTCTCAGCTAATAGGGCCCATGTTTCCATACTACTACTGAATCCCTGAGTTCTCTCAGTTTGGTCATTAAGTTTTGCATCACAACAGTTAGTGACAGGACCTGCACTTCTTTTGACACTGTGTATATGTTCTTAGTGAGGCAAAGCAGAAAATGGACAGAAATTGTGACTTGATGATCAGTCAAATAAATGCAACTTGAAAGAGTTCCAAGCCCAATAAGACAATGTCAACTAAGAGAGCAGACAAGATTGATTAAAAGATGGAATTGAGCTGCACATATCTTAGGTATACGCAAAGTTCTGTGATCACATTTGTATCACATTTATAAGGAATTTCTACATGTTTTGCTACACTATATTTAATAATTCAACAATTATTTTGATTTTGGTACAATCATCCTCAGGAAAAAAATACAAATTTAAATCCAATAGTACAGTTGAAATCCATAGCAATAGATACTAATTTTATAGTGTCCTGAGGAGGTAGGGAAAGATGCTTTACCCAAAATTTTATGATATGTAATTTCCCCTTCTCCAAAGATACTGCGTGTGTGTGTGTGTGTGTGTGTGTGTGTGTGTGTGTGAGTGTGTGTGTATGTGTATTACTGGGGACTGAATCTAGGGCTTTGCACATTATAAGCAAGTGCTCAACCACTGAGTTACATCCCTGGCCCTTTTTATTTTGAGACAGGGTCTCACAAAGTTGTCTAAAATGGCCTCAAATTTGTGATTCTCCTGCCTCAGCCTCCTGGGATTACAGGTGTGTGCCAGGATACCCAGCTCCAATGATACTTTTTACTATGGGACTTTTAGAGATTATTTGGGGAAAAAAATGCTCTATTCTATGCCAAATTGTTTTGCAATATCCATCCTTTCTCTCTGGTGATACACTATGTGATGTTCCTTCTACTTTTAAAATCAAAGGAAAAATGTGTTTACAGTTTCACTTTGAGTCTGTTAAAAAGGAATTCTGTAACGTTTTGTGACAAATACATTTTAAGCAAAACGTTAGTTCAAAACTGGGAACAAAGATCTTACTTGATTCACTGGCCACAAAAGCATTTAAAGAATCAAGTGACCTAATTTTAATAAACTACAAAAGTACTTCATTCCCAGCTCATAATGCACAATGACTAATGAGTTTTGAACCTGTTACACTTCTTTCTAATTGTACCTTCACATGGCTTAACAAAGTTTGAAAAATTATCCACCTTTTCTTGATAGATGCAGGGATTGACAAAATTGAGAACTTGGAAGTTGTTTTACTTTCTTCTTGTAAAATTTAAAATAAATTTATTTTTAACTGATAGATAAAAATTGTACATAGTTACGGGTTGCCATGTAAAATTTCAATACATGTATATATTGTGTAATGTTTAAATCAGATTAAACATTTTTATCTCCTCAAACTTTTTTTATCTCTTGATGGTCAAACCATTTAAAGTCCTTTCTAGGTTTTTGAAATGTACATCATTGTTATCTACAGTCACCTTACAGTGCAAGAGCACACCAGAATTTCTTGTTCCTATCTAACTGTAATTCAGTACCTATCAGTTCTTTTACTTTCTTAAAAGATATTCGTGACAAGTTTGGCATGATGGTGCACGCCAATAATCCCAGCTACTTGGAGACTGAGGCAGGAGGATTGCAAGTTGGAGCCCAGCCTCAGCAACTTAGTGAGACCCTGTTATAAAATAAAAATTCAAAATAAAGTTAAAAGGTGGGGGCGCTGCTGGGCATGTAGCTCAGTGGTAAAGTGCTTGCATTGCGTGCAGGAATCCCTGGGTTTGATGCCCAACACTATAAGAAGAAGAAGAAGAAGAAGGAGAAGAAGGAGAAGAAGGAGAAGAAGGAGAAGAAGGAGAAGAAGGAGAAGAAGGAGAAGAAGGAGAAGAAGGAGAAGAAGGAGAAGAAGGAGAAGAAGGAGAAGAAGGAGAAGAAGGAGAAGAAGGAGAAGAAGAAGAAGAAGAAGAAGAAGAAGAAGAAGAAGAAGAAGAACTTTATTGAGTTTTTACTCATACTCATATTAGTATTGTGATCATAGACTAACCCAAGAATTTTAATTTTATTCAGACACATTCCAATAGGCTACAGATATTTTTTTTAACCTTATGGCAATTGGTACTTGATTAAAATAATTCACATTAGTCAGGTTACAAGTTTTTAGGTTACAAGTCAGAGAAACCAAACTTCAACTAGTTTTATGGTTTGTATGTGAAGTGTCCCCCAAAAGCTCATGTGTAAAACAATGCAAAAAGTTTTAAAGGAGAAATGTTTGGGTTATGAGAGCCTCGACTGAATCAGTGAATTACTCCCCTGATGGGATTAACTTGGTGGTAATGGAAGGTGGGCAGGGTGTGGCTGGAGGAGGTGGACATTGAGGGTAGGCCTTTGGGTGTATATTTTGTCCTTGTTGAGAGCTCTCTCTCCCTCTGCTGCCTGATCATCAGGTGAGCCACTTTCCACCATCACACTCTTCTGCCATGAGGCCTCACCCTAAGCCCTGAAGAACAGATCCGGCTGTCTATGAGCTGAGACTCTGAAACCGTGAGCCCCCAGATAAACTTTCCCTCCTCTAAAATTGTTCTTGTCAGGTCTTTTAGTCACAGCAGTGAAAAAAACTGCCGAAAACACTAGTTTAGGCAAAAGGAGCTATTATTGGAGAGGCCTGGAGTGTCTTATGATTAAACAGCCTGAAAAACAGGCCACATTTGTGTCCCAGGACAGCTGGACAGGGATTCCGTGCAGCTGGGACATGGGCTCTCTGTCTCAACCTCACTGTGTGCCCTTCATTCCCTGTTACTGAACATCACCTGCCTCTGGTGTGGGGAGCAGTCTATGGGCCTGTGCTAGCCTGGGCTAGGCGCAAATTGGAAAAGGTGCTTCCCTGAGTGGAGGCAGCCTTACGGTGCCCATGGTTTGGTAAACAGAAGACTCTTTTGGGAAAGGGTTGTACTTCTTTTAGATGCAGTCCTGCACCCGGATCCGATGCTTGGTCAGCAAAAGCAAGTGAGATTCCGACCCTTACACCAGTCTTCACATAGGTACCTTTGCACAGTGCACAGACTGAACCTCACCAAGGGTGGCCTCTGATTTCTCATAGCATCTATACTCCTTCAAGATATTTCTTTCAGGTCTACAGTCAAAAATTCTGTGAACATACTCTCATTGGCTTGCTAATATCATGTGACCACATATGACCAATCAACCATGTCCAGATACAGGGATCTATGGTCTTAACAAGCTTATTGTAGACCTTTCCTTTGACATTAGGGTCACTCCCCACAAAAAATAAACCTTTGTAAACTGGGAAGCCCATCTGCTGTCAGCTTCTATGCAATCTTGGATTTTTTTTTTTGTAATGCATAACTTTAGTAAACTAGTGCTTATGTTTTTATTGAACTGTTATCTCATTAAATATTGAATAAGTTGAGGAAACACTTAAGTTACTGATGATGATTGAAACAATTTCATGTTTTTATTGCTCAGTAATTTAGTTTTGGTAGAAATAAATGCTAACTTAAACATCAAGATATTTTGCCTCTATCTTACAATATGGTGTCCCCAAACTGCTTTATATGTGCTCATGACGTATATTCATAATGCTCTCCCATCTGACCTATCATCACTATTTTTTAAAAATAATATGTTCAATAATATATTTGAAGACATTCTATTTTCCTCGGTTTGTTTCAAATGGACTGATGGTGATCTATTGATATTACAATTCATACATGCTGTACCCAGCCCGTTGTCTTAATTCATTGAGGCTGCTATAACTCAATACTATAAACAGAATACCTTATAAACAACAAATTTATTTCTCACTTCTGGAGGCTGGGAAATCCAAGTTCAAAGTGCTTGTAAAATTGATATCTGGTAAGGGTAAATTTCATTATCAAATTTATCTCCACTCCAAAATTACAATAATTTCTAATTCATTTTACTTATGCAATTTCCAGAGCTTTTTTTTTCCAGTAGAAACTTTTTGTAGGAGAGGTAGTGAGGATTGAATCTAGGGCACTTCAGAATGAGTTACATCCCCAACCATATTTATTTTATCTCTGAGTTGCCATGATCTGCCTCAAATGTGCAGTCCTCTTGCCTCAACCTCCTGAGTTGCTAGGATTACAGGCATGTACCACTGTGCCCAGATTCCAAATAGAAACTTTTTGAAATTATAACTTACCTCTCTCCGTTATGGAACTTTGGGTGGCAAAGTAACTAATATAAATAACAGATTGCCTCTTCTTTTGGAATACTACATTTCAACCTCAGAAGTAGGAACAAGACTTTTAAAACTTCACCATTTGTCTTGATTTATTTATACTTACAAAGACAAATATGGGTTGATGTGGTCCATGGCTTCACTTTGTATTATTTAATCCATATGCAGAGCCAGACCTTGAAACCACTGCTTTCTCTACATTTCTGTAGGTTTCAGGTCAACTGGTGTTCATAGCAGTAATTATGAGAATGAATTGTACAGGCATCATCAGTAGCATCCTGGACCAACTAGACAAACTCTCAGAAATATTTGAGAAAACTGAGAATGCAGATTTTTATTTTGACATAATATTTTTAAACTGGTTACCAGAGAGAGGGGAATTATCACACCTATATACAGATACAATATTGGAAGAGTGTCTTCAACATACAGAAATACAAATCAAAACCACAATGAGATGCCATTTCACACTCATGAGGATAGCTGTTATAAAACAAAACTGAAACAAAGCAGAACAAGTGTTGGCCAAGACAGGGAGAAACTACAATACCTGTGCACAGGGCACAGAAATGTCAATAGTGCAGGTGCTATGGCACACAGTATGGTAATTCCCCATTTGATCCAATAATTCCACTCCTGGTACATGCCTAAAAGAACTGAAAGCAGAGACTAAAACAAATATGTGCACACCCATGTTCATAGCAGCATTTTTCACAAGAGTTGAAAGGTGGAAACAACCCAAATGACGATGGAAGAATGAATGAAAAAACAAAATGATATACACATACAACAAAGTAGAATCTCACGTTCAAAAAAAAAAAAAGAAATTTGAAAGGGTGTTTGAATGTAGTATCCTTTAAAATTCATAGGTTGAAACCTAACCCCCAAAGCTACGGTATTAGGATGTGGAACATTTGGGAAGTGATCAGATCATTAGGGCAAAGCTCTCATTAATGGGATCAATGCCCTTATAAAAGAGGCCCAAGAGAGAGCCCTTACTCATTCCCTCACGTGAGTGCACAACTAGAAGACACTGTCTATGAACCAGAAGGTGGGCCTTTTCTAAACGTTGAATCTGCCAGAATCTTGATCCTGGACTTCCCAGCTTCTAGAATTGTGAGAAATAGATTTCTGTTGGTTATAAGATATCTAGATTTGTGGTATTTTGTTATAGTAGCCTGAATGAAATAAGACAACATGCTACAACATGAATGAACCTCTTACTGAAATAAGTCAGACATAAAAGGACAAGTATCTTAAGCTCCTATTTATATGAGGTACCTAAAACAGTCAAATTCACAGGAACAGGAAGTAGAATGATGATTTCCAGAGGCTGAAGAGAGGTGGCAATGAGGAGTTAGTGTTTAAGGGGTGTGGAGTTTTAGTATTAAAATGCTCTGGGGATGCATGGTTGTGCTGATTATACAATACGAATTCTCTTAACACTACTTAACTGTATACTTAAAATAATTGAAATAGTGAATTTTGTGTTATGCATATTTTATAATGAAGAAAGAGGAAGCATCAACATCAACAAAACTTTATTCAGGCATGAACACCAATTAGCTGGAATAATGCTATCAGAGAATCACAAATTGAATAATAACAAACTGCTCACTGAATTTTTTCTTTTCTAAATCAAAAGTGGGCCACTTATAAATTATGATAGAACACCATTACATAACAGATATCTGGTGGCCACCACTTTTTCTTCCCTTTGGGAATTTGGAGGAAACATATTCCTTCACCATCCGTAGCTGCCTGCTGTGTGTGACCTCACACACTCTCTGAGCATCCTTCCTGGGTGACCTGCCAATCAGTCCCAGGGCTTCATCTTCCACCTATATGCTGATGATTCCCAAATCTGTCTCCACCCTAGAAGCTTGTTCTAACTCCAGAACTCAGCTGCTTGCTGAATCTCTCCACTCAGATGTCATTGTAGGGACTTCAACATGTCAGATGCAAACCTCTCTTCTCCCCCACCTCCTTATCCAGCCCCTTCTGGCCCTCCTCTGTCACTCCTCCCTCTAGAGCACGACTGTCTCCTTTCATTGTCCTGCCAGCCAGGGCCCAAGCCCCAGTCCCTCTAGTTGGCTTCTCCTTCTTCACCACCCACTTCTAACATGTCAGTCGGCATGCTGTGTCTCTTTCCTGCCTGTCACCCTCATCCCTCCCCTTCTCTCCATCATGGCTATCACTGCCTTTGCTCAGATTCTGTACTCTCCCCCTTCACCCCATGTACCCCTACACTGATGCCAGAGCAAACTGACTAGTCTTGGATTAAAATCTTTCATCTCTTCCTGCAAAAAGCCCATACTCTTTAACATGCAGCAAGGTCTTGGTTCTGCACAGAGCTTGCTTCTGTTTGGGGTGCCCTGACCTCCACTTGTGGGTCACCCAGAGATCATTCCAGATATGCTCGGTAAATCTTGGTTGAGTAAATCACCATCTTCCTCATCAACATCATGATGCTTTTCAGCCTTTCCCCCCTTTCTAGCCTCTTCTAGCATCTTCCCTCCATCCCCTTCACTCCAGCCATGCTTCACTTCTTTTGGTTTTCCTGGCAGAATAAGCTATTTCTGTCTCCCAGGCTTTGCAGAGATTTTAAATGACTGATTTGTTCAAGAACTCAGGTTATCATATGTGACCCCGCACCCAGTACTTCATCTCACTAGGCTTCAAGTTTCTCATCAGTGAAACAGAGCAGATATCTGCTTCACAAAATTGTAGGGAGGATAAAATAAAATACACAAAAGCAGTTTGGAAATCCTATATTACTATAAAATGTTATTTTGTAGTGCACCAAAGCCTATTTTAAATGCTACCACCACCAAGGATCCTTTTAAATAACTTAAGGAGAATCCATCTGTCTCTCCTTGGAAGCTCCACCCAATAGCCCACAGGCCTTTATGATTTCTGT